>NW_025963857.1:28432165-28979289 GCF_023055435.1 Haliotis rufescens | reverse complement strand
GTCATTGAAACTACAAGTCACTGTGAGGACAGTCTTCTACTTACATTGTACACGAGTAATGACAGGCAACACCGGGCCATTAGATACAATTAAATCTCCGTGTTGTCATTCTTACTACTTCATTATGTAGGGCTGTCGGGTAGCCTAGTGGTTAAAGCGTTCGCTCCTCACGCCGAAGACCCGGGTTCGATTCCCGACATGGGTACAATGTGTGAAGCCCATTTTTGGTGTCCCCCGCCGTGATATTGCTGGAATATTGCTAAAAAAGCGGCATAAAACCATACTCACTCACTCACTTCATTATGTAAAGGGAACAGTAGAGTTGAACACGTACATGTCCCCGGAATCTTTCTTCCCTCCACGCCTCTCACTCTCTCACTGAAGCCAAAGCTTGATGTTATGATTTCTTCTCGTGGCGAGTACTTTGCATGTGTTATGAAATGGAGCATTGCAAATAGAATTTGAATTTGACATGATTTATTGTACTGTGCATTGTGTTGTTCATACATATCATCTGAACATGGCGCATAATGTACGTGTGAGGTGCAGGGGAAGCATTGGACGTCTTATTCCAGTTTTGTTTCTTCAAAATAAACCCTAACAATTTTATATATCTGCACACGTGAGAATCGTGCGTCACGTGATCGGTTACATTTACATCGAGCAACTTTGTGTCACGTGATCATCAGTGTAGGGAGGCAACAACCAGGAAGTGAATGCCTGTCTACCCCCGGTGCTCGTCCATTTGTAAAGGCAAAATACCAGATCATTGATGAAATATAACTTGAATCTTTTCTTTTCGCGTATATTCTACCCAACACCGAATCGTGTTGAAACAACTCATGGATTTAAGATATCGTCGACATCAATGTAAATTGCACTACGATAACGATAACCGGGGACTTATTGTTGATCTGTCTCGGGATAACCACTGGATATGGTAGACCAAAATAGTAAAGTGATCGTTGAAAACATCTATTAAGATCACAGCAAGCCTAAACCGTAAGTCATGGAGTATCATGACTTTTGACGTCACAGTTAACTTGAAAACAGCGTGTGAAATAGAGAATAGAGCATGGGAGATACCAAGTCCCATCACATTTGTTTTCATTTTAAACACTCGTATTGAAGCCATATCTTAGTCAGACGATTTGGGGGGGGGGGGGGGGGGGGGGGGGGGGGATTGCCAGGTGGAAAATTATGAAACATTTATACATTCAGCAACTATGGTTAGTATAGATACAAAATATATACTCAGCAACAAAGGTTCCTGTGAATCCAGTGTTGAAAAAAAGTTCCTGTTGATCCAGTGTTGAAAACAACTTAATATACAATAGGACATGACATACGACATTTGAACAACAGGCAGACTTCAGTGAAATTAATTTTTTGTTTGGGGTTTAACATTTCATATATTTGCCTTCATTTTGCTGTATTAAAATTACAATGGGTAATATATATAAAATACAGCACTCATCGAGTGTTGAAATATTTGATATCAAAAGACTGGAGGATAACATTCTGTATTGTATGTACATTGCATTTTGAGGTTCTTTTAAGCAAAAACGACCATGCTGTATCACTGACCATACAAAACACACAGATATATCAACACCTGATGTCGGTCTGTCGGTTTATGTATTTCAGCAGGAAACGATTTCATTGTGTGATACAATGGGGCACTGCAAAATAAATTTGACTTTACATGATTCGTTCTACTGTGTACTGTATATTTCCTACATACTATCTGAACATGGCTCAGAACGAACTTCACATATGAGCTGCAGTGGGAGCAGTGTACTAGTTATAATTCAAAACTTGTTTCTCTACATATCCTCTGTCAATGTGATAGCTTACAATCGATCTGAGAAACTGCGTCACAGTGTACGCGTATCACGTGATCTATCACGTGATCACATGCATTCTCCCCGACGGCTTGATCATGTCACGTGATCATCAATACAGGGAGGCGACAACAGGGAAGTAAGACGTTGTCTACCCCGGGTGCTCGTCCATGTTGCAGTATCTGTAAAGGTAAAAACACTAGGTCGCTGTTGAAAAATAACTTGATTCTTCTGTTTTCGCAATCAGTCTACCCAACACGTAAAGGTGATGACACGACTCATAGATTTGAGATATGTTAGACTTGAGGTAAATTGCCCTTCGATAACGAAAGTAACTGCAAAAACCCCGTCCAGCAGGTTGAAGCAGAGACCATAAAGAAGCAGTTTATCATAAACCATCAGCTACGGTCTGGTATGTAACACCCCGACACCCTACTGTTACACCTCCCCCCCCCCCCCCCCCCCCCCCCTGTACCGCTGCAGATGCGCAATAGAAGCACAGACTTTCGCAACTAACCATTCTGGTAGCCAAGTAAACAATATAACATCATATCCGGGGCTAGAGTTCATTCCCTTAGCCGATATTGCTTCAATCACCACCAGCGAAATCCAAAAAAATGACGACTCCTAGCAGATTACAATGATTTTTGTCTCATCTCTCATTCGCACACTACTACCAGGGGTTGGTTTCGGATGACTCTTGGTCTGAAGAGAATAACAGCGATGTTACCGCTAACAAGTCGTCGGTAATATCTCCAAAAAAGTTTCAATCAAAGGAAAAGATCGGAAAAGAAAACACGACGACTGTCTACCAGTAACGGTTTTCGAGGACATGTTTAGAAAAAAGCATAACCGATCCAATATCAAAAGAATTAAACAATTTATTCTATTTTAAAGAATATCAGAAATATGTATTATTTTATGATACAATTGTATAACTATTATAAATAAACAAAGTTACAAAATCTGCAATGAACTCCACATAAAAATACGATTCGGTAAACTCAGGAATTGTACATAAAACTCAAGCAAGACAGATGTTACAGTTAACCATATTCCCGATGTTCACAAAAAATATCTCCAGATAAGTTTCATATCATATAATAAATCCAGGCTAGATTTACTTGCTGATATGCATGTCCACTGGCTGGTGAACATGCTTTACTGTTAGCCAGAAAAAACATTTGCCTTTATATCATGTAAATTCTGTACTAGTAAATAATTCTAATAGTTGCAATGAATCAAAATCTAACATTTACTAAAAGCGTTGTTAAATGAACTTCTGATGTGACCGAGAATGCCCTTCGCAAGTAATCAAATGTTTTCAGTTAATGCCAGTTTGGGGCTTGCGCTTTTCATGTGATTTCCCGGAGGAGATAATCTTTTAAAGGGAGGCTACTCATAAATTCGATTGCAGACGACGGTTGTAATCATCGTTATTTAATAATAGCCGAATAGTTTGAATAGTTCAGCAATACGAATAATTAGGTCTTTCGGGTATAACAGTATAGCTTCAACAAGCATGGCACCAGATAAGTTCATTATACAAATATTTCAATGGATTTTTTTTATCTGTATGATGATTTCATTGTTGTCTTAATACACAAAGTCAGTAGTACTTTGATCATGATTGTGTTTAGACCCACATCATATAGCTTATAATTTATATTAACACGGTATAAAAAGATAAATTAATTGTAGCCATGATTAATAAAGAAAAAATCTACAGAAAATAACATAAATAGTGATCGTCTAAATATGTACAGTTTTCTTCAGTGCGCCATGTGATAGAAACCTAACTGAAACAAAGTTGATAGGTATGTTAAACTTACAAAGAGATGATGAATACAATGGTAAAAATAAAATAAAAACAGATCTTCAAAACTGTAATTCCGATATCACTAAAAATTAGAAACTTTGTAGAATGTTTCAAAAGATATATTTTGATCACAATCACAGACAAAATGCATGTTATGTCGTCTTCGATATGGTAATTTAACTATAGATATATGACTGAAATCATAAATAATAACACCTAAATATTTTTGGTACCAAGCAAAAGGGTAAATCTGACTGAATGTAAAAATATTTATTTCAGGACCGATAATAGAAATAATTTCAGAAACATTCAGATTTAGTTGCATTTCTGGAGTCAAAATCAGAAATTTCGCGACCGCCCCATTTGTTAATGGCACTAAACTAATCATTAACACATCTTCTTTTTATACACCTCGGTAACCAAGGACGTTCACTGAGAATTAGTGGCAGTTATAGAAAAGCACAGTCTGCACTTTTGACGATTTTACATGTGCGCCATTATTGCTCACTCAGACTAAGACAAAGCGTGAACACATTCATCGAATACAATGACAACGATATGCTTCAGAGCACCAACAAGTATCAGTTGTAATGTTGACAATGTTTAGAAATACATGAGCGTATATATATATATTTTAAAATATATCCTTTAGCATAGAAAAAAATGACGATAACGATGACCGCAGTGAACGCGTTTCCGCTGTGATGCGCAGTACAAGCCGTAGCGCTGACGGTTTCGCGGCTGGAGGGATGTCCCTCTGTTTTATGGTCTCTGGCTGAACTATGTGTGATATGTGAATTGACTTCCGAAAACAACGTATCAATAAGTTTGTATATATCACGTATTTGTGAGTTATGCATATGCATATTAGAGTTATGCCGAATATAGAATCGTGCCCCTCTCGAAGGTTCATATTGGCGTATGAACACGAGAACTGTTTCAAACAAGAAGGATAACTCTACCCGCGTCATCGAGGTGGAATATTGCTTAGTGTCGCGTTATACAACTAACAAGCTTTAATATTCAAAGCTCGTTCAGAAAAAAAAGAAGATATACAATCTCATCAACTACTGTAAAAAGATGTTGCTGAGTACAAAGTATGCGCTGGAATAACATAAATGTAATTGTGTGGGAGTGACATTCCTATAAACCTGAATATATATACCTCATTAGGGTAATTTACCACCCAAAATATTTATTACATTACAATTTCCAATCAGTAAACGATAGCTTTCATCGAGAGATTTCCTTTACAAATTTCCACATACAATGTTATTCGTTCGAATCTTATAAATATTTTCGTTGATGATTTGTGGTATACCGTCATCATCTCAATGTTGTGAATACATTTTGAGGAATCGATTTTTTTTCTAGCAACCTATGTTTTCTTGTTCAGTTATCAATTGTTAATGTAATAAAGGTATGTGGTACGGAACTGAAATGACACGGAGGTGTGTATAGGGGTATGTAAGAGAACCAGATAATCACCAAAATATGTATTTATAGCAAATAAATCCCCTTAAAATATGTTACTACTACCAAGCAAATGGTTTTGATATTTATAATCCATTTACATGAAAAAGACATTCTTTAAAAGCATTGTGATTTATCGGCGCGTCTGTAGCCTAGTGGTACACTCAGAGGATACTTAAAACTAAAATGTCACAGAATATTACAACAGCTATCTGATATGCCCAGGTTAACATTATTTACCAGAAACAAAACAGGAAGACAATTTGCTCCCAGGTACATTCCGGAAACCTTTCGGGATTCAAATATTTTTTAATATGTTTCATACTTATTTGAACAAGATGCACCCCACAAATTTTGACAATTTTTGGGGAAGGTTTCCGGAAGGTATCCGGAAAACGGAACCTACTCTTTTGTTGCTGTGTTTGAAAATTACAACTATGGTAGACCTACCCGTTCCTTGAGTATAAAGAAGCATTATGCATTGAATACCAGTTTTCATCACTGGCCTCGAAGGATCCTTGGGCAACGAAATTGATATTTAATGTACAGCCAAGATCATAGGATCACTTCACGAAACGTTTATTATGATTCTGTGAAATGTGTAGATGAGCGTTAATAATGATATGTAACATGTTATATTATTAGACAGTGATATTCAAGGAGAAAAGTAACATAGTCATACCGTCCAAATATGTCAGTGTAACTGTAACCGGCTGCTAGCTTTCTTTTGCAAAAAGAACAAAGCTGATACAATGGCCAAGACAAAGTAAACCATTGCATACAACACAAATCTGTGAGATGCCATTGTAATAACACATTAAGTTCATCGATCAAGATTAAAATAGGAATAAAATTGATTTGATTTATTTGCTGTATTGTTTAAGGTAATTATGATGTCAGCAAGCATTACCTTTTGGAAGGGGTGACTATTAAATTAATAAATGATGGAGACAATATTTAAAATAACAGAACTAGGGCTTATGCCACAACAAAAATATTTTTTGAACAAACTTGTATTGAAGTTATAGCCTAATCAGTTAATTTCTTTCCATCAGAAATGGCCACAGCTAAGAAGCTGACAGACAACCACCTCACCTGTGGCATTTGCACGGAGGTGTTCAGAGACCCTGCCACACTTCAGTGTAATCATACATTCTGTAAGTGCTGTCTTCTGAAATACACCAAAACACAGACTGAAGCAACGCAAGCTAAGTCCATCCGATGTCCCTCCTGTAGACAAATGACGAAGGTTGCCATCCCTGATAGTCCAGTAGAGGAATGGATCAGTCAGCTGAAACCAAGCCACGTCATACAGGGGCTAATGGACGACTTTGGAGAAGAGGCCCGAGGTATACTACCGTAGGATTCTTTATATCCTTTTCATTGCAATTATCTCTAATATACCTACATTGTAACGTTTGACCTAATGAAGGAAAGGGTTTGAAAAGCATTGGTATATATTCCTCTTTCTCTCGTAGACGTTATTACAGTACTTTCAGATATTCATTTTGTGCTATATAGGTATTGATTGCTGCATGGTTTGCAAAAGAGAAGGGGAGATTACTCCTGCTACGTCCTGGTGTGCCACTTGTTCTGACAGCTTCTGTGATAGATGCCTCAAGGTACACAGGAATATGTCATTGTCTAGTGATCACGAAGTGGTAGATTTATCTAAGAAGGGCCAAGGAAAATGCAAACGACATTTCATGTGTAAAATCCACAGAGACAAACAGATAGAGCTCTTTTGTAAAGACTGTACTATTCCAATTTGTACTTTATGCTGCAGCATAAACCACAGGAAATGTGATGATGTTGTTACCATAGATAGTATGGCCACACTAGTGAAAGAACACATGACCAAAGAAACAATGAAGCTGAAGGACAAAATGAAACTCAAAACTGACAATATTTCATCTGCAGAATCTTCAATAAAAAAGATAACGGAAAATGCCAGTTCTGTTAGATGTGAAATACAAAAAGTTCGCAGGGAAGCTGTGCATTATCTTATGAGGAAAGAACAACTCCTACTCGACCAGGTTGACAGATTCGAGGAGGACAATGTTCAAAACTGGAACAGGTTCATCCAATCAGAGGAGATTGACCTTCAGATGTACCAACAACAGATAAAGATCACAACCAATGCTGTTACATCAGACTGCGATGAAGATATGTATGCCCTATATAAGCAAGCAGATATTACATCTACAGATCAAATTAAAATATTGAAAAAGGATGTAAAGAGACCGACCCGACACAGGATCTCATTCAGACAGAATGAGGAAATATTTTTGACACTGAATAACCTAAACCTTGGTGATGTTAAGAATCGTTCGGGCATATTTAATTTTTCCTTTTTGTTTAAAAGGTGATCACCTGCTTGACAGAGCTGTTAGAATCTACATCACAACTTCAGTACGTTAGGCATCTGCTAAACTGGTGCCTTTTACTATTCTACATTTTACTTCTCTGGAGTATAACGAATAAGACGTTAAATATTTAATTGAGTCACTTTCTGTGCACATCAGATTTCATGAAGATGAGAAGATCAAACTATTTTGTAAAGATTGCAAGATGGGAATTTACACTGTGTGTCGTAGTATCAAAACGTGCTAACCATTGACACCATGACGCGTCATAGCAGACTTAATGTCACATTGTGATACTTCGACCTTTTTCTTAAATGTTCTATACGTTTAAGTTATTTGTGTTGAAAACCGGAAGACGTGTCAACTGTAGTTTGTTTTGTGGCTGTGCTTCTTTGTCAATCAGCCAAATGTTACCCAACCATTAATTCCCTTTCCATAGCTTCCCGTCGTGTATTTATCGTTTCATTGTATATATGTTGTGTACTTAATGTTCTGGTACAGTGTCGTGGTACAGGTATTATCCTCATTGTGTATTTGTCGTTTACTGTGTATATGTTGTGTATTAATGTTCGGGCACTGTGTTACATGTTAGGTATGTAATGAGTTTATGGATGTGGCGTCCACAGATGAAGACAGTGAGGACAAGAGACCAGTATCATCCAGCGCTCTCTTGACACGTGACAGACAAATTGAAGAGCTAAGTTATAGGAGGTCTCCTCCCTTGCAAAAAGTTTACTGTGTCAGAGTTATTAAGTCACGTGTGTGATGTTGCAAGATAGACTGTGACAGACCATGTTTGACTCCTGTTGACATAATGGAGATAAAAGTGACACTACTTACACAGGTGTGGCAAGGAAGCAATTTTACATTCATGTTACGAGAAGTACCAATGTGATAGTCAGGGAAGGGCAGTAACATTGTTCATGTGACCAGTTAAGACAAAACTCCTACGCTCCCACAGGAGACAAAACTCAGCTCAGGAGAAATCATGTATGTTGACAGCAGCGCCCACAAGGTGATTCAAGAATCGGGGCAGTTTGTCAGAGATGTTTTCACAAATGATGGCACAGAGAATCCTCGCGGTATCTCCCTAGATGAACAAGATCTGCTGTATGCCAGCAGCAATCAGTGTCTGAAGGTATTTAGAGTTGAATAGTAGATTAATGAATCATATAATTGACTGGTGGAAGATGAAAACTACTGTATGCAAAACCTGCTTGTGAACCATACAGATTGTATACAAGACTTTGTGACAGATTAAGCGCAAGTATCTATGAGAAATCACAGGAGGTATACAATTGTGTAAAAATAAAAATTACGAAAATAGTTGCAGATCTATAGCGTATCAGTAAGGGATTGTAATATAAGGTTGATCGTAACAGTAATGATTGACGCGGTCGAAGCACGCTCGCAACCTGATATCGATATATTTATGTAATTGTTGCAATTTGGCTGTCATCGATGTATACGCAGTTCCATGTACGCGAGTGGAGGAGTGAGTTTGGTATAACGCTTCTTTGAGTAGTATTACCGCAATGTCACAGCATATCAGCTTCATATAGGAGGAACGCCCTAAGCGATACAGGTCGTTTGGCAGTTTGTTGCCAATGAACGTGTTCAGCGCTGACGAAACAAAAATCATAACTAGTACTAATCGGGGATTTGATCTGACTTAACACGGGGTTGTGGCACGCCTAATGGACATAATCGCATAAGCTTATGAATAAATAAATTACGAATGGTACGAACCCCTTTCTCTTTTGCATTATTTAATTGTTGTTTTGAGCGACATGGCTCATTGGCGTTGATAGAACTACTATACTGTTCACGATCAAAGAACCATTAAACCCAAGTCATTTACACATATCCTTAAAAGGATTTTGAAGAGGTATTCCCCTCAGACTTCGATTTTGTTATCTAACGAATACATAAATGATGCCAGTACTTCACATTGTCTATATTTGTTTTATTATTAGACTAAACTGTCAGTCTAAAACTAGGATGTGAAAGATCTATCTCGAGTTTGTTTTTTATTTAAAAAAACAACCGAAAATATTATCGGGACAGATCAATGACGAAGGAGTTGTTTGTTTTGTTATTTTTAACGCTGCATTCAGCAATATTTCAGCTGTATACACATATCATAGTTCAAAAATGCGTCATATGATATATGACGTTGATATACGCCGGCTTTCATTCACAAGTTTTAGTTGATAAACATTATGTATTAAGCGCTAAGACTACGTTCGTGTTCCACCCGAAGTCTATAATCAGTCGGTGTTGCCTTTATTCCCAAGATCCATTTTTTAAGCGTTATGTGCTAATCGTTAAGACTAAATGTCTGGCGAGAGAAATAAACATTACTCCATGATAACAAGCTCTCCGAGAAAACCTTATTTATGTGATTTTAGTCATTTCTGCATACTCATGTCTTTCAAAATTGCGAGGTAATCTCTAAATTCAGATAGGTATTGTGTAGGTATTGTTTAACTTAGTTATAATTGAACATGCGACCATATCATGACCTCTAAAAACATCAGTACGATGGTATAAATAACGGCCTTTATTCGTGGTACCTCATTGATCAGTTACACCGAAGAAAGACTGGCCACTAATAGATGCTCCTCTTGGTTGTTTTAAGATAAGACATGTTCACTTCATATATATTGTATGTTCTTTCACTATATTCCTTTTTATCTGTTTTCTATTGCCTTCTATGTGCTTAGGTCCTTTGAATATAATCAACATTTTAAATTAGGCATTATTGATTAAGGTAACAAGTGAAGTTATTATTATAGTTAGGTTAGATCATGTAGCACTAGACAATAAAACAATATGGTGTATATTAAAATAGTGTAAAATATAATATAATAACGTTCATACATTGGTTCAGCAAATTAAAGTTACACATAATCGGGCTCGTGAAAGCAAAGTAATTCTTGTGCACCTGTTGTCAATCTTATATATTTTTGAATTTTTGCAATGAAATGTAAATGAATGTATCCTTTAAAAAATTACTGTGTGTGTTCAAATCATATGATTCAAACTACCATGGATGTAATTAATGTTTAAACAGCCTACTTATGCAGCGATGTAACCATGCTGTACACGCAAAACCCGTGAGCGCACATAACACTTGTTCTTTTATTCATTTGCTCATGTATTGCTATATTTTCATTATTCTTAAGGTCTTTATATGTATACATTGTACACATTCAATGACATGCCGTTCGGCATATGACTTTTGGTTTTTAACGGTAGTTTGATATAAAAACATGTGGTCATATTATGTAACAAGAAGATTGAAATTTTATATTAATATTTGTGTATTCTTATTATTCGGTTTAAGTTATATTCTGTAAGGTTGGATTAAAGTAAAGCTTATCATTACGTTCTTCATAAATATCAAAGATCATGTATGATTATGTTAGTAATTGGTAAGATATTTATTAATATATGTGTATTCTTATTATTCGGTTTAAGTTATCTTCTGCTGGATGTATTAAAGTGAAGCTTATCATTACGTTATTCATAAATATCTAAGATAATGTGAGATTATTTTAGTAATTGGTTACACATGTAGTACGTGTCTTTCCGAAGAGTTATCTTATTTACTTACAATACAGAATCCTTAATTGCGCTAGATGACATGTTTTTTATTTTCAACCAAATGTAAATTGTCTTCGTTTCATTTGTTTAAAAATGCAATTGTTTATTGTACGATACATTGTCAGTAAGATTTATACTGTAACTGTTTCATTCATAATTTTAATATTTTAATTGTTTTAGGTTGTACTTTGCTTATGTTTTATTGTGATATGTAAATGATTGATGATATACACCGAATAAAGACTGGCCACTAAAAGATGCTTCTGTTGGTTGTTTTAAGGTGTGCAGTCCCTCGCTAATTCCCTGACAACAAATTCTAGGTATTATAATCAGCCTAGACCAAACATAAACCTTTAAAGGTTATTATATAGTTCATAACGTTTATTACCTCTTCTTTATGTCCATATATCTCTTGAACCTCGGTGCATAGTTTGAAATGAAATGTCCACCGATACCACCTATGCCTCGTGGACAGTTGGTACCAGAACAATATATGTGGTCGCAAGTACGGGGCCATATATAAAGCATATAAAGCAGCAGATGAAGCAATTTAAGGGGTAACCTAATAACAACATATGTCATTGTATGACTGATTTCGCTTTCTATCATTCTATGTATGTCACTTTGTATTAAAAAAATAATAAGTCTTTTGTTATAAAAATGAATATAATATAAAATAAGTATATATATAAATATAAATACACATATTGATAACCCTGTTTATGTCAGATGACAATCTCAATATTACCATTAACGCCATACCTTACACCGTTTGTACGTGGTATACATCTGAAACATGTAATATTCATAATTCTGCATGTTGTCTTCATATGTTGTCCAGTGATTGGAATCACAAACATGACAAACATTTAACAACGTATTGGGTACGTCGTCATGGCGTTAGGCATGCGTCTTTGGCGTCATTTGCGTCACACCGTGTTAAATAATGAATGGAGGTTCATTGTCAACTTTGCAAATGTCCGAGCCATGCTTGGGCAGAGCTAGCAGTAAACCACAACCGTTTAAACCGATATATTGTGGCCCAGAGATGATGTGAGCACAGGCCGTTGCTTAAATATCTCTAATTCTATCATATCACACAAGCGGCAGAAATACACTATCCTTTGTCTATTTTTAATTATTTGATTAAGCTACTCGTCTAAGACTAAGATATGGATACTCGATCTCCAGTGTTGCGTTTCAGGAACAGGAAATATTAATGAGAGGGATATGAATTAGCGGGAGGAGGTTGATATTTTCAATTTCAAAACTAAACTGGATATTCGTTCGTTTATTGTTTAACGGCCCAGCCAATCCAGTATTATGACCAACGACCCAAAGCCAAAGCACCAACTCGGACCATCGAATCCATTACATCACCTCGAATCCAATAAGGGTTCGCATTAGGAGTGATTTGGAACAGTCCATGTTGAATCTACTCAAACGCAACGAATGCATGGAAAATGCATGCAAATGTTTACTTCCATGATTTCTTACTCACGCATTGCCGTGTAGCATAAAAGAATTAAGGAAAAGTGTTGTTTCGAAAACAGAAGTGTACATGAAACTGTACTTTACGGAAGTGCACAAATGGCGTGATACGAGGGAGGTCATGGAAATCACATCGATAAGTTGCTGATGATCTCAATAAATCAATTAGTAAGCGTTAATTGTGATGGAATTTGCTTAGGCAAACTGTCCATGTGTAAATGCGTCACAATCGTGGTAAATGTAAATTTACAACCGCCTGATAACACTCTTAGCGTTAAAGGCTACATTACGCTCATCATCGCACAGGCGTTTGAGTTATCGAATAGTACGTCATCGTGTTTGCAATTTACAGAATTAAAAGGTGGCCAGCCAGTTTCAAGATGACTGCTGAGGACACATGTCTATTTTTTGTGTGTTTTTTAACGCCTCACTTGGCAATATTAAAAGAAGTAAGACGGCGGTCTGTAAATAAGTCTGGACCAGATAATCGAGTGATTGATATCATGAGCATCGGCCCACGCAATTGGAATATGCTGACATCCATCATCCAAGTCAGCGAGCCTGACCACCTAGTCCTGTACGTGGTACGCATGGGTTGCTGGGGACCAATTCTAACCCGGAATCCCAACGTTTACGAACGTACTTGGCACGGCGTCATAGTGTTAGGCAGTTGCATCATTGGCGTCACACCGTGTCCATTGACAAATAGAGGTTCCTTCTCGACTATTCATATGGATGAGCCATACCAGCTGCGTCACATAGACAGTGAAACTGGTATGGTGGTTGTTGGCATCACCTACAGCTCTAGAACAGACCTCATTCGCCTTGATGACGGTCTCACAGATGCTCGTTACCGTGAGTTTGCGCTCAGTCGTGGTGTCCTTTATGTGCAGGATTTGACGCCAGTTTGAATCCTAATGGGATGAAGCTGCCCACGTACAACTAGTGTATCAGTGGTTCCTGATGGGAACTGGGAACATCAAGGTGCTGCCTTTACCAACTCGAACATCTACCCTACTGATTGATCTGTGAGATGACCGTGAACGTCGTGTGCACCAACATCATGTATTCTCAAAATCTGGACTAACCCTTTGCAGCTCAGCATGACGAGTGGATCACAATCGGTATGAACATTCACTCATATGGCAGATCACAACAACTTGGTGCAAACAATAACAGAATATTGTGACAAAATGCACACTCATGCGTCCCAATAACAACAGATCGCATACTCCAAGCACCGATGGAAACAGGAGGTAGGGTCAGTAAACGTGCTATACCGGATGTGTCGGTGATTGTCTGTAAACGGCTTTCCATGGATGTCATGACAGCATGGCTAATGTTCATCGTGAATCACTGGGGGAAATAATAAATGATGGTGATAGTGTCAGCTACAGTAAAACTGAACCCCAGAGATAATGTATACAACATCGACAGTTGCATTAGATACAGTGAATCACTTAATAAACATATGCCATGAAGATCGTGACAGTTGCATTTTCATACAGTGTATCACTTGAGAAATGTATGCGATGGAGATCGCGGCAGTCACATTATCGCATAGCTAAGCACTGAGAAGATCAAGAGATCTCTCCAAGGAAGTATGGCTACAATGAAATTGCATCATTGAATTTCTTGAAACTATTCTGACGTCATGGGTTACAGTGACATAACAATCAAATGACACACTCATCACTTTGCCACTGAAACTGGCCAGATGTAATTTTTAACCCAAGACAATGACTTCTACTGTTTACAAATTCCAAACGGCACGAGGATAGTTTGTCTACTCTATATATACTAGTATTCCATTTATCGGACACGGTCATACAGTATCAATAACGATTTAGTTTCAAGCTTCACTCGAACACGACGTAACACAAAGATATATCAACACCTACCGTCGAGCTCACGTTAAAGAACCTTATTAAAGTATCTCTATTATTTTAGCTTATTGCTTCAATGTATATCAATACTTACATCACATCAGTAGTGTCAGCTTTTGCCTTTATTTTTCTATGTTTAACTGTCGTAAAGATACCACTTAAACGCAGATGACAGATTATGTTTTTAGTTCATTTATAATTAATTCCAAGTTGAAGCATGTGTTTAGTTATTCTTAAAACGGTGATGTTGCTAAATATAAGAAGGTAATTAAAGGTCAGTGTCTATTTGACATGTTAAGTATGTATTTATTTCAACATAGGTTAAACATATACAGATGTAAGGTGACAGGTCCTGTCTTAACTGTGTTATGTAATGTTTGTAGTCTATGTATTGCAACAAGAAACGAATATTGTGCATGTGTTATATAATAGAGCATTGCAAATGTTTTAATGCGTATTCCAAACAAAGTATCTAAACATGGCACAAAATCATTTTCACATATGAGGTGCGGAGGAAGCAATGTACTTCTCATTCCAATTTTGTTTCTTCAAAATAAACTCTCACAACATGATAATCTGCTGACAGCTCACAGTTGATTTGGGTAGTATGTCACGTGACCGCATACATTCACGCCAAGTAACATCGTGTGACTTGATTATCAGTTTTGGGTGGCCTAACTCAGGAAGTGAGATGCTGAAAATTCAATTTCACAAGTCCTGACTTGAATTTGTATTAAAGAAGTGTGTCATGTGAAATGTACTATCGGGTCTTTGAAATACAATGTAACTATAATTTTGTTTCTCTCATCTGTTTGTGATACCGTCTGTATATTCTCGTTGGAAACTTTCCTGTTGTAGTATCAATTGTACTTTTGGTCAATGGCCCATTATATTGAATAAAACTGTATGTCTGTCTGTTTTGAAATACATAGCAGTCGTCGTCGACTGTTGACTGTTTACATTGTCCAGCTTCACTTGCACCAGACTAGTCTGTCATACAGACCCTGAAACAAATATATACAGCGCTAGCTCATGCAAGTCTATAATATATGGCAAGTCTAGATCACTGCAGTATCAGGATAATGAAGAAAGTCTCTGGGGCTCCTATTATATTTTATAGCTATAATTTAACAAGTGTTTTTTCTGTAAAATATGTTCATTTCAGAGACTAGATGTTAGTCTAGCACCAGACATGACACGGATATATCAATCTCTAACGTCAGTTCAACTACTTAAGTATCTATTTTTTTATATTATTGCTTTAATTTATACCTATGTTCACAGCACATCATTTATGTCAGCTTTTGCAGTTTCTCCTATGTTTAACTGTCGCTTAGATACCACTTAAAAGCTGATTGTAGATAACGACATTAAAGTCACTTACAGTTAACTCAAGGTTTAAGCTCTTTGTCAATTAACGATCGCGTAGTTGTTCCTTACGCCACGGGGGCGGTCAGGTAGCCTAGTGGTTAAAGCGTTCGCTTATTACGCTGAAGACTCGGGTTCGATTCCTGACATGGGTGTGAAGCCCATTTCTGGTGTCCCCCGCCGTGACATTACTGGAATATTGCTTACACCGGCGTAAAACCATACTCACTCACTCCTTACGCCACGACGTTCATTAAAGATTGGATTTATTTGTAAATTGTTTTAGTTTTGACATAGGTTTCAATTACAGGTTGGCCGCAAATCTTCTCTGTGTAATTGCAATATAAATACTCTATCGCAGGGTGACAACACTATTGACAGGTCATAACTGATAATCTCAGCTACAGAGTGTCACGTGATCACATACCTCCTTCCCTCATAGCAACTTCGTATCCTAGATCATCAGTGTTGGGTGGACTCAACAAGGAAGTGAATCCCTGTCTACCCCGGGTGCTCGTCCATGTTGCAGTATCTGAAAAGGTAAAACACGAGATCACTGTTGAAAAATATCTTAAATCTTTTGTTTTCGCATTCAATCTAACCAACAATGAATCGTGTCAAAACCTCCAGATTAGAAAACAGTCGACATCAAGGCAAGTTGCACGTCATAAGCCGTGACTTGAAAGTTGAAGTAAGTGTGCCATCTGAAATGTTCTAAACTGCAGGGCAGGTAAACACGAATTCTGGCGGCTAAAATGGAAAAAACAAGTAATGGTTATGCGATGGTGATGTATTTGACACAGGTATCGCATTTGTGTATTGGACCTTACGTTTGCAGTGTTTCGTCACCTGTTTTCAGCATATAAACGTTTTGATAATGTTTGTAAATTTGGGGCAAAATCCAATTTCCATGTGTATATTTTCTTTTGCCAAACAGTTTATTAGGTATGTTGAAAACAACTTAATCACATTGTTGTTTATGTGACATTATTGTGATACCTAAAAACCACGAGTTATTCAGTGATGGTACATGTCGTGTTATTACTGGGTCAAGGACTTAGCATATGAATATTAGAGTTATGTCCTTTATTAGTGCGTCACAACTCGTATATGTATTTAAATGCAAAATGCTCTATGTGTACGCATGACTGAAAATGTTTTATGAAAATGTAATCAGGTGCTATCGTTCATTTGCAATGACAAACAATGATGATATATTATATCCAGCAATTCAGCTACACAATAATGTAGTACCAATGACAGCAAGAGAAATGATATATTGCACACAATCAATTACACCTATATATTGTAACTGACATATTGTGTTCAACAAGAGACAAGATTAAAACAGTGGGTATTTTATGTATTCTATTAGTATCACACACACACACACACACACACACACACACACACACACACACACACACACACACACACACACACACACACACACACACACACACACACACACACACACACACACACACACACACACACACACACACACACACACACACACACACACACGCGCGCGCGCACGCACGAACGCACGCACGCACGCAAACACACACACACACATATGTTCAAAATTGAAGTCGCGGCTTATTAAGTGCAAACTACTTTCATGTCGACAATTTACAGACATATTATGTATATATATATGCAAAATATGTCTTGGCTTGCAGATACAGAGATACACTAATGCATGTTCACATGCTGAACCACCCGATCCGGGTTCAAGTCGTCTTATAATTTGCCTTGAAAAACCCACTTGAATATAGTTGACTAAAATGGTAATGTAATTGTTGACAACATGATGTATTGATTTTTTTAGCATGATCACAGCAAGCATAAAACTTACAACTTATGGCATGGGGTTTCATGAGTATCACATGATAGAGAATACATCAGGGAAAATAGAACCTAGAGCATGAGAAATAGAGTTAAATTATTGGAAATAGGGAATACGCCATGGGAAATAGAGTTAAATTATTGGAAATAGGGAATACGCCATGGGAAATAGAGAATACATCGTGGGAAATAGAGAATATTTCATGGGAAATAGAGAATGTATATTATGTAAATAGAGAATATGTCATGGGAAATAGAGAATACATCATGGGAAATAGAGAATACATCATAGGAAATAGAGAATACATCATGGGAAATAGAGAATACATCATGGAAATAGAGATTATATCAGCAAACTAGAGAATAAGTCATGGGAAATACAGAATACATCATGAACATAGAGAATACATCATGGGAAATAGAGAATACATCATGGGAAATAGAGAATACATCATGGGAAATAGAGAATACATTATGGAAATAGAGATTATATCATGGAACTAGAGGATACGTCATGGGAAATAGAGAATACATCATGAACATAGAGATTACATCATGGGAAATAGAGAATACATCATGGGAAATAGAGAATACATCATGGGAAGTTTCCGCATACCATGCCCCATCAACTAACTTGACAAAATCGTGTTGAAAACATGACTTAATCATATCATTCATTTCCATCAGAAATAGGCCAAGACAACAACTTGGTAAATATGTTTTGAGCGGCAAGTTTAGCTAACCTCCTAACTATAAATCAAGTGAGCTTATGTCATTGCTCTTTCCCTAAACGTCAGTCGTCTGTCGTGCATCGTCTGTCGTGAGTCGTTTTTCAAATTGTTAATGGTCACTATATTAGGTAATTTTCAGGTAAACGCGCGCGCGCGCGGGTGTGGTGTGTGTGTGTGTGTGCGTGCGCGTGCGTGCGTGTGCGTCTCTGTGTGTGGATGTGTGTTTGTGTGTCTATGTGTCTGTGTGAGTGTGTATGTGTATGTGCGTGCGTTCGAGTGAGTTTTTGTGCGTGCGTGTGTGAGAGTGTGTATGTATGTGCGTGTGTATGTTGTGTGTGCGTTTGTGCGTTTGTGCGTATGTGTTGTGTGTCTGTATGTGTTAGTTGTTTAATGCCGCAATATTCCAGCTCCAGCGCACTGGACAGCCTTAATAATTCAAAGTTTCATAATCTGGGCCTTCATTGTTGGTTTGATAATATAAAACGTCTATGTTCCTAAATATGAAATAAAGATCAGGGTTTGTTTGTAAATTATTTTTTAATTTGACACATGTTTAAATTCCTGATGTATGGACACAAGTCCTATCTAAAGTGTTACGGCCAAATGATTTTTTTATTTGGGTATTTATTTTTACTTGTAGGTTTGTCCGAGAATTGATAGATTAACATTGGTGCAAGTTATCAAGTTTTTAGCGCGTTGCATTCATAGTGGTTACACATTGCTGCTGGGCTGTGGTAGGGTCATCTTCCCGAGGCAAGGGAATTAACTGACTGTAAAAGCAATAGTCAGTTAACCCCTTGCCTCGGGAAGATGTGGTACGGTTTGATTATGAAGTGTGTCGCCTGTCTATCTGCCATGTGGGTGGTTGATTTGAAAGAGCAGATGGTCTACAAACGATATGAGTTATGTTATTTGCTGAGGAGCATTTTGTGTATAACATAATGAACTTATCATCAGCACTTTCTGCAATATTCAGTCACGTTATTCAATCTGTATTTTAGTATTTAGTCTGTATTTATACATAGCTTTCTCAGCTGTTTGCTGCATTCAAAACTCGCTTACTTTGCGCGAGGTCTAACAGTAGATGTCGCAACACGTTGTTTGTGAGGGCTTTTCAAACTTATTTACTTAACAATTAAAGGTTATTTAATCGAAATCTTAGTTATGTTAGTTGACTAACATTTTTTACCTCGGTTGTATTAAAACAATGAAGGCTTTGTCAAAAATCTTTATTGGTGAAGTTTAATATATTAATATTGTGATTACATTGTAAAATATCCTTATAGCATGCTCTATATTCACTAACTTTCTTTTTTACTGCAGTCAATCTATAACACGTATGCCTCTTACAACTGTAACATAGACTCTGAACCGAACTTTGATCTCATGTGCATAATGACAAATGTCTTCTGACTTGGGGCATGATGGCAAGATATAATTTCTACAGTTTTCTTGTTGTTAGAATTGACATTTTCTCTGCTAAGAACAACACAACAGCTTATTTATTCTGTTTATTTCAACAGAAAACGAATATATTTATAAAATGATTCATTTCAAATATAATTTGAATGATTCGTGATTTACTGTGTTCTGTGTATTTCATATATTATAGTATTTGAACACGGCGCACAGTACTTCACATATGACGTTGTATTGGGAGCGTTGTATTTGTTATTCCAATAGTGTTTCGTCACACTAAACTCTCACAACATGATATATCCGCTGACTGCTCACAATAGATTTGAGAAACCGTGTCACAGTGTACGGGTATGTTGTTGTTGTTGCATTAAGTGTTTAAGAGGTCGCCTTCTGCCAAGACAATTTCGGCTGACCTGTCCCTCTTTGGGACTCCTGTGTGTGAGTAGGGTACATATATCTATTGTGAGTTTGGTGTTCACATAATTTCTGTTTTTGTATTGATATGATTTCTATTTTCTTATATTGATATGATTTCATTTCTATCCTTGGCTGCTCTGTTTATATACGTTCGAGTAGCTGTCCATCTCTCAGAAATAGAGTTAGTTTGGCCTTCCCTATTGCATCTCTTGGCTTTAGGAGATCTATGACAGATAGCGGATCTAACTGCAATTCTTGTTTTACCCTAGCCCGGGCTGGGGCATGGTCTTGACATTCTAGTAACACGTGATCAATGGTTTCAGGCTGATTGCAAGATGAACAAACCTTGCCATAGTGCTTTTTGTTACCGAGTCTGAGGCGTGAGATAGCAATTTCAATTTTCCTTTCATTTGAGTATGAGTTTGGCTTTTGTTGGACCTTGGGTTGAATTTTGTATAGCCATCTGCCGATCTTACTTGCGTCCCATTGGGCTTGCCATCTTTCTGCTATGGAGGCTTTGATTTTGATTTTTATCTCTAGTTTACTAAGGGGAATAGGCTGTATATCCGCTTTGTCTAGAGCTAGCTTGGCCAGTGAGTCTGCTTTTTCATTTCCATGAATATCTATGTGAGAGGGGATCCAACACAGCTCCACCTATTGCCCTTCGTCCGATAGTTTTGTATATTCGTATAGAATATTGTTGACTGTGGCCTGAAGTGCACTAAGCGACTACGAGTATCGCGTGTCACGTGTTCGCATACAGTCTCCCCGATGGTTTGAACATGTCACGTGATCATCAGTGTAGCTGAGGCAACAACCAGGAAGCGAAACGCAGCCTACCCCGGGTGCTCGTCCAAGTTGCGGTATCTGTAAAGGTAACACGATAGATGTCTGTTAAAATACAACTGGAATAAGTTGTTTTCAGATTCAATCCACACAGGCTCGTGTTAAAACCACCCATATATTTGAAATATAGTCGACATCAAGGGAAATTGAAGTTCAATAACGAAAGTAGCTTGAACATTCCTCGAGTCCTGACTTGCAGGTTGAAATAAGTGTAGCATGTTAACAGATGTTGAATGTACTGTTAGGTCTCTTCAAAACGACGCAACCATATATCGCACGTGTTTGTTTCTAGAATCCAAGTGTGAACAGATGTATGCAGTGGTGGCAGTGTTTACACAAGCGTCGCAAATTTGTATATGAATATTAGAGTTATGTCCCTTTATCAGTTTACCATTGTACTGGGCACGGGACCAGTAGCTGAACATGGAATCAAAATAGTGTGTGTGTGTGTGTGTGTCTCTGTGTGTGTGTGTATGTATGTATGTATGTATGTATGTATGTATGTATGTATGTATGTATGTGTGTCTGTATGTCTGTATGTCTGTATGTATGTCTGTATGTCTGTCTGTATGTATGTATGTGTGTCTGTATGTATGTCTGTATGTCTGTCTGTATGTATGTATGTATGTGTGTCTGTATGTATGTATGTATGTATGTATGTATGTCTGTATGTATGTATGTCTGTATGTATGTATGTTTGTATGTATGTACCTATGTATGTATGTATGCATGTACGTGTGTGTGTATGAGAGTATGTACGTGTGTGTGTATGTGTAATTATGTGTGTGTGTCAGTGTGTGTCAGTGTGTGTGTCAGTGTGCGTGTGCCTGTGTGTGTGTGTGTGTGTGTGTGTGTGCCTGTGTGTGTGTGTGTGTGTGTGTGTGTGTGTGTGTGTGTGTGTGTGTGTGTGTGTGTGTGTGTGTGTGTGTGTGTGTGTGTGTGTGTAATTATGCATGTATGTGTGTGTGTTTATGTGTGTGTGTTTTATTATGATCACTGCAAGAATAGATCATTGGAGATACATAGCACCATGAAATATATTTTCATAAACTCGTACTGAAGACATAAGTAAGTCGGACTATTTCTTTTCATCAGAAATGGCCACCGCAAAGAAATTGACGGACAACCATCTGACATGTGTCATCTGTACAGAGGTGTTCACAGACCCTGCCACACTTCAGTGCAATCACACTTTCTGTAAGTCCTGTTTGCTGAAATACACCAAAACACAGCCTAAAGCAATTCAAGCCAAGTCTATTCCATGTCCCTCCTGTAGACAACTGACGAGGGTGACCAACCCTGACAGTCCAGTAGAGAAGTGGGTCAGTCAGCTGAAACCAAGCCATGTCATCCAGGGGCTGATGGACGATTTGGGGGAATCGTCAGGTAGGGAAATTTGAAACGTTTTCATGTCTTGCACACCAAGGTATTGGAAATGCAGTTTTTATATTTATTAAAGTGAGAAGGGTTGAGTTCGAAGTGAGCTGGTTTATATTGACATTTATACACCTAACAACTATGGCTCGTAAACATACAGTATGTATTTAAAGTTGTAGTATGTGGTTGTGTGTTCTAGAAATTGTAGTTTTTGCAACATGCTGTGCTTTATGTTTAGATACCTGTAGCGTGTGCAAAGTAGATGGGGAGACAACTCCAGGTACAATGTGGTGCACCATTTGTGACGATGTCTTTTGTGATGGATGTCTCAAGTTACACAAGAAGATGCCGCTGTCACGTGACCATGAAGTGATTGACTTACGTATCCATAGTAACTACAAACCAAAGGCACACCGCTTTATGTGCAGAATTCACAAGGATGAGAAGATAAAACTGTTTTGTAAAGATTGCAGGATGGCAATTTGTACTGTATGCTGCAGTATCAAACACAGGAAGTGTGATGATGTTGAAACCATAGATACAATGACGCCTCTTGTGAAAGAAAGTCTGATAACTGAAACTAGAAACCAAGAGAAAAAAATTAAAACTTACACTGATAATATTTCTTCAACAAATTCGAAAATTGAAAAGCTATCGACGAACGCACGGGAGATGAAAGACCAAGTTCAGAAAGTACGCATGGCAGCTGTAGACGTTCTTCTGAGAAAAGAAAAGAAACTGCTGGATCGTATCGACCAACTCACTGAGACACATGTACATAAATTGAAAGCCCACAGAAAGTCCCAGGAGATTGAGCTCAAGATGCATCAGCAGCGGTATGAGTTCACAGACAAAGCCGTAACGTCAAACTGTGTAGCAGACATGTATGATATATATGAGACTGTGGCCGTAGCATCCAGAGATGAGGACACAAGTGAGGACAAGAGACCAATACCATCCACCATTGTCTTCACACATGACACAGATAAACTGATGAGATCTGTGGATGAGGTGCAGCTGGGGGAGGTCAAGGTTGTTCAGGGTGTGAGTGACCGGACGCCTTCTCCTGTTCTCCTGCAAACAATAGACATCTTGACCTTTTACGATAGTTTATTAGATGTTGCAGTATTAGTTGTTGATGGTATCAAGGTAACTGTTGTGATAGATAGGTTTAATAGTAGACTTAATGCATGTTATACTTCAAACAAAACACTCATCAAGAAATATCTCCAGCTTCCTACTGGTCCAAGGCGAGTGGCACAGGTGGGCGGAGCTCAGGCAGCTGTTACTCTGCCAGACACTCAACAAATAGCTTTCATCAACTTTAACCCTGAACCTTCTTTACTCTCAACTGTGAAGACAAAGAGGAAGTATTATGGGTTAGCCTGTCTGAACTCTTCACAACTGGTAGCAGGTGGTGACGACAGTCGTGCCTCTGTTGACGTGCTGGATATGAAAGGGAATGTACTGAAATCTATCAACACAGGTGTGATAAAGAACCCATCCTATATTCATGTCACCAGAAATAACAACTTGATATTCAGTGATGAGGAAGTAAAATCTCTGGCATCTGTGACCAGTGATGGCGAAGTTGTTTTCACCTACACCCCTACAGGAGATAAAGCTCTGGTATATGCTCGAGGTGTCACAACAACCATCACAGGAGACATCCTGTTTGTAGACACGGGCACCAACAGGGTGATTCAGCTGACAGAGTCGGGGCAGTTTGTCAGAGATGTTCTCACACAACTTTATGGCCTTGAGCGTCCTCGTGGTATCTGTCTGGATGATGATGGTTTGCTTTACGTTACCGACGATGGACATGTGAAAGTATTCACCTTTGCGAAGGATTGACTGAAATAGACATTACTCTGTCATGTAGACGCTAGCTTTGAGCCACACATACGCTGTATATAAGACCTAATTGATTGCAAATCGCCAAACTGCTTGTAAAACTGTGCTGAATGAACCGGACATGGGAGTGAATTACTTTTGGGGACAACGACTGTTGTGTTTGACGTGCGTTTAGATGGGTTGAGAACACACAAGGAGTGCTGGACAGGTACACTTGCAGCTGATTGTTTCAACATCGCTTCACACGATCCCTACATGTGACTCCTGCGATAGGACCGCATCCGTGGTCTAGTGGTAGAGTGACCGCCCGGAGAGCGGAAGGTCCGGGGTTCGATCCCCGGCCGCGTTATACTGCGTTATACTGTGTCTGAGTGGAGTATGCATGTTTAACTGCGGCATGGTATCTCAGTGAGCTATCACTATAAATCGGCATCAGTCCGGACTAGTACAAGGAGACACACACATACGTGCATGTACGTTGCTATATTGCCTGCGATAGTTATTCAATCTGTCCAGAGGTTCGCATTTGGAAGACAAAATCACACTTGAAAGTGATGAAATGGTTGTAATGATATGTTATTTTGAAGAATTGAGAGTAAAAAGCGTCAACGCGGTATACTTTGGTGTACGCTTAGCTGGGATGAATAATAATCAAAGGGACAAAAGAAGGTATACCGATCGGGGTTTTTTTTGTAATTGAAAATGTAAAGAACAGTTGTTAATTTTGATAATTTCTATTTAACCATCACTCATTCCTGCAAAAGTGTGTGAAACGCCATCTGTGTCTGGGTAAATGTGTGTAAACAAATTCAGTGAAGACTGACGCAAGAAATGAATTTGCAACCACATGGCCCCTACCATGTTTGAAATGTTGTAAACAAGTTTATTGTTTTTCAAAGATGAGATGTCCGAGATGCTCATAACCTCTTGTGTATTATGCGATTTTTAATTTTTTTATTTTTTATTTTATTTTAAAAGTTTTCCATCAAATTATATCTAACACCAAAAAACATGTAGAAGTATATACTAGGTTTATATTGCTCCTCAGTTCAGATGGCTTCTGCATGTATCGCACCCACTATAAGTTGTTAGAAATTACCTTTAATGCCAGTGCTTATAGTTCAAATATAAATTTATCAACATTTACATGAATTTCGAATGATATGGCCATGACTTGGAATACATGAACTTTGTTGTTTGCATTTGTAACTTTCGGTATTAATGACAATTAATCAATCAATTTAGAGACATGTGAGTATGATGGAACTACTTGTAAATGAACAAACCATTTACAAGTAATTTTAAATGTTGAATGAGTCTTTTCAATCCTGTCTTTCCTTGTTATTTAAACTGTCTGAGATATAAGTTTATAAATTTATTGCGACGCCTGTGTTTATTTAGGTGGACTCAGAAAGATATATTTCTGCATTTGATTAACAACATGCACGTATTTGTCCTTTTCATGTGTTTAGTTTACTCATGTAACACTTGATCAATTCCCTTGTGGTTACTGACTACCACTGCAAACAGGAAGACGTCGTTTGTGGTGGTCATTGGACGAAATATGAAAATCAATTCAATAAAAAATGCAATAAGCACCTTCAAATGCATCCATTATCTGTCATCAGTAGTGTTCTGTTGAGCAACAGAGTTAGTGAGTGAATTTATTTTAACGCCTCTTTGAACATTATGTCAGTTATATCATGGTGAGTCAGGTTGATGTGGGAGAAGAGCACGAGGTGAGGTAAAATTGGGTTTAGCGTCGCGTCCAAGATTATTGCACTGATATAGCGACGTGCATGTGTGTGTGTGTGTGTGTGTGTGTGTGTGTGTGTGTGTGTGTGTGTGTGTGTGTGTGTGTGTGTGTGTGTGTGTGTGTGTGTGTGTGTGTGTGTGTGTGTGTGTGTGTGTGTGTGTGTGTGGAAATGTGTGTGTGTGTGTGTGTGGAAATGTGTGTGTGTGTGTGTGTGTGGAAATGTACTTGTACAAGTCCGGACTTATGCCGATTTTTAGTGCTAGCTCATTGAAATACCATGCCGCAGTGAGGAAAGCATGAAATGAGACTGGAGCACAGATATCGTACTGACAAACCAAGACAACAAGAAATCTGGGCGAACCGGGATTCGGGATGTGGTCTGCATAAGGGACGTAACTATGGAAGAACTAGTAAATGTGTTGGTGTTGACTTGAGAAATATGGTTGAGTTTAAAACTGATTATTCCATATAACAGCGTAGTTTCTTTGTTCTATAATTCGAAGCTGTCTTCCTTCTTTTACGCGACACACACACATTCATGATGTAACCATAACGGCACTGTGTTTGTCTAGTCAGTATTGATTCAACGTCCGTGCATTAACAGCTGATATGTCGGTGTCGGTGTCATTCAGTGTGAAAGTGTTTATGAGTTGTGGTCAGGTGAAATGGGGTTCAACGTCGAGTTCAAGATTATATCACTTATATTTCGACTTGCATGCAACTCTCTCTCTCTCTCTCTCTCCCCCCCCCCCCCCCCCCCCCCCCTCTCTCCATCTCTGTGTCTCTCTCTGTGTGTGCTTGTACTAGTCTGAATTCAGGCCCTGTTTATAGTTTAACATGAATACCCCACTCAGACACAGTATACTGACTCTGAGCAGACCATTCCTTATTGTAGCCTCTCAATGCAGAGCGCCAGGCAGGACAACAAGAAGTACCATCTTTTGACGTCTTTTAGTGTGACACATCCGGAGGTCGTATCCCTACCTCTCTCCGGGCGGACACTGGCCACTAGACCACGGAGGCGGTCGAAAGTGTTTCCGAACAGTGGACTGATCATTATGATTATGAATTGGTTTTGTCGCTTTTATTTGCAAAGGGTTAATGAAGTGTTTACAAATGATGCCTAAACGCTATGTCTATTTCTACACACTACTTTGATATGTAACAGACGTCGAAGCTTAAGGTGTAGCGTCTTCATTCATGTCGGATACATGCACATGTATGTTGTGTGGGGAGAAACTATGTGCTGAAGGAGTATAATGGACGTTTACCTTGATCGCTGAATTTATTTGTTCCTTGTCATTCTGGAATCAAATAATTGGCTTTGATTCTTTTGGTATCATGTGGGAATTAACCTTGAATACTTGTTTGCGTATTGTAACAGAAAATGTCATAACCTCCATGGCCATTATCCACATGGTCCCGATAAAACTGATTTCGTGTAACAATGCATCTTTATTATATTGAACAGTTATGTATTTGTAATTTGCATCCGTTTACATAAGGTAAAGGTAAGGCGTAATACTAGGTAGAAACCGTTGGCATGGTTACAGAACACAACTGGGTGATAGTAATCTAAATTAGAAAGACATGTTTGTTAAATGATATTCAACATATTGAATGCTGATTCTTGGCCAGATTTAATTAACAAAACGGTATATAATGGGGAATTAAGTGGTTTTCAAGAACAGTTCATTGTTCCCTTCCATTTAATGTATCTCTGTTATCAAAGAGTGAGTGTTGTTTAACGCCGTTTTTAGCAATATTCCAGCAATGTCACGGCTGGGGACAACAGAAATGGACTAAACACAGTGTACCAATGTGGGGAATCGAACCCGGGAACCACTACATATATAAAATGACGAACAAAAGAAACACAGTGACTGGCCAATCACAACTGAAGTATTTATGCAATTGAAAGGTTACAATAAAGAAATATGTTTCAGTGTGAGTTGGCACTGGATGATTTCTCAGTTTTCCTGTTTGAATGTCGGAATGCTATACAAAGTGTACCTTATGTCAGAGTACTTCTCTGAGAATATTAACAGAATAGTTGGAAAACTACCCTCCCAGTCAATATCAGAAGTTCAGGGGTCTTATACAGAATTTGGGGGAGAGGGAGACAGTAGTGAATTTTGACAGTCTCGTTGACTTGTGAAGAAAGAGACCAGAAAAGCGCATGACCCCATGTTTGGACAAGAAGCTCTCAGAAAAGACGAGAACATGTGAAAGTGCACTATCTGCGAACAAGACTAAGTTTACCTTGCTGCTAATTAGGTTAATACACTTGCCGACAGAGTGGCAGGTTGGAGTTTATGCCTCTATTATACCAGATCATTGCGAAAACCTTGTTTGTATTTGTGATCCCATGTGCAAAATGACAAATGTCTTCTGACTTGGAGCAATATGTGAAGGTATAATTTCTACAGTTTTCTTGTTGTTAGAATTGACATTTTCTCTGCTAAGAACAACGCAACAGCTTGTTTATTCTGTTTATTTCAACATAAAACGAATATATTTATAAAATGATTCATTACAAATATAATTTGAATGATTCATGATTTATTGTACTGTGTACTGTGTATTTTATATATTATAGTATTTGAACATGGCGCACAGTACTTCACATATGACGTTGTTATTCCAATAATGTTTCGTCACAATAAACTCTCATAACATGTTATATCTGCTGACTGCTCACCATAGATCTGAGAAACTGTGTCACAGTGTACGAGATTCGCGTGTCACGTGATCACATACATTCCCCCCGATGGTTTGAACATGTCACGTGATCATCAGTGCAAGCTGAGGCAACAACCAGGAAGTGAAACGCAGTCTACCCCGGGTGCTCGTCGACGCTGCGGTATCTTTGAAGATAACACAATAGATGTCTGTTAAAATGTAACTGGAATATGTTGCTTTCGGATTCATTGCACACAGGCTCCTGTTAAAACCACCCATATATTTGAAATATAGTCGACATCAAGGTAAATTGAAGTTCAATAACGAAAGTGGCTTGAAAATTCCTCGAGTCCTGACTTGCAGGGTGAAATAAGTGTAACATGTTAACAGATGTTGAATGTACTGTTATGTCTCCATTCAAAACGACGGAACCATATATAGCACGTGTTTGTGAGATCTAGAATCCAAGTGTGAACACATTTAAGCAGTGGTGGCAGCGTTTATACAAGCGTCGCAAACATGTATATGAATATTAGAGTTATGTCCCTTTATCAGTATACCATTGTACTGGACACAGGACCAGTAGCTGAACATGGAATGAAAATGGTGTGTGTGTGTGTATGTGTGTCTGTATCTATATCTATATCTATCTATATCTATATCTATATCTATATATATATATATATGTATGAGTGTGTGTGTGCCTGTGTGCACATGCATAAGATTGTATATGTGTGTATATGTGTGTATCTGTTTGTGTATGTATGTATGTATGTATGTATGTATGTATGTATGTATGTATGTATGTATGTATGTATGTTTGTATGTATGTATGTATGTATGTATGTATGTATGTATGTATGTATGTATGTATGTATGTACGTGTGTGTGTATGTGAGTATGTACCCGTGTGTGTGTGTAATTATGCATGCATGTGTGTGTTTGTGTGTATGTGTTTTATTATGATCACTGCAAGAATAGATCATTGGAGATACTTAGCACAATGAAATATATTTTCATAAACTCGTACTGAAGACATAGCTAAGTCGGACTATTTCTCACCATCAGAAATGGCCACCGCAAAGAAATTGACGGACAACCATCTGACATGTGTCATCTGTACAGAGGTGTTCACAGACCCTGCCACACTTCAGTGTAATCACACTTTCTGTAAGTCCTGTTTGCAGAAATACACCAAAACACAGCCTAAAGCAATTCAAGCCAAGTCTATTCCATGTCCCTCCTGTCGACAACTGACGAAGGTGGCCAACCCTGACAGTCAAGTAGAGAAGTAGGTCAGTCAACTGAAACCAAGCCACGTCATCCAGGGGCTGATGGACGATTTGGGGGAATCGTCAGGTAGGGAATTTTGAAACGTTTTCATGTCTTGCACACCAAGGTATTGGAAATGCAGTTTTTTATATTTATTAAAGTGAGAAGGATTGAGTTCGAAGTGAGCTGGTTTATATTGACATTTATACACCTAACAACTATGGCCAGTAAACATACAGTATTATTAAGTTGTATTATGTGATTGTGTTTTCTAGAAATTGTATTTTTGGTAACGTGCTGTGCTTTATGTTTAGATACCTGTATCATGTGCAAAGAAGATGGGGAGACAACTCCAGGTACAATGTGGTGCACCATTTGTGATGATATCTTCCAGTTACACAAGAAGATGCCACGGTTACGTGACCATGAAGTGATTGACTTACGCATCCATAGTACCGAGAAACCAAAGGTACAGCGCTTTATGTGCAGAATTCACAAGGATGAGAAGATAAAACTGTTTTGTAAAGATTTCAGGATGGCAATTTGTACTGTATACTGCAGTATCAAACACAGGAAGTGTGATGATGTTGAAACCATAGATGCCATGATGCCTCTTGTAACAGAAACATTGATCAATGAAACTAGAAACCAAGAGAAGAAGATTAAAACTTACAATGATAACATTTCATCAACAAAACTTGGAAATTAAAAACCTATTGATAAACGCACAAGTGATGAAAGACAAAGTTCAGAAAGAACGTATGGTAGCTGTAGACGTTCTCCTGAGAAAAGAAAAGAAACTGCTTGATCGCATCGACCAACTCACTGAGACACGTGTAGAAAAATTGAATGCCTACAGAAAGTCCCAGGAAATTGACCTCCAGATGCATCAGCAGCGGTATGAGTTCACAGACAAAGCCGTGAAGGCAAGCTGTGTAGCAGACATGTCTGATATATATGGGACTGTTGCTGTAGCATCCAGAGATAAGGACACAAGTGAGAACAAGAGACCAATACCATCCACTATCGTCTTCACACATGACACAGATAAACTGAGGAGATCTGTGGATGAGGTGCAGCTGGGGGAGGTCAAGACTGTTGGAGGTCTAAGTGACCGGACGTCTTCTCCTGTTCTCATGCACGAAATTGACTGTAGATCTGGAGACATGTTTTATGATTTGCGTGATGTTGTTGTGTTGACAGTTCATGGTATCAAGGTAATTACTGTGATAGATTATTTACATTGTCGACTCAGCACATGTTACGTTCCAAGCAAAACATCCTTCAATACATGTCTCCAGCTTCCTACTCAGCCATTGCGAATAGCTAAGGTGGGTGGAGCTCGGGCAGCTGTTTCTCTGCCAGACACACAACAAATAGCTTTCATCAACTTTGACCCAGAACCTACATTACACTCAACTGTTAGAACAAGGAGGAAGTATGGTGGTTTAGCCTTCCTGAACCCTTCAAAACTCCTGGCAGGTGGTTACGATGGTCGTGCCTCTGTTGACGTGCTGGATATGAAAGGGAATATACTTAAATCTATCTCGACAGGTGTGACAAGGAACCCACATGAAATACATGTTTCTGGGGAAAACAAGTTAGTAGTTAGTGAAGTAACAGTAAGATCAATTGTGTCAGTGACCAGAAAAGGCAAAACTGTTTTCACCTACACTCCCACAAGAGACAGAGCTCTAACATACCCGCAAGGTATCACAACAATCAGGACAGGAGACATCCTTCTTGTGGACAGAGACACCCACAGGGTGATTCAACTGACAAAGTCGGGGCAGTTTGTCAGAGATGTCCTCACACAAAAGGATGGCATGCATTATCCCCACAATATCTGTCTGGATGATGACAGTGTGTTGTATGTAAACAGTCGCTACGTAAGAGTATACGGTTTTGAAAAACATTGAATTCATCAATATGAAAATTACTTTGATGAACAGTCTGTGTGTGGATCATGTGTACAAGACTGAAATAATGAGAACTGATCGCATAACCGCTACATGTGAAATGTAACGTGAATAGGGTCTTCATAACTATTTAGCTTAATGTTCCTATTAGCAGCGATGGAAATGCACATATAGTTATACAGTTTCCTGAAATTACGATCATCAAGTTAGCACAAAGCGCTCAATAATACATCATTGATTAGCATTGCATTTGTAATATTAGTCTGTTGTGAATCATAGTTTATGTCTTTCGTCTGATCAGTCAACAATTAATTCCACGACAAAATGGTATTATCGATAACTTTAGCCTGGTTTTGTTGTGAACTATAGTGTGTGATTGTCAGCATATCTATTTGCACATGGAGTCAAGTATGTTTCTACAATTTCTACATTGTTGTGTAATGTACATGTAAAAAAAATAGTAATGCGCTGCGCAAAGGGTCACAACATGAGATACAATTGTTATTCGTTATATTATACAGTCTTATGGTCCTTAGTCTGCAGGCAGACTAAAATGTAATTTCGGCATAAAGTGTTATTTAACTAAAATGAAACATAGATTTCACTAGATATATAACAAATATATGAATTAATATGACAATGTAATTGTCAGGCCATTTACTAGGCGACTGTATGTGTTGGGTACACAACCTTACATAACAACATCTCATCGAGTTTCTGTATATTGTATACCCTATATCTTTTGTATGAATAGTGTATGTGTAACCTTTTCAGTTGGTACCACTGAACACAAGTCATATCTGATCACACAATAGTTCAACAGTAATGTAACAAATGTGTGTACAAAATCATTTCACGTAGCTGGAGGACCCGTGAAGATCCGGGTAAGAATAAGTCTTCAGCAGCCCATGCTTGCCATAAAATTCGACTATGCTTGTCGTAAGAGGCCACTAACGGGATCGGGTGATCAGGCTCGCTGACTTGGGTGATTCATGTCATCGAATCCCAATTGCGTGGATCGATGCTCATGATGTCAGTCACTGGATTGTCTGGTCCAAACTCGATTATTTAGAGACCGCCTCCGCTATAACGTACATGTAGTTGGCGTGGATGGTGTAAAGACGCTTGGAACAGTATTTCAGTTACATGTGTATTATGTGTCTACTGAGTGATTTAGATATTTGAAATTTAGAATAACTTTTGCTCAATTTTGGTACAAAAATACGGTGCTGACGTGACCCTCAAGATTATGTTAACGATACCTTGCTCAGCATGATATTAATTTATAATTATGTCAAGATTTTCTTCCTGTTTTCTATTGATTTGGGTTTAATACAACCGAGTCTCAGTGAATTCAATTATATTGCCTGAAATATCTTAGTCAACGATCCCCCAATGGGTTTGTGTTACTAACTGGCATTGTTTGTATACAAAGACTCTGCTGAGGCCTGAACTCTCCTTGTGATCCTTGCTAAATTCATGCAATGTTTTGTTAATCTGAAGGATCGCTCTCATCAGTCGAGGTTTCTTTAACTTATAATGCTTTAACTATTGTCATTTTACTTTTTGCAACTTTTAAAGCAAGTTGCAAAATATTGGCGACTCGTCTCAAGTTATTTAAAGAAGATGAGACAAAAAAACTGATTGATGGAGGTTAATATTTCCCATAGATGTATCAAAAGCACTAACGACAGACGCGAAATTACGTTTGTGTAAAAAAACTTAAACAAAAATGCGAAGAGGTGATAACACGTTGTTGCGGCATTATGTGATTTGGTGTCCCCTATGACATTACATTGTCCTGACATGGACATCAACCGGCACATTTTACTTTCTAAAACCGGCGTTTCGTCCAAGTCACTCAGTCACAGACTATTCAAAAAAGGTTACTTCTCTCAGACATTAGACAATGTTTTTTATCCGTAATAAATGAGGAACGTTTCATCCCCTTTCTTGTTCATTAACTGAGCTTATGGTATAAAGCTTTGATATAGAAGATTCATTCTGATGTTATTTGAAACGAAACAAATATTCTACATCCATTCACTGGACCAGTTTGATATTCGCAATATCAAATACAGAAATGGCAAGTGCTACTTGTTATACAACTACAAAGATAATTTCGATTTGAGTTGCAAAAACTGAGAAATCAATAAAGTGCTGATTGCATCTAACAATATATACAATGTCATACATAGAATCGTACCAAACTCGGACACACATTTGCATGCTATTGAGCTTTTTCCTTCTCTCATACTAACGAATAATCTCATTGCATTTATAGCATAAACCATTCCATTATGATTCGTCAATAGCAAGAGTCGCATTGAATAAATGGCAGATATGTATGAGAACATTGCAGTGTGACGTCATGTGTTGTGACGATGACTTAAGAGTACCCTGGAACCTTCTGGTTAGCCACACATAGTGATACCATAAACTACGCAATCATGCATGTGTACATGTACATGTAGCTGCAATGATGGTAATCCAAATGCTGGACATCTTGATGTTGCTAACACACTGGATCAGTCAGTGATGGTGTTGTCGTTCAGTTTCTGTACTGTGTTTTGTAAACAATTTGACGGATGCCCCCGGTGGAGGAGGATATGCTGTACTTTTCGCGGACACCTAGGATCATCACTATTTTATGGAGATTCATAAACGTATGGTTATGGTATAGTGGATATGGTACAAGGGACTCTTTTGTCTTCTGTTCCCATGCAATACAGTCAATACAGTCAGTTAGCCAAGCAGACTAGTGAAGGCTACTACGAAACGATACAATGGTGTCCAGTGCATGCAGGGGCTAAATAAAAGCTCTGACCAATTTTTGTTCATGAATTAAATATTAAAGTAAGCTACAGTTGAGTGTAATATTTGTTCTTGTACCAGCATCAGTGCTATCAGTGTGTTGAAAACACGCCAAAGCCACGTGGAAAAGCAACAACTAGGTCTCTTAACTACCAGTCCGAAGATCAACGGGCAAATATGTACATGACAGCATCACATGGTAAATGAGATACCCTATATCTCTCAAGTACCGTTATCTGATACAGCATAACTATCTGGTGAATGGTGGTATGTATCACCACGCTGATATTATCTGGACACTGTATTAACCAATCTAGGGTGCATTACGTATATTATAATCTTGTGTGAAAGCATATGCTTTTAGTTAATAAATTCTATGTAATTTTCCTTGACAGGGCAAATGATGTCATAGTTTTGAAAGATTTTCCTTATCAAAGGCCTCTGACTGTATTAATATGTTGTCCGGTCGGTTTACTTTCCCAGCATACAGTAATAAATGATCGGGTTGTTTGAACATAAACTGAGGCATGAAAAACAGCACTTTATCCACCACGGCCTGGCTGATATTGAAACACTATTCATGTTCATGCAAAAGGAAAGGGTTAGACAACATAATAAGTTTACGTGGATTGATAAATTCATTGGGTCTTTCAGTTCATACGTTGATTTCGCCTTTAGACGCAACTTATAGAAAACATCCATGAACTACCAATGTTCAAGTGCGATGTCAAAGCATGCAATTCTGAATAGACTGAAGAGCAAGATAAACTACAAAAATAATTTCGATAATCATGTAAAACTTATTGTGGACATGCAACAGACAGGGGTGCAACTGAAAGCTTGCTTTTGTCTGCTGGTTTTCGTGTGAACCTACTGTATTCTCTAACATTGGGAATACTGGCGCAGTATGATAACATGATGCATATTGGTATAAAACTACTCAGAATATTCGTCAATGCACAAGGGGTAAAGAAATCAACAGCAATACTGTATGTCATGTATATTGGCAGTACCGAGAGAAAGGGTAATTGGTAAGCTGTAGTTGGAATACAGACTTGACATAATCGCTACACATCTTGCTTGCACTCATGAAACATCACCAGCTTTCTGTCACGATAATGACAGACAGGGCCGACAGACCAAGGACAGACCGACCACGTGTCACTACACCAAATGACCTAGCCCTGTTAGCCTATGTTTCATTTGAGGAATCAACGTTTGGCTGTGACGTCATCAGCATGAACTGCCCGACGACATATCAGCTGTTTCACGGTATCCAGGCGTCCGCGTCACTGTGGCTTATCGACTTTAATGGTGGTCATTGTTGACACGTAATAATCGACGTCAAAGACGTGTGTGCGCTCTGCACAACGATGACAGAACAGGAAGTAATTTTGTGTCTGGGCAGAGCTGGTTCCAGCTTTTCAGAGCAGAATGGTAGAGCACATCTGTATCTTCATCGGGAAGAATTCATGGCTCAGTGTAGTGGCAGCGGCAAGATTTTTAGCTTGGATTTGTGTGAAAAAGTCTCAATTTGCTGTGTTCAATGCTAATCTCACAGCACAACATTACATGAAGCGTGAGATATTGGGTCCCTTCCTACAAGTAATATAAACACACGGATATTGTTCAACATGGCAGCACAAGATCACAAACACCACCATCTGCTATTCAATAACGTCAATTCAACGTTTTGCCTTTGTCAGCTCGCGTCCTTGACGTGTCGCCACTTGAACACCGCTGGGACTACCTTGACCATTAGATTAGAACACGACCTATCCTCCTGCAAACTGACGAAGCTTAACACGGATGAAGTACTGGTAACCCGACGTCTGACGAGCTCTGTATGACGTCGTGTGCGGACGTGTCTTGAACCCAACGGAGACACACGATATTGATAAATACAGATAACGAATTACTGTTAGGTGAGTAACTACAATTATATCTCATATGATTGTCATTGTTATACGACTGTCACTAATGAGGAGGCATTATCTAGTCCTTGTGCTTGCTATTTTAATATATAGGTCATATAGTAGAACGTAAGTAAAAGGTAGTTAGAATCATGTATATTCCACACCAACTGAATAAATAGGTACAAAAGCCAGGATTCACAGTAGGTTTGTAGCCATTTTTGTTTAATTTGTTTGTTGTTTAACGCCGCACGCAAAATTCCAGCTATATATGACGTCGGTCTGTACATAATCGAACCCGGACCAGAAAATCCAGTGATTAACATCATGAGCATCACTCTACGCAGTTCGGATACGATGATATGCATCAAACAAGTCAGCGAGCCTGACGTCGTCGCCTTTAACAGCAAGCACGGCTTGCTGAAGACATATTCTCTACCCGGGTGGATTGCAGTCAGTACTCCTACTATCTCACTCAGAGCAGGACAGTAGACTTATCACTTTAGGGCGGCTTTAAAACATGTATGATATTTGATGTTTGTTTTATCATGGGCTTAAAATTCGCCTTTCGCCTTTCTGGACATTAATTATTTTCATTTTGCTGCATTAACATGAACGTAACATGTATCCCAGTATATGTATAGTTATTATTAATCACATCCATTGTGTTAAACAAAGACCAGCAACACATATACTTGAATCTCAATTACCTGCATTGTCAGCTAGCACAGGGTCATCAGCGTCAAGTAAATATCCTCTACTTGAGCAAAAGGAGTATTCTGAAAATTTCATCTAAAAAAATATTTTCAGCAAAATGTCATGTAAGTCAATTCCATTATCGAATCCCTTCACTGTTATGGAACTTAGTTTGAACATAAAGGTGTGATCGAGTTCCTTTTTCACAAAGCAACTATAACACAGTCTGTAGAAAATCGAATCTGAACCATGCTAACGAGGGCTTAATATCATGAGCTACGATATCCGTAGTCGGTGAAACGTTGCACAAAATTATCAACAACCAATCACCATTTAATCAGTTACGAGTACACCTGGGACCTATTTTACGTTGGAATTTCCACGGGTGTGTCAGACATGATTATCAACAATACTAACATGGGTGTCCCCGTAAACCCCCATGTATGTATCAATTTTAGTTCACGGCTATTGTTGCAGTGCTTGTGTGATTACTTTTCAAAATAACTTTATGAAACGTCAACCTAACTAAGGCATAAAAAAGTCATTTAAATGATCCTCTGTCTCTGTCGATGTTGATATCCACATGACAGTTGACAGTAGACAGGCGGCATTATAATCAGGCGTTGTAATAAGAGCGGCAAAATTGTATCCATTGTACGATAAGTATGTGTTTATTAATCACTATTAAATAGTACTGATACCAGGTGTTTGTGAAAAGGTGAGCGTATCCTGCCCCACCGGTGTCACCTGTCACAAACACATACGAAGACATGTCAATTATTCACCTGATAACATATGTCAAAATCGGGAATTGCATCAGGCATTTTTTTGTCACTGAAATAGCATCCACATGTCGATAGTGAAACATTTTGAAACTTTACTAAGGCCTTGAATGTTGTGTCATTCGATCAGTGACAGTTCAACAACATGCCAATATTAACAAGAAGTGCAAAAAACAACGTCATCGGCCGTTTTCAGGCAGGGGAATCCCGATCAACGACTGCAGTGGAGTCGTCAACACAGGGTATGTCCTCACCTGCGATGGGGAGATGTCTGGTTCAGGGACGAATCAAGATTTCTCCTCCATCGAAGGTATGGAAGAGCACTGGTCTACAGACGTCGGGGAGAACGTTACACTGGAAATTGTGTACAGGAATTGGACAGGTTTTGTGGGGTTAGCGTTATGATGTGGGCGGCTATCTCTCATCATCCCCGGACAGGTTTGATCCATATTACGGTTCAACGATACATCAACGAAATTCTCCTACCACACGTCTTCCCAACGGCAACGGTGTATTCCAGAAGGACAACGCTCGATCGCATACAGCACGGACCACAAGAGCTTGTCTACACACCAAGAACCTTGATGTTCTCCCTTGGACACCCAGATCCCCGGATTTGAACCCGACAGAGCACCTGTGGGATAAATTGGATAGACGGCTCCGCCGACGTCAGCCACAACCCCTAGACGTTGCAGCAGTTGGCTTTTGCGTTGCAGGCCGAGTGGGCTACCATTCCAAAGGACGTGATTCGCATACTCGTCTCTTCCATAGGCAGGAGATGTCAGGCCGCTATCGGTTCCAACGGGGGACATACGCTTTATTGTTCGGAGCTGACCTTCACCTTTCACTTTTCCTATGTACCGATAACTGTGATGACTACAATCACCAAGTGTTCTCTCCACAACATTTTGGCTTAACACCTTGTACGGTTCCTCGTATAAATGTATTTTCCTACCTAACACAAATCTGGCTTGCATTTCCCTTTTGGAAGAGTCTTTTTTAGTCAGGTTGACCGAAAAATATGTCCATGTATTTGACAAATTGAATGAAAATTATTAAGATGGGTTTTAATCATTACAATAGACAAATTATGCAATGATTAGAAGCCAGAAGACACTGGGTGGTGAGATTATAATATAATAAATGGATCGATATTTCAATCAGTTTGAAAAAGTACTGAAATATTAAGACAGATTGTAAATTGCCTAGATGAAAATCTTAGTCATTTTACACATTGACTGTAACATCCATACCTAAGTGAGGTGAAATGGTGTTTAACGTTGCATCCACGATTATTGCACTAAAATAGCGACGTGCATGCACGTATGTTTGTGCATGTGTTGCTGCTGGTACAAGTCCGGATTAAAGCCAACAATGCCATGGCCGAAATGGGGTCAACACACGTCCAATTTGCCAGAAGGTTTGGTTGTACACCATTGACAGTAGCCAGGTTAATTCAACGGTACAGGCAGACAGAAAAGAACACAGGACAGGCCTGGAACCGAACGACCCCGAGTGACAACACCACTGGAAGACGGTCAGATACGGCTCATTCACCTGCGAAACAGATTCGTAACGGCGACGGCGATGGCAGCAACAGCGTTGGGACATCCCATCAGCCAACGTACAGTACTACGACGACTTCGTGCTGCTGGAATGGTTCTGACTGCTCAACATCGACGCCTGAGACTGCGATGGGCGAGGCAGGTTCGACGCTGGTAATTGAGAAATTGGCGTCGAGTGCTGTTTAGTGATGAAAGTCGGTTTAAGACAGAGAACGAGTTTATCGACGAAGAGGGGAACGTTTGGCTCCGGCGTGTATTCGAGAGGTCCATCCATTCGGCGGGGGCGATATTTTTGGAGACCAGAAGACTGATTTTTGTGATTATACAGGGAAACCTGAACGCTGTGCAGTGTAGAGAGACCAAATGTTGCAGCCTGTTGTGCATTTCGTTCTGACAAAACCAACAGCAGGGTGCATTGTTTCAACACGACAATGCCAGGCCCCATACTGCAAAGACTGACTCGGAACTCCCCAAACCAACAGAACGTTGACGTTTTGCCCTGGCCTGCCCATTCACCCGATATGAATCCCATTGAACAACTGTGGGACCATCTTGACAGACAGAGTTGAGCACGCCATCAGCCTCCCGTCAACAGACAAGAATTGCAGCAGGCCCTGAGAGACGAGTGGCAACGGATTCAAGTCCACGTCATCAGAAGACTGACCTCATCGATGAGGCGGCGTATCACAGCATGCCTTGAGGCAGCTGGAGGTTATACACACTATTGAAGGCAACTGTGTCGACAATGAACTTGTAGTGTGTCTGACAATTTTTTGTGATATTTCAGACAACTTTTGAAAATGAAATTTCTTACCCCACCTGTGTTTACCTTGAGCTTTCATTACCTGTGATTGCACAATTTCATTCAAACTGTGGTTCATCAATCATTTGTTACCCCTCCCTAGGTTACATTATAATTAACAACAAAACATCTTCTTGTTATTTTTGTTATCGATCATGGAACTCGACCTATACTTTCTTTTGCCGCCCAGTTTATTTAAATTTACAATAACTTTAATTATAATTGTTCGTTTGTTCGCGGTTTAGCTTAGATTTCCATGTATCGCGAGTCGATCGTGATTTTTTATTGGTCTTGCACATAACAATATGGTTTAGAATTGACCTTTGCATAACATTTACCACCACCAACACACTATATCACTCGTGGCTATGGAGGATCAGCTTCTACAGATGTAATCTGAAGTGCGCCAGTCCATAATATCCCGCTGTGTTCATATCATGTGAACTGTAATCTTTGAGTCTTGATTGTCCGACTGTTGTGATGAAGGTGGCGTTCTCTAGATCTAAGTAAGTAGAACATAGTTTGAATCATGCGTATGCCCCATCCAAATTCACAGATAGTTCAACATGTAGGACTCACAGTGAGGATGGAGTTAGTTCCTGACTGAGCGATACTCCCATGGTCTCTCTTCAACATCAACACTGGCGTTTAAAACATGTATAGTATTTATATAAGTGTATAATTTTAAATAACATCAACTGATATATTGGTCATATAAACAGCCTGTTTTAGCTGTGGTATAGGCCATCCGGTGAAAAGGAATTGGGGGTTGTAGCCTGACGAGTCGTTTGGATGACATTTTGATGACAATGCCCTTATTTGATTTAGTGCGACAATACCTACATTGAATGATAACTGATCTCCCTTCATGTCTTGTTGTTATGCACACAGGCAACATGACGAAATCCTGTACACAATCCAACTATTTTTATCCATAAAAAATGCCGACTGCTTATCAGTGACATTTATACAGACTCTTGTATCTATGTATATATACATGCTGCTAGCGCTTTGAGCATATATCTAAGTTCTATGAGTTTCAGTGCTGTAAAAATGTCATTGTTATTGTTATTATTATTTACAGATTAAAATAAAAAATGCAGCAAAATGTTTTTGGGTGATGTTGGCACAGTCAGACTGGTTAGGCTCAACATCAGCTCAGGGCCCTTGCCCCCTCTACACGCAGCCCAGACAGCGAATGGGACTTCTCCCAGGAAGACTCCCCAACACTGCAGCCTTCTGCATTACCCAGATTATCAGAAGGGTTGTATTCCTGGTAGCGAATCCGTGTACTCTCCCAATGTCAGTCAACAGATTGGGAGGTACCAAACCTAACTCACCGAGAACAATGGGGAGTCGGACAACATGGTACTTGGGAAGCGTGACATTTCGAAAGCATATTTGCCATGTTTTTCCTCAATCTTGTCAATCACATTAGTGTCAAAGGGGACAGAAAATTCAAAGATATAAATGATTTCATTGGATTTATTAAAAAAAAGACAAGATCACGAGATGGTCAATAACTCCTTCCCCAAGTAAACTGACTAATAATAATAGTAATAATAATAATAATATTATTATTATTAGTAGTAGTAATAGTAGTAGTTGTAGTAGTAGTAGTTGTAGTAGTAGTAGTAGTAGCACTAGTAGTAGTAGTAGCACTAGTAGTAGTAGTAGTAGTAGTAGTAGTAGTAGTAGTAGTAGTAGTAGTAGTAGTAGCAGTACTAGTAGTAGTAGTACAAGTAGTAGTTGTTGTAATAACCACCTGACTTTTGTTATCTGTGCAGAGGTGTTGACAGACCATTCTACACTTAAGTCGGGTCTTGCGATAAGCACTTGTTTGTGGGGAACTACATCTTATTCTTGATCTGTCCCGAAATACCAACTGGAATATGGGGTATTAAAATAGTAAGGGTAATTGTGGTCAACATAATATGGTCTTTTATTATGCTCACATATGGAATGGAATATGGAATAGTATGACTGTCAGAGTTAACAGATCCTTTACATTAAAAGTAACAGAAATAGATAATCGGCATACCATGTCCGAATAAAGGTTCCTTTGGAGAATATCGTATTGAACCGATAATTTAATCAGACGACTTGCCATCACAAATGGACACCACTAAGAAGTTAACAGACAACCATCTGACTTAAGAAAAGTGTGAACGTTAAGAAATATCCCATTTATTATTTGTGATTATTGGCACAATTGTATTTCAAGTTCAATTTGTATTTTTCATGTTCAGATATTTTTACCATAACGTTATTCCAAAGACATATATCGAAGTATATGGTTAAAGTTAACAGTCGTCTAAATTAACACTTATAACTGAAAAGGTAGTTTTCAGGAAAGCGCGCGCGTGTTGTGTTCATATGAGAAGTTTTTAAAGATAAATGTTTGTTTGCCAATTATTGTGTTCTTTGACACATGTTTGAGTTGAAGATGTTTGGTCACAAGTCCTTTCAAAGTTGTACAGTAGTATTTCAGCAGGAAATGAATATCTGGTGGTAACAAACGGGACATTGCTAATGTGTCTGATGACATCTCACAGCTTATCTGAATATCGTGTCACGTGATCATCAGTGTGGGAGGCGTCAACCAGACAGACAGACGTTGTTTGACCCCGGTGGTGGTGCATGAAGCTGTATGTAAAGGTAAAACGCTAATTCTCTGTTGAAAAATAACCTGAATCTTTTGTTTTCGTAATCATTCTTCCAAACACCGAATCATTCTTGAAAAACACTCATAGATTTGTGAGATTGAAATGATAGTCGACATGACGTCAATTGTACTTCATGTTCAAGTCGTGGCTTTGTTGAAATACATGTAAATGTTGAAATAAGTGTGAATGTTGAAATAAGTGTGCTGTGTGAAATGTACAAGTTGGTCTTTGGAAAATATCGTAACGATACTGTTGAATATCTCACGTGCTAGTGACGCCTTAAATCCGCATGTGAACAGTGTCTGCAGTGGTGCTGGTGTTTATATTGGGGTTGTGGAGTATTTAATCTGTATCTTAGTATTTAGTCTGTATTTTACATGGTTTTCTCAGCTGTTTGATGCATTCAAAACTCGCTCGCTTTGCGCGAGGTCTAAAAGCAGATGTCGCAACACGTTCTTTGTGAGGGCTTTTCAAACTTATTTACTTAACAATTAAAGGTTATTTAATCGAAATCTTAGTTATGTGAGTTGACTGACATGTTTCAGGTCGATTGTATCTAACAAAGGTAGGCTTTGTCAAAAAATGTATATTTTTGGTGAAGTTTAATATATTAATATTGTGATAGTATTACATCATAATATAATGTACTGCAGTCAATCTATAACAAGTATGACTCTTACAACTGCAACATAGACTCTGAACTGAACTTTGATCTCATGTGCATAAGGACAAATGTATGATGATTTAGGGTATGATGAGAAGATACAATTACAGTCTACAGTTTGCTTGTTGATGGAGCTGGCTATTTTATCTGCTAAGAAGAACAAATATAGCAATTGTATACAAACATGAGTAATGATGAAAGAAAACCTAAGAGAGATGATGATGATTTCACGAGTACTGATGGTAGAGCAGAGGCTAGGATTAGAAAGGGGGCAGAGAAAGGCCTTCAGTACGGCACGGATTCGAAAGAAGACAATATACATGTACATGGTTGTAGTTCAAGCTGGTAGAAGAACATACAGATTCTCTGTGTGGTGAAGATGATTACACTTAGGTAGAAAGTGCACACAGAGTCTGGCCATTCACAAATGAAGTATTTATGCAATCGAAAGGTGACCATGAAGACATATGTTTCAGTGTGAGTTGGCACTTGATGATTTCTCAATTTTCCTGTGTGAATGTCGGAATGCTATACAAAGAATGCCTTAAGTTAGAGAACTGCTCTGAGAATATTAACAGAATAGTTGGAAAACTACCCTCCCAGTCAATATCAGAAGTTCAGGGGTCTTATACAGACCTTGGGGGAGAGGGAGACAGGTGTGAATTTTGACAGTCTAGTGGACGTTGTGAATAAAGAGACCAGAAAAGCGCGTGCCCCCTTGTTTGGACAAGAAGCTCTCAGAAAAGACGAGAACACGGGAAAGTGCACTATCTGCAAACAAGACTAATTTTACCTTTGCTGCTGATCAGGTTAATACACTTGAAACAGGGAATCAAACAGAGTGGCAGGTTGGAGTTTTTACCTCTATTATACCAGATCATTGCCAAAACCTTGTTTGTATTTGTGATCCCATGTGCATTATGACAAATGTCTTCTGACTTGGAGCGCGCATTATAAGAAGGTACAATTTCTACAGTTTTCTGTTAGAATCGACATTTTCTCTGCTAAGAACAACGCAACAGCTTGTTTATTCTTTTTATTTCAACAGAAAACAAATATTTATAAAATGATTCTTTGCAAATATAATTTGAATGATTCATGATTGATTGTACTGTGTATTTTATATATTATAGTATTTGAACATGGCGCACAGTACTTCACATATGACATTGTATTGGGAGCATTGTATTTGTTATTCCAAAATGTTTCGTCACAATAAACACTCACAACATGATATATCTGCTGACAGCTCACAATAGATCTGAGAAATCGTATCGCGTGTAACGTGTTCACATACATTCTCCCCGATGGCTTGAACATATCACGTGTTCATCAGTGTGGCTGAGGCAACGACCAGGAAGTGAAAAACAGTCTACCCCGGGTGCTCGTCCAAGTTGCGTATCTGTGAAGATAACACGATAGATGTCTGTTAAAATGTAACTGGAATATGTTGCTTTCGGATTCATTGCACACAGGCTCGTGTTAATAACCACCCATATTTGAAATATAGTCGACATCATGGTAAATTGAAGTTCAATAACGAAAGTAGCCTGACTTGCAGGTTGAAATAAGTGTAACATGTTAACAGATGTTGAATGTACTGTTAGGTCTCTTCAAAACGACGTAACCACATGTCGCACGTGTTTGTTTCTAGAATCCAAGTGTGAACAGATTTAAGCAGTGGTGGCTGTGGTTATACAAGCGTCGCAAATTTGTATATGAATATGTATGTATGTATGTATGTATGTATGTATGTATGTATGTATGTATGTATGTATGTATGTTTGTATGTATGTTTGTATGTATGTTTGTATGTATGTATGTATGTATGTATGTATGTATGTATGTATGTATGTATGTATGTATGTATGTATGTATGTATGTATGTTTGTATGTATGTATGTATGTATGTATGTTTGTATGTATGTATGTATGTATGTATGTATGTATGTATGTATGTATGTATGTATGTATGTATGTATGTATGTATGTATGTATGTGTGTGTGTGCGTGTCTGCGAATGAATAAGATTGTGTATGTATGTATGTATGTATGTATGTATGTATGTATGTATGTATGTATGTATGTATGTATGTATGTATGTATGTATGTATGTATGTGTGTGTATGAGAGTATGGACGTGTGTGTGTGTGTGTGTGTGTGTGTGTGTGTGTGTAATTATGCATGTATGTGTGTGTGTTTTTGTTTGTGTGTTTTATTATGATCACTGCAAGAATAGATCATTGGAGATACTTAGCACCATGAAATATATTTTTATAAACTCGTACTGAAGACATAGCTAAGTCGGACTATTTCTTTCCATCAGAAATGGCCACCGCAAAGAAATTGACGGACAACCATCTGACCTGTGTCATCTGTACAGAAGTGTTCACAGATCCTGCCACACTTCAGTGTAGTCACACATTCTGTAAGTCCTGTTTGCTGAAATACACCAAAACACAGCCTCAAGCAATTCAAGCCAAGTCTATTCCATGTCCCTCCTGTAGACAGCTGACGAAGGTGGCCAACCCTGCTAGACCAGTAGAGGAGTGGGTCAGACAGCTGAAACCAAACCACATTATACAGAGTCTGATGGACGATTTGGGGGAATCGTCAGGTAGGGAATTTTGAAAAGTTTTCATGTCTTGCACCCCAAGGTATTGGAAATGCAGTTTTTATATTTATTAAAGTGAGAAGTATTGAGTTCGAAGTGAGCTGGTTTATATTGACATTTATACACCTAACAACTATGGCCCGTAAACATACAGTATGTATTAAAAGTTGTAGTATGTGAGTGTGTTTTCTAGATATTGCATTATTTGTAACACGCTGTGCTTTATGTTTAGATACCTGTAACGTGTGCAAAGAAGATGGGGAGACAACTCCAGGCACTGTGTGGTGCACCATTTGTGACGATGTCTTTTGTGATGGATGTCTCAAGTTACACAAGAAGATGCCGCTGTCACGTGACCATGAAGTGATTGACTTATGTATCCATAGTAACGAGAAACCAAAGGCACAGCGCTTTATGTGCAGAATCCACAAGGATGAGAAGATAAAACTGTTTTGTAAAGATTGCAGGATGGCAATTTGTACTGTATGCTGCAGTATCAAACACAGGAAGTGTGATGATGTTGAAACCATAGATACAATGACGCCTCTTGTGAAAGAAAGTCTGATAACTGAAACTAGAAACCAAGAGAAAACAATTGAAACTTACACTGATAATATTACTTCAACAAATTCGAAAATTGAAAGGCTATCGACGAACGCACAGGAGATGAAAGACCAAGTTCAGAAAGTACGCATGGCAGCTGTAGACGTTCTTCTGAGAAAAGAAAAGAAACTGCTTGATCGTATCGACCAACCCACTGAGACACGTGTACAAGACTTGAAAGCCAACAGAAAGTCCCAGGAGATTGAGCTCCAGATGCATCAGCAGCGGTATGAGTTCACAGATAAAGCCGTAACGTCAAACTGTGTAGGAGACATGTATGATATATATGAGACTGTGGCTGTAGCATCCAGAGATAAGGACACAAGTGAGGACAAGAGACCAGTACTATCCAGTATTGTCTTCACACATGACACAGATAAACTGAGGAGATCTGTAGCTGAGGTGCATCTGGGGGAGGTCATGGTTGTTCAGGATGTGAGTGACCGGACGTCTTCTCCTGTTCTCCTGCAAACAATAGACTGTAGCAGAGAGGAAGACATCTGGACCTGGGTCGATAGTTTATTTGATGTTGCAGTATTAGTTGTTGATGGTATCAAGGTAACTGTTGTGATAGATAGGTTTAATAGTAGACTTCATGCATGTTATACTTCAAACAAAAGACTCATCCAGAAATGTCTCGATCTTCCCGCTGTTCCAAAGCAAGTAGCTAAGGTTGGTGGAGCTCGGGTAGCTGTTACTCTGCCAGACACAAAACAAATAGCTTTCATCAGCTTTAACACTGAACCCACACAAGTGTCAACTGTGAAGACAAAGAAGAAGTATTATGGGTTAGCCTGTCTGAACTCTTCACAACTGGTAGCAGGTGGTATCGGCAGTCGTGCCTCTGTTGACGTGCTGGATATGAAAGGGAATGTTCTTAAATCTATCAACACAGGTGTGATAAAGAACCCATCCTATATTCATGTCACGAGAAATAACAACTTGATAGTCAGTGATGCTGCAGTAAAATCCCTGGTATCTGCGACCTGTGATGGTGAAGTTGTTTTCACCTACACCCCTTCAGGAGACAATGCTCTGAAATATCCTCGAGGTGTCACAACAACCAGCACAGGAGACATCCTGCTTGTAGACAGAGGCACCAAAAGGGTGATTCAGCTGACAGAGTCGGGGCAGTTTGTCAGAGATGTTCTCACACAACATGATCGCCTTGAGAGTCCTCGTGGTATCTGTCTGGATGATGATGGCTTGCTTTACGTTACCAGCGATGATCATGTGAAAGTATTCACCTTTTGTGAAGGATAGACTGAAATAGATACACATTACTTTGTCGTGTAGAAGCTAGCTGTGAGCCACACATACGCTGTATACAAGACCTAACTGATTGCAAATAGCCAAACTGTTCGTAAAACCGTGCTGAATGAACCGGACATGGGAGCGAATTACTTTTGGGGACAACGACTGTTGTGTTTGTCGTGCGTTCAGATGGGTTGAGAACACATTGTGAGTGATGGACAGGTACACTTGCATCTGATTTTTTTAACATCGCTTCACCCGATCCCTACATATGACTCCTGCGATAGGACCGCACCCGTGGTCAAGTGGTAGATTGTCCGCCCGGAGAGCGGAAGGTCCGGGGTTCGATCCCCGGCCGCGTTTTACCAAACGACGTCAAAAGATAGTACTTCTTGTTACGATGTCTGGCGCTCGACATTAAGGGGCTAAATATACAACAAGGACTGATCGGCTCTGAGTCAGTATACTGTGTGTGTGTGGAGTCTTCATGTTAAACTGCGGCATGGTATCTCAGCGAGCTATCACTATAAATCGTTATCAGTCCAGACTAGTAAAATCAGACACACACATACGTGCAGGCACGTCGCTATATTGCAATAATCTTGGACGCGACGTTAAACCCGGGCGGTCGGGTAACCTAGTGGTTAAAGCGTTAAAGCGTTCGCTCGTCACGCCGAACACCCGGGTTCGATTCCCGACATGGGTACAATGTGTGAAGCCCATTTCTGGTGACCCCCGCCGTGATATTGTTGGAAAATTGCTAAAAGCGGCGTAAAACCATACTCACTCACTAACCAAACCCAATTTCACCTCACCTTACTCCTGCGATAGTTATTCAATCAGTCCAGTTCTTCGCATTATGAAGACAAAATCACACATGAAAGAGGTGAAATGGTTGTAATGATGGCGGAAAATTTGTTATTTTGTAGAATTGAGAGCAAAAAGCGTCAACGCGGTATACTTTATTACAGAGACGAATAGTTAATATATTTACACTGTGATCTCGGAAAAGTGGGTTGTCTTTTAATCTTGCATGATAAACATATATGTATGTCCAAGAGCGTGAGTATAAAGTCATTACATACACTACACAGGAAACACTATTGCATTTATTACTAAAAGCAGGGGCAGGGGCAGGACTGAGGGGCAGTATCGTGTTCCCTTGTTTATCAGGAAAGATTACAAAAGGGGGATCGAATGGCAAAATGTCTCGATCGCGGTCAAGAACAGCTCTACCCTGATTCTTTAGATTTGAACGTTTCGTCACTCGTCGTAGAATCCAAGAGTTAAATATTCATCCACTGTGGTTATCAATAACATTATGTCTCGATTTATCACCTTATTTTATAGAATGAATTAAGGGTGTATAACATTATTCGCATTGATTATCTGTCAAAAGCCCAGTTAATTGATTATAAACGGAAATACTTTACGTATAGACATTGCGCAACATAAAGGGAAATAACTTTGGTGTACGCTTAGCTGGGATGAATAATAATCAGAGGGACAAAGGAAGGTTTACCGATCGGGTTTTTTTGTAATTGAAAATGTAAAGAACTGTTGTTAAGTTTGAGCATTTCTCTTCAGCCATCACTCATTCCTGCAAAAGTGTGTAAAACGTCATCTGTGTCTGGGTAAATGTGTGTAAACAAATTTAGTGAAGACTGCTGTAAGAAATGGATTTGCAACCACTTGGCCCCTACCATGTTTGAAATGTTGTAAACAAATTTATTGTTTTTCAAAGATGAGATGTCCGAGATACTCATAACCTCTTGTGTATTATGCGATTTTATTTTTCAATTTTTAATTTTATTTTAAAAGTTTTAAATCAAATTATATCTAACACCCAAAAAACATGTAGAAGTATGTACTAGGTTTCTATTGCTCGTCAGTTCAGATGGCGTCTGCATGTATCGCTCCCACTATAAGTTGTTAGAAATGTCCTTTTATGCCAGTTCTTATAGTTCAAATATAAATTTATCAACATTTACAAGAATTTCGAATGACATGGTCATGACTTGGAATACATGAACTTTGTTGTTTGCATTTGTAACTTTCGGTATTAATGACAATTAATCAATCAATTTAGAGACATGTGAGTATGATGGAACTACTTGTAAATAAACAAACCATTTATAAGTATTTTAAAACGTTTAATGAGTCTTTTCAATCCTGTCTTTCCTTGTTATTTAAAATGTCTGAGATATAAGTTTATGAGTTTATTGCGACGCCTGTGTTTATTTAGGTGGACTCAGAAAGATATATGTCTGCATTTGATTAACAACATGCACGTATTTGTCCTTTTCATGTGTTTAGTTAACTCATGTAACACTTGATCAATTCAACTACCACTGCAAACAGGAAGACGTCGTTTGTGGTGGTCATTGGACGAAATATGAAAATCAATTCAATAAAAAAAGGAATAAGCATCTTCAAATGCATACATTATCTGTCATCAGTAGTGGCAGAGATTACTGTCTTGTTGAGGAACAGAGTTAGTGAGTGAATTGATTTTAACGCCTCTTTGAACATTATGTCAGTTATATCATGGTGGGACCGCCTCCGTGGTCTAGTGGTAGAGCGTCCGCGTCATACCAAAAGACGTTAAAAGATGGTACTTGTTGTTACCCTGTCTTGCGCTTGGCATTAAGGGGCTAAAACAAGGACTGGTCGGCTCGGAGTCAGTATACTGTGTCTGAGTTATCCAAGTTAAACTGCGGCATGGTATCTCAGTGAGCTAGCACTATAAATCGGCATCAGTCTGTACTAGTACAAGCAGCCACACAAACACACACACGTACATGCACGTCGCTATATAAGTGCAATAATCTTGGACGTTAAACCCCATTTCACCTATATGATGATTAGTCAGCTTGATATGGGAGGAAAGCACGAGGTGAGGTGAAATTGGGTTAGCGTCGGGTTCACGATTATTACACTTATATTGCGACGTGCATGCACATGTGTGTGTGTGTGAGTGTGTGAGTGTGAGTGTGTGTGTGTGTGTGTGTGTGTGTTTGTGTGTGTGTGTGTGTGTGTGAGAGAGAGAGAGAGAGAGAGAGAGAGAGAGTGTGTGTGTGTGTGTGTGTGTGTGTGTGTGTGTGTGTGTGTGTGTGTGTGTGTGTGTGTTCGTGTGTGTGTGTGTGTGTGTGTGTGTGTGTGTGTGTGTGTGTGTGTGTGTGTGTGTGTGTGTGTGTGTGTGTGTGTGTGTGTGTGTGTGTTTGGCTGCTTGTACTAGTCCGGACTTATGCCGATTTTTAGTGCGAGCTCACTGAGATACCATGCCGCAGTGAGGAAAGCACGAAATGAGACTGGAGAACTGATATCGTACTGACAAACCGAGACAAGATATGAGGGCAAACCGGGATTCGGGATGTGGCCTGTATAAGGGACGTAACTATGGAAGAACTAGTCAATGTGTTGGTGTTGACGTGATGTGATGGAGTTTAAAACTGGTTATTGCAAATACAAGCTGTCTTCCATCTTCCTAAGCATATTTTATGCGACACACGCACTTTCATGATGTACCCAATTGTATTCAGCTGTAACCATAAAGCACTGTTGATTGTCTAGTCAGCAAGAACAGCTGATTATGTCGGTGTCGGTGTCATTCAGTGTAAAAGTGTTTACGAGTTGAGGTCAGGAGAAATTGGGTCAACGTCGCGTTCAAGATTATTGCACTTATATTGCGACGTGCGTGCAACTCTCCCCCTCTCTCTCTTCATCTCTCTCTCTCTGTGCTTGCATTAGTCTGAATTTACGCCGAGTTTATAGTTTAAAATGAATATCCCACTCAGACACAGTATACTGACTCCGAGCAGACCATTTCTTATTGTAGCCTCTCAATGCAGAGCGCCAGGCAGGGCAACAATAAGCACCATCTTTTGACGTCTTTTGGTATGACACATCCGGAGGTCGTATCCCGAACCTACCTCTCTAACCTATATAAAAGCTGACATCAGACGTCGCTGCTTAAGGTGTAGCGTCCTCATTCATGTCGGATACATACACAGGTATATTGTGTGGGGAGAAACTATGTGCTGAAGGAGTATAATGGACGTTTACCTTGATCGCTGAATTTATTTGTTCCTTCTCATTCTGGAAACAAATAATTGGCTTTGATTCTTTTGGTATCATGTGGGTATTAACCTTGAATACTTGTTTGCATATTGTAACAGAAAATGTCATAACATCTGAGGCCAATATTCACATGGTCACGATAAAACTGATTTCGTGTAACAATGCATCTTTATTATATTAAACAGTTATGCATTTGTAATTTGCTTTCGTTTACATAATGTCAAGGTAAGGCGTAATACTAGGTAGAAACCGTTGGCATGGTTACAGAACACAAAAATTGCCCGCCCACTGGGTGATAGTAATCTAAATTAGAAAGACATGTTTGTTAAATGATATATTCAATATATTGAATGCAGATTCCTGGCCAGATTTAATTAACAAAACGGTATATAATGGGGAGTTTAGTGGTTTTCAAGAAAAGTTCACTGTTCCCTTCCATTTAATATATCTCTGTTGTCAAAGAGTGAGTGTGTTTTTACGCCGTTTTTTGCAATATTCCAGCAAGGTCATGGCTGGGGACAACAGAAATGGGCTAAACACAGTGTACCAATGTGGGGAATCGAACCCGGGAACCACTACATATATATAATGACGAACAAAAGAATCACAGTGACTGGCCAATCACAAATGAAGTATTTATGCAATCGAAAGGTGACCATGAGAACATATGTTTCAGTGTGAGTTGACACTTGATGATTTCTCAATTTTCCTGTGTGAATGTCGGAATGCTATACAAAGTGTGCATTATGTCAGAGTACTTCTCTGAGAATATTAACAGAATAGTTGGAAAACTACCCTCACAGTCAATATCAGAAGTTCAGGGGTCTTATACAGAACTTTGGGGGAGAGGGAGACAGCTGTGAATTTTGACTACTGGACTTTGTGAAGAAAGAGACCAGAAAAGCGCATGACCCCATGTTTGGACAAGAAGCTCTCAGAAAAGAGAACACGGGAAGGTGCACTGTCTACGTACCAGACTAAGCTTACATTTGCTGCTAATTAGGTTAATACACTTGAAACAGGGGATCAGACAGAGTGGCAGGTAGGGTTTTTACCTCTATTATACCAGATCATTGCGAAAACCTTGTTTGTATTTGTGATCCCATGTGCATAATGACAAATGTCTTCTGACTTGGAGCAATATGTGAAGGTATAATTTCTACAGTTTTCTTGTTGTTAAAATTGACATTTTCTCTGCTAAGAACAACGCAACAGCTTGTTTATTCTGTCTATTTCAACATAAAACGAATATATTTATAAAGTGATTCATTACAAATATAATGTGAATTATTCATGATTTACTGTACTGTGTACTGTGTATTTTATATATTATAGTATTTGAACATGGCGCACAGTACTTCACATATGACGTTGTTATTCCAATAATGTTTCGTCACAATAAACTCTCACAACATGATATATCTGCTGACAGCTCACAATAGATCTGAGAAACTGTGTCACAGTGTACGAGAATCGCGTGTCACGTGATCACATTCATTCTCCCCGATGGCTTGAACATGTCACGTGATCATCAGTGTAGCTGAGGCAACAACCAGGAAGTGATAAACAGTCTACCCCGGGTGCTCGTCCAGGTTGCGTATCTGTAAAGGTAACACAATAGATGTCTGATAAAATGTAACTGGAATATGTTGTTTTCGGATTCATTGCACACAGACTCGTGTTAAAACCACTCATATATTTGAAATATAGTCGACATCAAGGTAAATTGAACTTCAATAACGAAAGTAGCTTGACAATTCCTCGAGTCCTGACTTGAAGGTTGAAATAGGTGTCAAATATGTATGTATGTATGTGTGTATGTATGTGTGTGTGTGTGTGTGTGTGTGTGTGTGTGTGTGTGTGTGTGTGTGTGTGTGTGTGTGTGTGTGTGTGTGTGTGTGTGTGTGTGTGTGTGTGTGTGTGTGTGTGTGTGTGTGTGTGTGTGTGTGTATGTTGAGTTCTGACTTGCAGGTTGAAATAAGTGTAACATGTTGACAGATGTTGAATGTGCTGTTAGGTCTCTTCAAAACGACGTAACCATATGTCGCACGTGCTTGTGAGATCTAGAATCCAAGTGTGAACGGATTAATGCAGTGGTGGCAGTGTTTATACAAGAGTCGCAAATTTGTATATGAATATTAGAGTTATGTCCCTTTATCAGTATACCATTGCACTGGACACAGGACCCGTAGCTGAACATGGAATCAAAATGGTGTGTGTATGTATGTGTGTTTATATATGTGTGTGTATATATGTATGCATGTGTGTGTGTGTGTGTCTGTATATGTATGTATGTATGTATGTATGTATGTATGTATGTATGTATGTATGTATGTATGTATGTGTGTGTGTGTGTGTGTGTGTGTGTGTGTGTGTGTGTGTGTGTGTGTGTGTGTGTGTGTGTGTATGTATGTATGTATGTGTGTGTGTATGAGAGTATGTACGTGTGTGTGGAGTATGTACGTGTGTGTGTGTGTGTGTGTGTAATTATGCATGTATGTGTGTGTCTGTTTGTGTGTGTATGTGTGTTTTATTATGATCAAGAATAGATCATTGGAGATACTTAGGACCATGAAATATATTTTCATAAACTCGTACTGAAGATATAGCTAAGTCGGAGTATTTCTTTCCATCAGAAATGGCCACCGCAAAGAAATTGACGGACAACCATCTGACCTGTCTCATCTGTGCAAAGGTGTTCACAGACCCTGCCACACTTCAGTGTAGTCACACATTCTGTAAGTCGTGTCTGCTGAAATACACCAAAACACAGCCTAAAGCAATTCAAGCCAAGTCTATTCCATGTCCCTCCTGCAGACAACTGACGAAGGTGGCCAACCCTGAAAGTCCTGTAGAGAAGTGGGTCAGTCAATTGAAACCAAGCCACGTCATCCAGGGGCTGATGGACGATTTGGGGGAATCGTCAGGTAGGGAATTTTTAAACGTTTTCATGTCTTGCACACCAAGATATTGGAAATGCAGTTTCATATTTATTAAAGTGAGAAGGATTGAGTTCGAAGTGAGCTGGTTTATATTGACATTTATACACCTAACAACTATGGCTCGTAAACATACAGTATGTTTTAAAAGTTGTGCAATGTGGTTGTGTTTTCTAGAAATTGCATTGTTTGTAACACGCTGTGCTTTATGTTTAGATACCTGTAGCGTGTGCAAAGAAGATGGGGAGACAACTCCAGGCGCTGTGTGGTGCACCATTTGTGACGATGTCTTTTGTGATGGATGTCTCAAGTTACACAAGAAGATGCCGCTGTCACGTGACCATGAAGTGATTGACTTATGTATCCATAGTAACGAGAAACCGAAGGCACAGCGCTTTATGTGCAGAATTCACAAGGATGAAAAGATAAAACTGTTTTGTAAAGATTGCAGGATGGCAATTTGTACTGTTTGCTGCAGTATCAAACACAAGAAGTGTGATGATGTTGAAACCATAGATACAATGACGCCTCTTGTAAAAGAAAGTCTGATAATTGAAACTAGAAACGAAGAGAGAAAAATTGAAAATTACACTGAGAATATTTCATCAACAAATTCGAAAATTGAAAAGCTATCGACGAACGCACAGGAGATGAAAGACCAAGTTCGGAAAGTACGTATGGCAGCTGTAGACGTTCTTCTGAGAAAAGAAAAGAAACTGCTGGATCGTATCGATCAACTCACTAAGATACGTATGGACGAATTGAAAGCCCACAGAAAGTCCCAGGAAATTGAACTCCAGATGCATCAGCAGCGGCATGAGTTCATAGACAAAGCCGTGACGTCACACTGTGTAGCAGAAATGTATGATATATATGAGACTTTGTCTGTAGCATCCAGAGATAAGATGACAAGTAAGGACAAGAGACCAATACCATCCACCATTGTCTTCACACATGACACAGATAAACTGAGGAGATCTGTAGCTGTGGTGCAGCTTGGGGAGGTCAAGGTTTATGGAGGTCTGTATGACCGGACGTCTTCTCCTGTTCTCCTGCAAACAATAGACTGTAGCAGACAGGGAGACATAGGGCCTTCTGCAAGGGTTTGTTTTGATGTTGCAGTATTAGTTGTTCATGATATCAAGGTAACTGTTGTGACAGGTAATGGTAGTAGTAGACTTAATGCATGTTATACTTCAAACACAACACTCATCCAGAATTGTCTCCAGCTTCCTACTTGTCCAAGACGACTGGCTAAGGTGGGCGGAGCTCGGGCAGCTGTTACTCTGCCAGACACAAAACAAATAGCTTTCATCAACTTTGACCCTGAGCCTTCATTACTCTCAACTGTGAAGACAAAGAGGGAGTATTATGGGTTAGCCTGTCTGAACTATTCACAACTGGTAGCAGGTGGTGACGACAGTCGTGCCTCTGTTGACGTGCTGGATATGAAAGGGAATGTACTTAAATCTATCAACACAGGTGTGATAAAGAACCCATTCTATATTCATGTCACCAGAAATAACAACTTGTTATTCAGTGATGCTGCAGTAAAATCCCTCGTATCTGCGACCTGTGATGGTGAAGTTGTTTTCACCTACACCCCTACACAACCAGCACAGGAGACATCCTGCTTGTAGACAGAGCCGCAAACAGGATGATTCAGCTGACAGAGTCGGGGCAGTTTGTCAGAGATGTTCTCACACACCATGATGGCCTTGAGCGTCCTCGTGGTATCTGTCTGGATGATGATGGCTTGCTTTACGTTACCGGCCTCTATTCTGTGAAAATATTCACCTTTTGAAGGGATTGACTGAAATAGATAGACATTACTCTGTCATGTAGAAGCTAGCTGTGAGCCACACATAAGCTGTATATAAGACCTAATTGATTGCAAATAGCCAAACTGGTTGTAAAACTGTGCTGAATGAACCGGACATGGTAATGTATTACTTTTGGGGACAACGACTGTTGTGTTTGACTTGCGTTTAGATGGGTTGAGTGGTGGACAGGTACATTTGCAGCTGATGGTTTCAACATCGCTTCACCCGATCGATCTCTCCTCGACAGGACCGCATCCGTGGTCTAGTGGTAGAGTGTCCGCCCGGAGAGCGGACGGTCCGGGGTTCGATCCTCGGCCGCGTTATACCAAACGACGTCAAAAGATAGTACTTCTTATTACCCTGTCTTGCGCTCGACATTAAGAGGCTAAATAAACAAAAAGGACCGATTGGCTCTGAGTCAGTATACTTTGTCTGAGTGGGGTATTCATGTTAAACTGCAGCATGGCATCTCAGTGAGCTAGCACTATATATCGGCATCAGTCCGGACTAGTACAAGCAGACACACACATGTGTGCATGCATGTCGCTATATTGCAATAATCTTGGACGCGACGTTAAACCCAATTTCACCTCACCTTACTCCTGCGATAGTTATTCAATCTGTCCAGAGGTTCGCATTTGGAAGACAAAATCACAAATGAAAGTGATGAAATGGTTGTAATGATGGCGTCAAATATGTCGTATTGAAGAATTGAGAGCAATAAGCGTCAAAGCGGTATACTTTCTAACAGAGACGAATAGTTATATTTACACTGTGACCTCGGAAAAGAGGGTTGTCTTTTAATATTGTCTGATAAACATATATGTATGTCCAAGAGCGTGAGTATAACGTCATTACATACACTACACAGGAAACTCTATTGCGTTTATTACTAAAAACAGAATGAGGGGCAGTATCGTGTTCCCTTGTTTATCAGGAAATATTACAAAAGAAGGGATCGATTGGCAAAAATGTCGGACTACCAATAGAAAATCCGTCTCGATCGCGGTCAAGAATAGCTCTACTCTGATTCTTTCAAGTTAAACGTTTTGTCACTCGTCGTAGAATCCAAGAGGTAAATATTCATCCACTGTGATTATTAAAAACATTATGTCTCGATTTATCACCAAATGTTGGTAAGGTTTTTATAGATTGAATTAAGGGTGTATAAATATTATTCGCATTGATTATCTGTCAAAAGCCCAGCTAATTAATTATCAACGGAAATACTTTACGTATAGACATTGCGAAACATAAAGTGAAATAACTTTGGTGTACCCTTAGCTGAGACGAATAATAGTCAGAGGGACAAAACAAGATATACCGATCGGGTTTTTTTGTAATTGAAAATGTAAAAAACTGTTGTTAATTTTGATCATTTCTATTTAACCATCACTCATTCCTGCAAAAGTGTGTAAAACGTCATCTGTGTCTGGGTAGATTTGTGTAAACAAATTCAGTGAAGACTGACGCAAGAAATGAATTTGCAGCAACATGGCCCCTACCATGTTTGAAATGTTGTAAACAAATTTATTGTTTTTCAAAGATGAGATGTCCGAGATACTCATAACCTCTTGTGTATTATGCGATTTCTTTTTTTGAATTTTTAATTTTATTTTAAAAGTTTTAAATCAAATTATATCTAACACCAAAAACATGTAGAAGTATATACTAGGGTTCTATTGCTCCTCAGTTTAGATGTCATCTGCATGTATCGCACCAACTACAAGTTGTTAGAAATTTCCTTAAATGCCAGTACTTAGTTCAAATAGAAATTTATCAACATTTACATTAATTTCGAATGACATGGCCATGAACTTTGATGTTTGCATTTGTAACTGTCGGTATAAATGACAATTAATCAATCAATTTAGAGACATGTGAGTATGATGAAACTGCTTGTAAATAAACAAACTATTTATTAGTAATTTAAAATGTTTAATAAGTTTTTTCAACCCTGTATTTCTTTCCTAGTTGAAATGTCTGACATGTAAGTTTAGAGATTTATGGCGACGTCTGTGTTTATTTGGATCAGTTAGACTCGTCGAGATATATGTCTGCATTCGATTAACAACATCCACGTATTTGTCCTTTTCATGTGTTTAGTTTACTCATGTAACACTTGATCTATTCCCGTGTGGTTACTGACTACCACTGCAAACAGGAAGACGTCGTTTGTGGTGGTCATTGGACGAAATATGAATATCAATTCAATATAAATAAGCGTCTACAAATGCATTTTTTATTAGTCATGCTGTGGGTGCGTATGTTATGTTTCTGTCATTTAGCGGATGAGATTACTGTTCCTGTTAAGGAACAGAGTTAGTTGGTTTTGATGCCTCGTTAAACATTATGTCAGTTATATCATGGTGAGTCAGTTTGATGTGGGAGGAAAGCACGAAATGAGGCAGGAGCACGGATATGGTGCTGACAAACTAAGACAAATTGTCAGGGCGAACCGGGATTCAGGATGTGGGCTGCATAAGGGACGTAACTATGGAAGAACTAGTAAATGTGTTGGTGTTGACATGACAAATATGACGGAGTTTAAAAGTGGTTATTGCAAATAAAAACGAAGTTTGTTTGTTCTATTTTTACCAGCTGTCTTCCACCTTCCTAAGCATATTTTATGCGACACACACACTTTCATGATGTACCCGATTGTATTCAGCTGTAACCATAGCGGCACTGTGATTGTCTAGTCAGCAGTAACAGCTATTATGTCGGGGTCGGTGTCATTCAGTGTGAAAGTGTTTACGAGTTGAGGTCAGGAGAAATTGGGTTCAACGTCGCGTTCAAGATTATTGCACTTATATTGCAAATGCGTGTGTGTGTGTGTGTGTGTTTGTGTGTGTGTGTGTGTGTGTGTGTGTGTGTGTGTGTATGTCTCTCTCTGTGTCTCTCTCTGTGTGTCTCTCTCTCTCTCTGCGTGGTTGTGACTGCTTGTAATAGTCTGGCCGAGTTGATAGTGCTAACCCTCTGAGATACCATGCCGCAGTTTAACATGAATACCTCACTCAGACACAGCATACTGACTCCGAGGCAACCAGTCCTTGTTTTAGCCCCTTAATGCCGAGCGCCAGATAGGGTTACAACAAGTACCATTTTCTGACGTCCTTTGGTATGACGCAGCCGGCCGTACCCCGAGCCTTCCGCTAGATCATGGAGGCGGTCAAGACTGGTTACGAACAGTGGAATGATCATTATCATTATGAATTGGTTTTGTCGTTTTATTTACAAAGGGTTAATGAAGTGTTTACAAATGATACCTTGTCTATTTCTACACACTACTTTGATATATAACAGCTGACAAAAGACGTCGCTGCTTAAGGTGTAGCGTCCTCATTCATGTCGGATACCTACACAGGTATATTGTGTGGGGAGAAACTATGTGCTGAAGGAGTATAATGGACGTTTACCTTGATCGCTGAACTTATGTGTTCCCTGTCATTCTGGAAACAAATAATTGGCTTAGATTATTTTGGTATCATGTGGGTATTAACCTTGAATACTTGTTTGCATATTGTAACAGAAAATGTCATAACCTCTCTGGCCAATATACACATGGTCACGATAAAACTGATTTCGTGTAACAATGCATCTTTATTATATTAAACAGTTATGCATTTGTAATTTGCATCCGTTTACATAATTTCAAGGTAAGGCGTTATACTAGGTAGAAACCGTTGGCATGGTTACAGAACACAAAAATTGCCCGCCCACTGGGTGATAGTAATCTAAATTAGAAAGACATGTTTGTTAAATGATATATTCAATATATTGAATGCCGATTCTTGGCCAGATTTAATAAACAAAACGGTATATATTTTATAATGGGGAATTTAGTGGTTTTCAAGAAAAGTTCACTGTTCCCTTCCATTTAATGTATCTCTGTTATCAAAGAGTGAGTGTGGTTTTACGCCGTTTTTAGCAATATTCCAGCAAGGTCACGGCTCGGGACAACATAAATGGGCTAAACACAGTGTACCAATGTGGGGAATCGAACCCGGGAACCACTACATATATAAAATGACGACCAAAAGAAACACTGTGATTGGCCAATCACAAATGAAGTATTTATGCAATCGAAAAGTGGCTATGAAGACATATGTTTCAATGTGAGTTGGCACTTGATGATTTCTCAATTTGCCTGTGTGAATGTCGGAATGCTATACAAAGTGTGCCTAATGTCAGAGTACTTCTCTGAGAATATTAACAGAATAGTTGGAAAACTACCCTCACAGTCAATATCAGAAGTTCAGGGGTCTTATACAGAACTTGGGGGAGAGGGATTCAGTTCTGAATTTTGACAGTCTCGTGGACTTTGTGAAGAAAGAGACCAGAAAAGCGCATGACTCCATGTTTGGACAAGAAGCTCTCAGAAAAGAGGAGAACACGGGAAAATGCGTACCAGACTAAGTTTACCTTTGCTGCTAATTAGGTTAATACACTTGAAACAGGGGATCAGACAGAGTGGCAGGTAGGGTTTTTACCTCTATTATACCAGATCATTTCGAACACCTTGTTTGTATTTGTGATCCCATGTGCATAGTGACAAATGTCTTCTGACTTGGAGCATTATGAGAAGGTTTAATTTCTACAGTTTTCTTGTTGTTAGAATTGACATTTTCTCTGCTAAGAACAACACAACAGCTTATTTATTCTGTTTATTTCAACGAATATATTTATAAAGTGATTCATTGCAAATATAACTTGAATGATTCATGATTTACTGTACTGTGTACTGTGTATTTTATATATTATAGTATTTGAACATGGCGCACAGTACTTCACATATGACGTTGTATTGGGAGCATTGTATTTGTTATTCCAATAGTGTTTCGTCACAATACACTCTCACAACATGATATATCTGCTGACAGCTCACAATAGATCTGAGAAACCGTGTCACAGTGTACGAGTATCGCGTGTCATGTGATCACATTCATTCTCCCCGATGGCTTGAACATGTCACGTGATCATCAGTGTGGCTAAGGCAACAACCAGGAAGTGAAAAACAGTCTACCCCGGGTGCTCGTCCAAGTTGCGGTATCTGTAAAGGTAACACAATATATGTATGTTTAAATGTAACTGGAATAAGTTGTTTTCGAATTTGCACACAGACTCGTGTTAAAACCACTCATATATTTGAAATATAATCGACATCAAGGTAAATTGAACTTCAATAACGAAAGCAGCTTGAACATTCCTCGAGTCCTGACTTGCAGGTTGAAATAAGTGTAACATGTTAACATATGTTGAATGTACAGTTAGGTGTCTTCAAAACGACGTTACCATATGTCGCACGTGTTTGTTTCAAGAATCCAAGCGTGAACACAGTTATGCAGTGGTGGCAGTGTTTATACTGGCGTCGCAAATTTGTATATGAATATTCGAGTTATGCCCCTTTATCAGAAGACCATTGTACTGGACACAGGACCCGTAGCTGAACATGGAATCAAAATGGTGTGTGTATATATGCGTGTGTGAGTGTATGTGTGTATGAATGTGTGTGTGTGTTTGTATATGTGTGTATCTGTGTGTATCTTTGTGTGTATCTGTGTGTGTATGTATGTATGTATGTATGTATGTATGTATGTATGTATGTATGTATGTATGTATGTATGTCTGTGTGTGTGTATGTGTAAGTATGCATGTATGTGTGTGTGTGTGTTTTATTATGATCACTGCAAGCAATAAAACTTAAGCCATGGAGTGTCATGAGTATCAATGTCACAGTCATCAAATGTATGGGAAATAAACTCGTACTGAAGACATAGCTAAGTCTGACGATTTCTTTCCCTCAGAAATGGCCACCGCAAAGAAATTGACGGACAACCATCTGAGCTGTGTCATCTGTACAGGGGTGTTCACAGACCCTGCCACACTTCAGTGTAATCACACTTTCTGTAAGTCCTGTCTTCTGAAATACACCAAAACACAGCCTGAAGCAATTCAAGCCAAGTCTATTCCATGTCCCTCCTGTAGACAACTGACAAAGGTGGCCAACCCTGACAGTCCAGTAGTGGAGTGGGTCAGTCAGCTGAAACCAAGTCATGTGATACAGGGGCTGATGGACGACTTTGGGGAATCGTCAGGTAGGGAAATTTAAAACGTTTTCATGTCTTGCACACCAAGGTATTGGAAATGCAGTTTTATATTTATTAAAGTGAGCAGGATTGAGTTCGAAGTGAGCTGGTTTATATTGACATTTAAACATCTGGCAACTATGGCGCGTGTGCATTCAAAATTTGTATTCAAAGTTGTAGTATGTGGTTGTGTTTTCTAGAAATGGCATCATTTGTGACACGCTGTGCTTTATGTTTAGATACCTGTAGCGTGTGCAAAGAAGATGGGGAGACAACTCCAGGCACTGTGTGGTGCACCATTTGTGACGATGTCTTTTGTGATGGATGTCTCAAGTTACACAAGAAGATGCCGCTGTCACGTGACCATGAAGTGATTGACTTACGTATCCATAGTAACAGGAAACCAAAGGTACAGCGCTTTATGTGCAGAATTCACAAAGATGAAAAGATAAAACTGTTTTGTAAAGATTGCAGGATGGCAATTTGTACTGTATGCTGCAGTATCAAACACAGGAAGTGTGATGATGTTGAAACCATAGATACAATGACGTCTCTTGTAAAAGAAAGTCTGATAACTGAAACTAGAAACCAAGAGAAAAAAATTGAAACTTACACTGATAATATTTCTTCAACAAATTCGAAAATTGAAAAGCTATCGACGAACGCACAGGAGATGAAAGACCAAGTTCAGAAAGTACGCATGGCAGCTGTAGATGTTCTTCTGAGAAAAGAAAAGAAACTGCTGGACCGTATCGACCAACTCACTGAGACACGTGTAGAAGAATTGAAAGGCTACATAATGTCCCAGGAGATTGACCTCCAGATACATCAGCAGCGGCATGGGTTCATAGACAAAGCCGTGACGTCACACTGTGTAGCAGACATGTATGATATATATGAGACTATGACCGTAGCACCCAGAGATAAGGACACAAGTGAGGACAAGAGACCAATACCATCCACCATTGTCTTCACACATGACACAGATAAACTGAGGAGATCTGTAGATGAGGTGCAGCTGGGGGAGGTCAAGGTTGTCCAAGGCGACTTGCTAAGGTGGGCGAAGCTCATGCAGCTCTGCCAGACACACTACAAATAGCTTTCATCAACTTTAACCCTGAACCTTCTTACTGTAACATGTGAAAGTATCCGCCTTTGTGAAGGATTGACTGAAATAGAGCCACACATACGCTGTATACAAGACCTAACTGATTGCAAATCTCCAAACTGCTTGTAAATCTGTGCTGAATGAACCGGACATGGGAGTGAAATACTTTTGGGGACAACGACTGTGTGTTTCACGTGTGTTTTTAGATGGGTTGAGAACACACAGGGAGTGGTGGACAGGTACACTTGCATCTGATTGTTTCAACATCGCTTCACACGATCCCTACACATGACTCCTGCGATAGGACCGGTTCCGTGGTCTAGTGGTAGAGTGACCGCCCGGAGAGCGGAAGGTCCGGGATTCGATCCCCGGCCGCGTTATACCAAACGACGTTAAAAGATAGTACTTCTTGTTACCCTGCCTGGCGCTCGACATTAAGGGGCTAAATATACAACAAGGACTGATCGGCTCGGAGTCAGTATACTTTGTCTGAGTGGAGTATTCATGTTTAACTGCGGCATGGTATCTCAGTGAGCTATCACTATATATCGGCATCAGTCCGGACTATTACAAGCAGACACACACATACGTGCATGTACGTTGCTATATTGCCTGCGATAGTTATTCAATCTGTCCAGAGGTTCGCATTTGGAAGACAAAATCACACTTGAAAGTGATAAAATGGTTGTAATGATATGTTATTTTGAAGAATTGAGAGTAAAATGCGTCAACGCTGTACACTTTTGTGTACGCTTAGCTGGGATGAATAATAATCAGAGGGACAAAAGAAGGTATACCGATCGGTGGGTGTGGGTGTGGGTGTGGGTGGGTGTGTGTGTGTGCGGCTGCTTGTACTAGTCCGGACATATGACGATTTATAGTGCTAGCTCACTGAGATACCATGCCGCAGCGAGGAAAGCACGAAATGAGACTGGAGCACAGATATCGTGCTGACAAACCAAGACAACAAGAAATCTGGGCGAACCGGGATTCGGGATGTGGCCTGTATAAGGGACGTAACTATGGAAGAACTAGTAAATGTGTTGGTGTTGACTTGAGAAATATAGTTGAGTTTTAAAACTGATTATTCCATATAACAGCGTAGTTTCTTTGTTCCATAATTCCAGGCTATCTTCCTTCTTTCTAAGCAGAGCGCCAGGCAGGGCAACAATAAGTACATCTTTTGACGTCTTTTAGTATGACACATCCGGAGGTCGTACCCCGAACCTTCCTCTCTCCGGGCGGACACTGGCCACTAGACCACGGAGGCGGCCGAAAGTGTTTCCGAACAGTGGACTGATCATTATGATTATGAATTGGTTTAGTCGCATTTATTTACAGAGGGTTAATGAAGTGTTTACAAATGATGCCTAAACGCTATGTCTATTTCTACACACTACTTTGATATGTAACAGACGTCGCTGCTTGAGGTGTAGCGTCTTCATTCATGTCGGATACATACACAGGTATGTTGTGTGGGGAGAAACTATGTGCTGAAGGAGTATAATGGACGTTTACCTTGATCGCTGAATTTATTTGTTCCTTGTCATTCTGGAAACAAATAATTAGCTTTGATTCATAACCTCCATGGCCAATATACACATGGTGACGACAAAACTGATTTCGGTTTACAATGTATCTTTATTATTTGAAATTTGCACCCGTTTACATAATGTCAAAGTAGTGAGTGAGTGAGTATAGTTTTACGCCGATTTTAGCAATATTCCAGCAATATCACGGCGGGAGACACCAGAAATGGGCTTCACACATTGTAGCCATGTCGGGAATCGAACCCGGGTCTTCGGCGTGGCGAGCGAACACTATAACCACGTGGCTACCCGACCGCCCCTAACGTCAAAGTAAGGCGTAATACTAGGTAGAAACCGTTGTCATAATCTAGAAATATGTCAACATAATTTCATTCTCTGAACAAATTTACAAACAATATTTGGGATAAATCAAAGCTTAAAAATAGGTTACATGAAGTTGAACAAAAATATAAACATGACCTCGATGCACCGATCAACCGGATTTATATATGACGTCACATAAGTTTGTAAAGAGGTGCATTTCGAGTCGAACGGGAACATGAGGATGAAATTTATACTTTCTGCTGTTGAAAGTGACGTTTATGGAGTAGTTATGGAAAACACCGCGACCAGTAAACCCCGAGCAAATTGGGAATATCCCCGATTATGAATGTGTGGCTTGTGTTTGGATAATCGCAAACCGATTCGGACGATGCGGAATGGACTGGTGGGGATTGAACCGAGTGCTCTGAAACGTGTGTGTTTTGTGTTAATTCTCAACGTCAGGGTGTGTTATATTTGGAGTTTTGTCGTGTGTGCTGTAATACTTTGCTTAGCTGGTGTTTCTTGTCACCTGAGATGGACCTACTGTATGACCTGATGCCAGCTTCATTTCTGTGCCCCGTCACTCCTCATGTGCCGCCGCTTCTCGGCCGAGAACGCACGGAGAAGGTCGGCCAACTCAGAAACCGGAATAGTAGATTTCTAATTCCGTCTACAGATATTTTCTCATCTCCGATGACCAATCGATAAAACAGGTAGGCAAGTGTTTGTTTTTTTTAAATTTGAGTTCCTTTCCTTACCTTTTTTATGTTTTATGGTTTCTCAAAATCTTAGATCTTTTTCCACGATACGATAGTAAATCGGATTTTAGTTTGGGATTGATCAGGAGCAATCGCGTTTGCTCTGTGTCAGCGGCCACATCTGAGCAGGGAACGACATTGTTTTCATTTGTGCTAGATTTCTGCCTTTTCCGAAAACAAAGCATCAAAGTCAATATCGCTCAATAAATCAATTTCGTTCAGTAATTTTACAGAATTAATTTTCTTCACTTGCGTAATCAGTATTGAAAGATAGCCATTCCATATCCAAATCACCGCAAGGACAATCCATTTTGTTTCATCAAGCAGCTAGACGACATCAATCACCAGAACCAAAGCATTTCTTTATTTATAAGTCAAATGAAATGTTACAAGACCAGGCAAAAATACTAAATTAATTATATTGCTGATAAATACAGGTATTAAAAAGAAAATAGAAAAACGAGTTGATCGTAAACACCGAACGAGAATTCGGGGAACCCCCGGAAAGAACGAGGGCCATTCATTATATAACCAGCCTCACCTATTTGCTACTGCTCCTCACTTCTTCTTTTTCCAAATAATCACCATTGAGGTCTATGCACTTTGTCCAGCAATGTGTGAGAGCTAAAAGCCCGTTGTGATAGAAACCATGGGGTTGTTCGTGTAACCACCCCTCCACTGCTGTCGTGAGTTCATCCACGGACCGGAAATGACGTCCGCCAGTTCTTTCTCTAAGTTTGGGAAGAGAAAGTAGTCGCTTGGTGCCAGGTCTGGTGAGTAAGGTGGATCAGGCAATACTTTGAACCCCTTCGCTTCACTGCGGCAACCGCAAGTCGACAGGTGTGCACTCTGGCATTATCATGTTGGAGCAGCACACCTTTTGTGATCTTTCCACGACGTTTGGCAAGAATAACAGTCCGCAAACGGTCCAGGAGATCGGAGTAGTACTCTCCATAAAGTTGTCTGCATCCCGACTGCATTGCGTCAAACGTGCCTGACACATTGACGCTTCTGATCATCACTCGGACATTTCGGGACCCATCGGGCAGACACCTTCCTCATACCCAGACGATCATGAAAAATTGTATGGACACTTCCTTCTGAAATGTCCAAGGCCTTGGCCATTTCTGACACCTTAATTCGCCTGTCTTTGACAACCAGTTGTCTCACAGCTTCATTGGTTTGGTCATTGGTCACCTCTACAGACCTGCCAGGGCGTGGCTCATCTTCCAGGTTCACCCGACCCCTCTTAAAGTCTACAACCCAGAATTTGACCTGTGCATACGAAGGTGCACTGTCACCATAAACATCTGACAATTCATCATGTATCTCCTTTCCCGGTTTCCCTTTTAAGTAGAGGCACCTAATAACAGCCCTGTATTCAACCTTTGACGAAAATTTGGCAGAATCTACCCTTGCCATCTTTATAGATCACGTGTGTGACTTCAAATACAATTTCCTCAGTGAAACTTTGTCTATGCACGTGACATACATTGGTGCACAGCACGTGACAAACATGCAACCGTTAAGATCTGATAAATAGCTCAGGCTGGTTATATATTGAATGGCCCTCGTAGTTCCGGCAAAAGTTCACACGATCAATTTCACACAAAAATGTTCACATCGTGTCAATTTTTTTGTCCTTTCACAGATTTGTGAACTCCAAATATCAGATCACGTGACTACCCCTTCAGCCAGTCAGCATGAAAGAAACAGTGTAAACTTCAAAGTATGAAATTATAATATATTGAATGCCGATTCTTTGCCAGATTTAATTAACAAAACGGTATATATTGGGGAATTTAGTTTTCAAGAAAAGTTCATTGTTCCCCTCCATTTAATGTATCTCTGGTATCAAAGACTGAGTGTGGTTTTACGGCGTTTTTAGCAATATTCCAGCAATGTCACGGGTAGGGACAACAGAAATGGGCTAAACACAGTGTACCAATTTGGGGGATCAAACCCGGGAACCACTACATATATAAAATGACGAACAAAAGAAACCAAGTATCATCTAAAATGGCAAGAAAATGAAGCAAAACACGTATGGTAACAATGTACAGTATATTTGAACAATAATCTAAATATTGTGTGAGAACGTGATAAAGAAAACAACCAAGATGACGTTACATACAGAAACGTCCAAGGCATGTAAACAACTGAGGGGTCATAAAGTGAATTTACATGTGAAATAATCTAGCGAGTTCATTAATCCAAGAGTGGATAGGCAAACATCCACCGTCTCATTGCCGACATTTGTCATTTTGGATCTGGCTTCTATTTACCACTGGGACTCGTTCAAGCTCAATCATAGCTGTGGGATGCTGGAGCTATTCTCTGACCTGCCTGTCAAAGGGGTCCAAGTGGTGTTCAATTGTCGATGGATCCGGTGAGTGGGCTGGCCAAGGCAAAACCGGTCAGGATCCAAGATCGTGATTACCAGGAATCTTGCGTCAGAAGGGCAGTATGGTCTTAGCATGATATTGCTGGAACAAACACCCTGAAACTGCTGGCGGAGAAGGGGGGTGAGAACAGGTTGAAGGATTTCATCCATGTAGCTCTGGGCATTTAAGTTTCCATGGATAACAAGACATGTTTTCATATCACTGCATATCTCCCCAGACCATAATGCTTCCCCTACTAAAGGACTGTTCCTCCTGGACGCATCCTGTAGCTGATCTCTCTCCTCTTCGTCGGTACGCCCGGATTCTTCCATCTGCATTGAACAGGTGGATCTAACTCATCATTGACGAGCATCCTCTGCCAATCACGTCGCTGCCATCGACTGGGTCGGGGTCATGCCACCGTAAGGTAGGCCCGAATCCCAGCAGCACGTTGTCTTCTTGTCACAGTGTATTGGCTGATGCTGCGGCCTAAAACTCACCGTCAGGAAACGGTTGCGAAGATACAAAGGTCACAGATAGCGGTCATCTCGGGGGATCATGACACATGGTCTAACCACTCCTTGGCCTGTCCCTGGTGTGTCCTCTCTGGTTGTACCGGTGCATTGTTGTACCTGGCACCGTCATCGGATGTTGGCCCTGTGAAGCGCCCATATTCGCCATACCAATATCTCTCGGCATTTGCGTCTCTTCGGGACCGATATATTGCTATGTTGATGTTACACTATGTACTTCCTTTAAGATATTCCCTGAAAACAGTTTGTTTACACATTTAGAATTGGTGATCAGGTTTATGCATCATGTGGTTGAACACGAGTGGAAGTTGTTCAAGTATCCGGTCTATCTTGCTCTTTTTAGAAAATTAATAATTTTACTGTATCCTCTTGTCAATAAAGTGGTTCCTTCATACTACTGGTGACTTACAAGTTAATTGAACTTAGCATACCCACTCAGTACTCATTTCCTGTATCGCGAGATGCTGATCACTCTACCATTTACATCTGTTGACAGAGAAACTCGAGTGAGTGAGTGAGTGAGTGAGTGAGTGAGTTTGGTTTAACGCCACTTATAACAGTATTACAGTTATATTGCGGCGTGTCAGCTTAATGTGGGAGGAAAGCCCAAAGTGATGCAGGTCTCAGACGTTTACCACTTCGGTGAAACCCACGAGCACGGGTATGGTGCTGACAAAACTAGAAACATAATCGGGACGAACCGGTATTCGAACCCACAATCATAGGTTTCTGGCGTGCCCAAGGGACGCAACTCTGCACAGCGAATCGCGGCGCCTTAGACGACTGGGCCACCCGTGCCCCCAGAAACTCGAGTGAGTGAGTGAGTGAGTTATGGGGTTTACAATAAAGATATTGCGGCTATATCATAGCAACAACAACAAAATCAAATAATAATCCATTTGTATGCAGTTTGGCCACCCCCAGACCACCCCATCCCAACCCCTTCCAACCAACCCCTTCCTCTGGATCATCCACATAATCTACACCTTTCGTCTGTTTTACTTTAAAGGACCCCTATTAAAGTATCTACCATTTTATATTATTGTTTTACTTTCTATCTGGGCTCACATGACATCATTTGTGTCAACTTTCGCATTTATTGTCCTATATTTAACTGTCGTTTACACTCCTACATTTAACATTTTAGCATCTGTGCATTGTCTATCGTTTAGTTGTTCCTAAGGCGGAGATGTTCATTAAAGATTTATGTTTATTTTGTCACTTGTTTGACATACATTTCAATTACAGGTTATAATAGTGAGTGAGTGAGTTAAAGTTTAACGTCACATCGGCAATATTTCAGCCATATTGTGACGAGGTCACAGCAATAAATCTTTGTGGAATTTCAATATAAATAATCTACCGTAGTTTGACAACGCTATTGACAGGTCTTAACTGATAACGTCAGGTTACATGTGTCACGTGATCACATACCTCTTCCCCTTTAGAAACTCCGTGTGGCGTGATCATGATCAGTGTTGGGTGGCCTCAACCAGGAAGTGAGTCCCTGTATACCCCGTGTGCTCATCAATGTTGCCGTATCTGTAAAGGTAAAACGCGAGATCACTGTCGAAAAATATCTTAAATATTTTTATTTCGCATTCAATCTACACTGAATCGTGTTGAGAATTTCATAGATAGATAGTCCACATCAAGGCAAATTGCACTTCATAAGCCGTGACTTGAATGTTAAAGTAAGTGTGACATGTGAAATATATTAAACTGCAGGGCAAGCATGCACTAATGTTTGATGACGGCTAAACGGGAAACAAACAAGAAAGAATTATTCGATGGTGATTTGTTTGATACGGGTGTCACAGTTGTGTTTTCGACCTTAAGTTTGCAGTGTTTAGTCGTCTGTTTTCAGCCTATTAACATTCCGATAATCCATTGTTTTTCATATGTAAATTTTCTTTTGCCTGGCCGTTTATCAGGTCTTGTCAAAACATATAAACAACATTGTTGTAGGTTTGGCATTGTTGTGTACCCTAAAACCACTTGAACAGAGATACAATGTATGCAGTGGCGGTGCATATAGTGTTATTACTGGGGTCGCGGACTAAGCATATCAAGATTAGAGTTATGTCCCTTTATTTGTTCCACATAACATCACATAGGACACAAGAACTCGTTTAAATGTAAAATGCTCTACGTATAAGCATGTCTGAAAATGTTCTTTGAAAATATAATCAGGTGCTTTCTTTCAGTTGATATATATTAAATCCAGCATTTCAGCGACACAATTATTTAGTACCAATGACAGCAAGAGGCAATGATATATTGCACAAAATACACTGATATATTGTAACTGACGTATTGTGTTCTGCAAGAGACAAAAATAAAACAGTGTTTTTTTAAGTATTCACAAGTATAACTTAACTCAGAGAGAGACAGATAGATAGTCAGACAGACAGACAGACGCTTTAAGCAGCATGCAAAATTAGATTGGGTTGTAAATACAGACGAGGAACAGTGTCACTCACTGAGGTAAGGTCACACGTTGACAACATGATTTGATGTTCTTTTGGTATGATCACAGTAAGCATAAAACTTTAAACATGGTGGTTCCTGAGTATCAAAAGTCAGAATTAACAGATACTTAAGTAGAGCATAGAAAAGAGAATAAATAAGGGTTTATTTTCTCATCAACAAAGTTTAATGTGACAAACTCGTATTGAAACCAAAACTTAATCATATGATGTCTTTTCATTAGAAATTGCCACCGCTAAGAAGTTAACAGACAACCACCTGACCTGTGTTTTTGTCCGCAGAGATGTTCAATAATCCATCCTACCACATACATTCTGTAAGGCCTCTGAGGAGCAATTCAAACCAAGTCCGTCCCATGTCCCCCCTGTGGACATCTGACGAAGGTTAACATCCCTGACAGTCCAGTAGAGGAGTGGATGAGCCAGCTCAAACCACGCCGAGTAATACAGGGGCTGATGGACATTTTAGAGGCATCGCCAGGTAGGAAATAATGAAACGGTTTAATGTCCTGTCACTGATATAAAATGCAGTTTTCTATATAAGTGTTGGATTGAATAATCTTGTAACTATACATAGTATATATACAAAATGAATGTCTAATAGTAATAGTAAGTGAGTATGTTTTCTGGCAATTGCATTATTTGTAAGACTCCGTGCTTTCTGTTCAGATCTTGAGGCTTGTAGCGTGTGCAAAGAAGATGGGGAGACAACTCCAGGAACAATGTACTGCACCATTTGTGACGATGTCTTCTGTGATGGATGTCTCAAGATGCACAAGAAGATGCCGCTGTTACGTGATCATGAAGTGATCGATGTACGTACTCATAGTAACAGGAAACCAAAGGCATCAAGCTTTATGTGCCGAATTCACAAAGACGAAAAAGTAAAACTGTTTTGTAAAGATTGCAGGATGGCAATTTGTACTGTATGCTGCAGTATCAAACATAGGAAGTGTGATGATGTTGAAACCATAGATGTCATGACGCCTCTTGTAAAGAAAACTCTGATCAATGAAACTAGGACGCAAAAGAATAAAATTAAATCTTACAATGATGTAATTTCATCAACAAACTCTGAAATTGAAAAGCTATCGAAGAACGCACAAGTGATGAAAGACCAAGTTCAGAAAGTATGCATGGCTGCTACAGATGTTCTTCTGAGAAAAGAAAAGGAATTGCTGGAGCGCATCGACAAACTAACAGAAAAACGTGTAGAAGAACTGAAAGCCTTCAGAAAGTCCCAGGAGATCGACCTCCAGCTGCATCAGCAGCGGCATGAGTTCACAAACAAAGCCGTAGAGGGAAACTGTGTAGAAGACATGTATGGTATGTATGGGTCTGTGGGTGTATCCAGAATTGAAGACACAAGTGAGGACAAGACACCAATAACTTCCAGTATTATCTTCACACATGACACAGACAAGCTATTGAGATATGTAGCTGAGGTGCAGCTGGGGGAGGTCAGGGTTGTTCAGGGCCTGAGTGACCGGACGTCTTCTCCTGTTCTCCTGCAAACACTAGACTGTAGCAGACAGGGATACACAGACTGTGACTTGAGTGACGTTTCAGTAATGACTGTTGATGGTATCAAGGTAACTACGGTGTTAGATTATGATAGACTTAGTGTATTTTATACTTCAAACAAACTATCCTTTAAAAAATGTCTCCAGCTACCTTCTGCTCTAATTCAAATAGCTAAGCTGGATGGAGCTCAGGCAGCTGTTACTCTGCCAGACACACGACAAATAGCTTTCATCAAGTTTGACCCAGAACCTACATTACTGTCAACTGTGAAAACAAAGACGGAATATTATGGGTTAGCCTGCCTGAACTCTTCACAACTTCTGGCAGGTGGTATTGAGAGTCGTGCCTCTGTTGACATACTGGATAGGAAAGGGAATGTTCTGAAATCCATCAAAACAGGTGTTATAATGAACCCTTTATATATTCATGTCATGAGGAATAACAATGTGGTAGTAAGTGAAGGAGAAGTAAAGTCATTGGTATCTGTGACAAGGGATGGCAAAACTGTTTTCACATACACTCCCACAGGAATAAGAGCTCTGACATGGCCTCGAGGTATCACAACAACCAAGAAAGGAGACATCCTGCTTGTAGACAATGGCTCCAACAAGGTGATTCAGCTGACAGAGTCGGGAAAGTTTGTCAGAGATATTCTCACAGCACGGGATGGTCTATTTTGTCCTGGTGGCATCTGTCTGGATGATGACGGCTTGCTGTATGTCAGCTGCTCTGAATCCGTGAAAGTATTTACCTTTGAATAAAGTATAAATATATAAAGCACTTTAGTATAATATTGATTAATGGAAGGTGTAAATTACTGTAATGTATAACTTGCTTTTGAACCATACTGACCTTATGAATGACGTGAGAAATAGCCGAAGAGCTCCAAGAAACCACAGGTAACAGTTTGTTAAATGAAAGGGATAGTTTAACAACGCATCCAGAGAGAACTCCAAACAAGCAGTCATTGTCAGCCTTCATTCACCACCACATGGACGGTGACGTTGATGTGAAAATGTGTCACAGACGTAAATGTAAATTGAGGACCGTCAGATAATATTCGTTGCTTTAAGACACAGATTCAGTTCATAATTAAATGAATGTTGAGTTTAGGACAATCCCTTGCAGGTGATTAAGTGGTGAAAAGTTGGCAATCGTGTTTGCAAGCTACAGGATGAAAACGTCATCGGACAGTGTTTAACATCAAGATAACTGCAGATGACAAACATTTAATGTGCGGTCAGCAAGTGATTCAAGCTATATGATGGCTCTCCTTGGTATAAAGATCATGTGTATCGATCCATGGAGTTTGGAACCATGAGAAGCGGTCCAACAAGTCACCGAGCCTGACCACCCGATCCAATATGTCGCTTCTCACAACAATCATAGGTTGGTGGGGATGAATTCTTACCCAAAAATGCCTACGTTGAAGAACTTAGTGGGTACGGCTTCGTGTGCATTAGCGAATCGGGGTGATTCTCGATTTTACAAATTGCTGAGTCAAACCAGCAGTGTAGCATAGACAGTGAAACCTGGTGGATTAGTATGGATGGCACCACCTACAGCCACAGGACAGACCTCATCCGTTGTATGGCAAGGGGTTCTTTATCGTACCTGGGTACTGCCTTAGCCAACTAAAAGTTCGGATCTCAGCTTCATGGATCATATGTAGGATGAATTTGAACGTCGTGCCCACCACAACCCCGCAGCACCTCATATACTAGATGCATAGGATTAGTCGTTGGTTTGAATTCAACCAGGCCCACGCACAACTGGTGTACCAGTGGTTGCTTTAAGGAATGGGAGCATGCTGGTGCTGACTTGGCCAGCCGAGAATCCGGAACTCAGTGCTCAGGAACACGTAAGGGATAACATTCGTGTGAACCAACGTCCTATAGCACCTCAAAGTCTGGTGACTCCACTCATGTCACATCCTTGGTGTCACAAAGTCATAGCTGTTGAACATAAATCATTGCTATTATTTTGTCCTTAGGTCATGTGATGGTCTTATTATTCTCCGTATGGAAATATATATATATATATATATATATATATATATATATATATATATATAGCCAGTCAGTGAGTAGGTATAGCTGGTTAATTGCCTAATACAATTGCTATATATCGCTTATAAATTTGGCATTATAATATTAACATCCACTCTAGATCTTCCTCCACGATGTTCGGGCATGAAGTTGTAGTACCACTAACAGCATAAAGTCTCATTTAATTTCAGGATCCAAATTACAATCACAAATGGTGAAACTGTTATGTCTATGCTTGAAGCTATGTTAAATTAACTATATACATTGGTCTGAATACAATCCTGGAATCAGTAAATCATATATTGAACTTTGAGTACTGTTTATCTCTAATTGTGTTACATTTTTATAATTAAACGTCGTGATGATGTAAAAGTATTGTTGCGGGAAATTGTTGTAACCTCAGTCATCTAAATAAATATCAGTTGGAAATTAACGAGTGGTCCAGTTGTCAAAGGAGCCGTAATTCGCTGAACAGAGTTGCGTCCCTTGGGCACACCAGAAACCTATGATCGTTGATTCGGATCTCGATTTGTTTCGATTATGTTTCTTGGTTTGTCAGCACCAGGTACCCGTGCTCGTTGTTGTCAGCGAGTTAAACCCAGCTCACTCACTGATTCATCATTTATTTTAATATTGTTATACAGTTATGATATTGGGCCGTCTTTGCAAGTGTTTGGGGCCGTTTTGTCTTGAGTCCGTTTGTCGGACTGAGTTTTGGCGAACGAGACTTTTGCGCATTCCAACAGTGTTACAAGTAAGATCTCCTCGACAAATCAGAGAGAACTTTGAACTCGCAGTTCAACGACGGCGAAAGGGGACACTCTGAAGCCAGCAAATAAGAAACGGACCATCTGCAGTCGACACGTAAGACAATAGACAGGTTTGGTTTTCTAAATTTGCAGCACAAACATATTATGAAGTTATGGCACCACCTGTATATACATACACATTTATTCAGGTTCTGGGGGCACGGGTGGCCCAGTCGTTTAAGGCGCCGCGATTCGCTCTGCATATTTGTGTCCCTTGGGCGATCCAGAAACTTATGATTGTGGGTTCGAATCCCGGTTCGCCCCGATTATGTTTCTAGGTTTGTCAGCACCATACCCCTGCTCGTGGGTTTCACTGAGACCTGCATCACTTCGGGCTTTCCTCCAACATTAAGCTGACTAGGAATCAGGCCTAGCTGCGAAATCGTAAACTAGGTATTCGATCGATAATGTCCGACATCACTACTGCCACTGCTTACAGAGTGTATTGTCACAAATACATCGTATCGAGAAAGTAACGTTCTTATAGAGTATGATGCTAATTTGCACTGGATACTATAAGCTCAGCCGGAGCGAACACTGAAGAGGTGAAACTGGGTTTTACATCAGACCAGACCTTGTGTTATCCCCTGAATGCCGAGTGCCAGGTGATCGAACCACCCTACTCGGGCAGACGCTCCATCCTCTTGTCAACAGAGGCGGTTATTTGTACCTCACAACTTGTGAAATGAAGAAACCGATCATGTGTCATATCAAACATGGTCATCATTGTACAATGTTATCTTCACTGAGAGCTACTGCTTGTCACACAAAAGACCGACTTCCATTCCCCAAATGTGTGCTTTCTGTTATTGAAATAAACTAACAAGCAGTGAATAACATGGACAATGATGACACACAATCAGATTCAATGGGTCAAGTGATCACACCCACTCCCACACCCCTAAATAACTCCAAATAACCTCATGTAGATCAGTTTAGTTTACAACTATGTATAATTTCAATATAGATACAGCTATGCTGGGTGAGAACACTGTTGACAGATCCCAGCTGTTAACGTCAGATTTCATGCGTTACGTGATCACACAGACACACCCCAAACAACACCAAATAACCTCATATAGATATGTTTAGTTGTATAACTATGTATATATTCAATATAGATACAGTTATGCTGGATATGAACACTGTTGACAGATCCCAGCTGTTAACGCCAGATTTCATGCGTTACGTGAGCACACAGACACACCCCAAACAACACCAAATAACCTCATATAGAGATGTTTAGTTGTATAACTATGTATATATTCAATATAGATACCGTTATGCTGGATATGAACACTGTTGACAGATCCCAGCTGTTAACGTCAGATTTAATGCGTCAGGTGATCACACACCTCCTCCTCCTCGCACAGCAACTTTGTATCACGTGATCATCAGTGACAGGTGACCACAACCAGGAGGTCACTGTCTACCCAAGGGGTCACTGGCGGAAATAATCATCATTTGTGACATTGTCATCTACACTTGAAGCACGTGTTTAGTTATTCTTAAAAAGGCGATGTTCCTTAATATTAGAAGTTAATTAAAGATCAGTGTTTATTTGTCAATTATGTATTTAGTTCAACATAGGTTAAACATATACAGAGCTATGGTCACAAGTCCTGTCTAAACCGTGTTATGTAAAGTTTACAGTCTATGTATTTCAGGAGGAAACGGGTATTTTGCATGTGTTATAAAATGGAGCATTGCAAATAGAATTTGAATTTGACATGATTTATTGTACTGTGTAATGTGTAGTTCATACGGAGTGGGAAGTGTATTGTTTACAGTGCTGCAAACATTGGCATAGTGTTATCAGAGTTACGTCCCTTTATCAGTATTTCACCATGTCATATTGCATAACTCCAAGCAGTTACACTGCTGTTTAAAATGTAAATATTGTACATTGGTTTGTTTGTTTGTTTTTGTTGTTGTTTAACGTCGCGCCCAGCAATATTACGTCGGTTTATAAATAATCGAGTCTGGACCAGACAATTCAGCGATTGACATCATGAGCATCGATCTACGCAATTGGGATACGATGGCATCTAATTACTCGCCTCTTTCAAACAGCCTGCTGCTGGGGACCTATTTTAACTCAGAGTGTCCGCGGGTTAAGTGATGATTGTAAGATTCACATTCAAATGGTGATTTATCATCCAAAACTGGCTCCCACAGGAGATATCGCTTGGATGAGATCAAGCGATATCTACACTGAAGATATCGCTGCAATTTAATTGCATCACAATGCGTTGCAGACCATTGTGACTTCATTGGTTACCATGACATCACACTCAAATGACACCCTAATCTCTCTGCCACTATAACTGGTTAGCTCTACCGTTTAACCAAACACACTAAATATAACTGTTGACAGACTTGAAAAGACCAGAGGAAAGGATTGTTTGGTTTCTATGCATTGCATTCATAAGTTCAGTTTAACGGACACGACAGTGTCAGTTACGATTTACAGTTTCCTGCTTCACTCGCAGACAGATATATCAACACCTACCGTCGGTCTCACTTTAAAGGGCCCCCGTTACAGTTTGTCTATTACTTTACTCTCACGATCAGAATGACGTCAGGGCGTTAGGGCATGCAGTTAAGAACTCTGACGTTTGACATCCTGTACTTGCTGTAAATGTAATGCGACAGATCACTGTAAATTCATAGATTGCAAGGATATTCGATCACAGGAATGCAGTTAAGTACTCTGAGGTTTGACATCCTGTACTTGCAGTATTTGTAATACGACAGGTCACTGTAAATTCATAGATTGGAAGGATATTCGATCACAGTTAAGCACTCTGTCGTTGTCGAATGTATGCAAAAGACGTTGAGTTCAAGATTAAAGTGTCTAAATGAACGGAAACAGCGCTTCTGTTTTTATACATGCGAGGAATTTTCAGGATTTCCCCAGAAATGTAATAGCAATCTCAGCGTTTACATCATTTCAAAAACTCAAACTCATTTAAATATGTATGGGCGTCAAGATATATCAGATATATTATATGTGCTTATTTGCTTTGTATTTTTCTTCAGCATCCCATGCTTCCCGTGAAAGGTGACTATGCTTGTCGTAAGAGTCGACTAAAGAACGCGGGTAGTCGGGCTCGCTGACTTGGTTGATGCATGTCATCGTATCCCAATTACGTGGATCGATTCTCATGATGGAATATTGCTGGTGCGGCAAACAAACAAATAAACAAACATCAACAGTTGAAAGACATTATTCACATCCAGAGTAAATGAATGTCATCCCCATTGCGTCGATCGATGTTCATGATATTAATCACCTGTCCTTTCACCTTCAAATGTCACATTTATACTTACACAGGTGGTCTTTCAGGTACGTGTGTGTTTGTGTGTGAATGTGTGTGTGTGTAAGTGTGTGTAAGTGTCAGTGTCTGTCTGTGTGATTGTGCCTGTGAATGTGTGTGCGTGTGTCTGTGTATGCGTGAGTATCTGTGTGTATGTGTGTGTGTCTGTATGTATGCCTGTGTATTTGTGTGTGTTTAACGCAGCACTTAGCAATATTTCAGCTCCATGACGGCTTTGCAGGTAAGGGCTCATGTTTGTCGTTAGAGGCGTCTTGGTAGATCGGGTGGTCGCACTCAGTGATTTGGTGGGTAGCGCGTTACCGTTCCCCGTCGGCGTGGAACGTTGTTCACAATATCAATCACTGGGTAGTTTATACCAGTCCAGATTAAAAACAGGCCACCGTCATACAGCTGGAATATTGCTGACGAACAAACAAGCAAACAGTACACTTAGATACCAGTGTACGAATAAAAAGTATGTATTTAGTTTAACGTACACAGGTTGAAATTACAGATTTATAGTAATAAAGTGTCCATTATGAAGTTAGTGGGAATCTTATGTAAGAAAATTGCACATAGCTGATCAAATTTGAATTATACATAATATATTGTATTGTCTTGTGTGTATTTCATACATGGTATCTGAGCATTAACCACAGTGGATTTTACAGATTAGGTGTAGAGAAGCATTGTACTTGCCATTCCAATCATACTTCTTCAAACTAAACTCTCTCAATATGATATAACAGCTGACAGCTCACAGCTGCTCTGAGAAAGTATGTCACAGTGATGGAGTATCGCGTGTCACGTGATCGCATACATTAACGCCGAGCAGGTATAACCACGTGATCATCAGTGAAGCGTCAGCCAGGAAGTGAGACGTTGTTTACCTCGAGTGCTCGTCCATGTTGCAGTACCTGTAAAGGTAAAACACTTGGTCACTGTTGATCTATTACACACGACTCGTCTTAAAAGCACTCACAGATTTGAAGTATAGTCGACATCAAGGTAAATTGCAATTCGATAACGAAAGAAGCTTGAAAATTCAGTCTCAAATGTCCTGACTTGAAGGTTGAAACAAATGTGACATGTGAAATGAACTATTGGGTCTTCTAAGACAATGCAATCATAATGTTGTATATATCACGTATTTGTGACACCAAACAGTCATATCTGAACAGAGTAATGCAGTGGTGGTAGTGTTTATACTTATGTACCTATTATCCGTGAAGATCCGGGTTAGAAAATGTCTTCAGCAACTCATGCATGTCGTAGGAGGCGAATTTACTTGTCGCAAGAGGCGACAAACGGGATAGGGTTGTCAGGCTCGCTGACTTGGGTGATGCATGTCATCGTATCCCAATTGCGTAGATCGATGCTCATGATGTCAATCACTCGATTGTCTAGTCCAGACTCGATTATTTACAGTGTGTGTGTGTGTGTGTGTGTGTGTGTGTGTGTGTGTGTGTGTGTGTGTGTGTGTGTGTGTTATGCTTTTCAAATATGCAAAATACATGCTTGTGTCCAGTAAACTCAATGGAGTCACAGCCAAACACTTGTTTATAGCATGAATAAAACCCATGTCGCTGGTGAACGATGCCACACTCTCAATGAAGGTGACACATTGCAGCCCCCTCATTTAAATCATCTTGTGACAAGCATCGGATATTGGGGACCTGTCCTTGATCTGCCTTGGAATACCCTCAAACACCTGTGTCATTACTGATTGTAAGTGATCCATTCATAGAATGTATCACCGCTATTTTGCCTTTTATGTCCAATGGAAACTGGTCCGTCTTAACGCTTTATATTAATGTTTCCATTAGATATGGCCGTCGCTAAAAGGATAACAGACAACCATCTGACCTGTGTCATCTGTAGAGAGGTGTTCACAGACCCTGCATCACTTCAGTGCAATCACACATTCTGTAAGTCGTGTCTGCTGAAATACACCAAAACACAGCCAGGAGCAATACAAGCCAGATCCATTCCATGTCCCTCCTGCAGACAACTGACGAGGGTGGCCACTCCTGACAGATCAGTACATGAATGGGTCAATTGTCTGAAACCAAGCCACGTCATACAGGGCCTGATAGACGATTTGGTGGGATCGCAAGGTATTTAATTATAATACGCTTTAAGAAACGTTTAAGATTGCCCTGGTGTCATCACTGGTTCTCAGTGATCCTTTCATGTGTTGTTGACTGTTTATCTTTTGAGACCAATAGAATAGGCTTCGGCGAAAAATCGAGACATTTTATAATTATTATGTTCTGTCTCTTGAGTCTGGTGCTTACAAAATATATATTTATGTGGACGTGTTTGAATTGAATAAATAATCAGTAAATCGTGTTTTATGTTCAGATCTTGATGTCTGTGGTGTGTGCAAACGAGATGGGGACACAACTCCAGCCACCATGTTGTGCACCATTTGTGACGATGTTTTCTGTGATGGGTGTGTCATGAAGCACAATAGGGTGCCAAGGTTACGTGACCATAAAGTGATTGACTTACGGAATAGGAAACCAAAGGTTCCAAGCTCTATGTGCAGAATTCACAAGGACGAGAAGATAAAACTGTTTTGCAAAGATTGCAGGATGGCAATTTGTACTGTATGCTGCAGCATCAAACACAGGAAGTGTGATGATGTTGAAACCATTGATGCCATGACGCCTCTTGTAAAAGAAACTCGGATCAATCAAACAAGGAACCAATTGAGGGAGAGTAAAACTTACACTGATAAGATGTCATCAATACGATCGGATTTTGAAAGCATTCTGACCATCGAACTCCCCAAGCTGAGGAGATCTTTGGATGAGCTGAAGATCGGAATTGCTCGGCGTCCCCTGCAAACAATTGACTGCAGCAGGCAGGGACACACGTACGGTGCATTGAATGATGTTGCAGTTTTGACTGTTCATGGTATCAAGGTAACTGTTGTGACAGATAATTCAATCAGTAGACTTCATGCATGTTATACTTCAAACAAAACATTCATCCAGAAATGTCTCGATCTTCCCACTGGTCCAAGTCGAGTAGCTAAGGTGGGTGAAGCTTTGGCAGCTGTTACTCTGCCAGCCTCACGACAAATAGCTTTCATCAACTTTGACCCTGAGCCTTCATTACTCTCAACTGTGAAGACAAAGAAGATGTATTATGGGTTAGCCTGTCTGAACTCTTCACAACTGGTAGCAGGTGGTAACGACAGTCGTGCCTCTGTTGACGTGCTGGATATGAAAGGGAATGTTCTTAAATCTATCAACACAGGTGTGATAAAGAACCCCTTCTATATTCACGTTACGAGGAATAACAGCTTGTTGGTTAGTGAATGGACAGTAAAATCCCTGGTATCTGTGACCAGTGAAGGCAAAATTGTTTTCACCTACACTCCCACAGGAAACAAAGCTCTGAAATATCCCGGAGGTATCACATCAACCAGCACAGGCGACATCCTGCTTGTAGACAGTGGCTCCAACAGGGTAATTCAGCTGACAGAGTCGGGGCAGTTTGTCAGAGATGTTTTCAAACCACTGTATTGCCCTGAGTATCCTGTTGGCATCTGTCTGGATGATGATGGTCTGCTGTATGTTTCCAGCTATACGTACGTGAAAGTTTTCAGATTTGAATAGTATGTGAATAAACACACGGATAATATTTAACATTGATTAATTGAACATGGAAATTAATGTACTGCACAACTTGCTTGTGAACCATACCGACTGTATACTTCGTCAGGCAGTTATGACAAACGGCCACGAGAAACAACTGGTGGTACAGAAATTGTTATCAAGCAGTTGATCTTTGGAACAGATTTAATTTATCAATGCTTGATATCTTGCTTTTAACGAACATTACAGAAAGCTCGTCTACTCTCTTCGGCCAGAATGATCAACCGTTTGAGATTGAAGACACAGAGAAAGTTATGATAGAATTTATTGACACAAAACTATCTAAACAGTGGGAATGTGCAATGTATTCAATGTATTATATATATATATATATATATATATATGTGTGTGTGTGTGTGTGTGTGTGTGTGTGTGTGTGTGTGTGTGTGTGACTCATACGACACATGAAATTCAACATGATTTATCTGTTTGTATGACTGGACATGTTTTACAGAAATATTATCAAGTGCTATCTTTTTTTACAATGACAAACAATGATCATATATTGAATCCAACATTTGAACTACCAGTGTGTTAGTACAAATGACACCAGGACACAATGAACTACTGCACAAGATGAATTATCCTGATATAATTTAACTGACAAGATAGAATATTAAAACAGTGGGAACTTTACATTTTATGCATGCATGCATGTCTGTATGTAGGAATGTATGTATGTATGTATGTATGTATGTATGGAACATATGTTCCATATGGTATGTTTGTTAATTTGTTTTTTTAATTGTTATCAGCAATACTCCAACCTAACTAGCGTCCAAAAGAAACTGTACTATATTTTTAAATCACTAGCATCCGATATTGGCATGCCAGTTGCTAACTACCTATATGACACTTTATAGTGTCACAGATCGTGGTATTTAAAGCAAACACGTTGCTCAAAGTGAAGCAATATTTTCCCTCTACATTCTCAACATATTTATATCAAAAATATTTCGTCTGTCTTCGGCCCAACTTGGCCCGGGCTGTCAAAATCAACCTTAACCTCACAAATGTATCATAAAATGTGTTTACATCTATAGAATCGCATTATATCTACCTATGTCTACCTTTGTTGTTTTGAGTCCATCTCACTCTTGAAAATATAACAAAAGTCCTTGTATGGCATGTCTATATCGTTCCGTGTTTTTTCACTTGATTCAATATTGGTGATAAGATCTTGAAGTTTATTTAACATGTCATTTCCGATCATAAAAGTTGAGGGAATCTTATCAACAGAGAATCTGACATACTCTAAAGGATGTCGCCTTTATCTCCATATATCTTTTTATTACGGGCGGTAACCTTGGCATCCCTTGGCAACATTGATTATTTGCTCTCCCAATTTGTTGATGATACTACAGGCGTCTTAGGTAGTACAGAAACTGTTTGGTTGCTATTATGAAGGTACTCACACTTTATGTCCTATTCACAGGTTTAAAAGGGGGCACGGGTGGGCCAGTAAGGCTGGCCGCGATTCGCTGTGCAGAGTTGTGTCCCTTGGGCACGCCAGAAACCTATGATTGTGGGTTCGAACCCGGTTCGCCCCGATTATGTTTCTAGGTTTGTCAGCACCATACCCGTGCTCGTGGGTTTCACCGCAGTGGTAAACGTCTGAGACCTGCATCACTTCGGGCTTTCCTCCCACATTAAGCTGTCACGCCGTGATATAACTGTAATACTGGTAAAAGCGGCGTTAAACCCAACTCACTCACTCACACACACACACACACACACACACACACACACACGCACACACACACATTAATATGGATGGGCTCGAGAAAGGGATCGAAAATAAAACTTTGCCCACTATGGAATCGTAACTGGAATGAAGCGTCTTTCGAACTACTTTGCATAAAACTCGAGGAGAAATTATTGAACTAAACGTTTATGAAGTTACGCAGTTCGAAAATTGGTTAAAAGTAAAGCAAACTAGTGTCGATAACTCGAGACAATATTGATACCAAGATGTAAGCAGTATCATCTACGAAGATGGTGACCCGTAAAGACACGGGGTAGAATAGGTCTTCAGCAACCCATGCTTGCCGTAAAAGCCGACAATGCCTGTCGTAAAAGGCGACAAACGGGATCGGGTGGTCGGGCTCGCTGACTTGGTTGATGCATTTCATCGGTCCCAATTGCGTGGATCGATTGTCATGGTGTAAATCACTGGATTGTCTGGTCCACACTAGACTATTTACAGACCGCCGTCATATAGCTGGAATATTGCTGAGTGCGGCGTAAAACAACAAAAACCAACCAACTACGAAGATGATGCTTTCATCTACGTAGATGATATTTTACAGCCTGTGGCTATTTCTTTTTTTTAGGAGATATTCGGGGACAAGAGGAGAAATATTTTCTCTAAATCGATTCGTTTTAGATGACATGGAACTTCCACCACATAATAGCTTCTCTATTGATGGCAATGCCCACATATACTGAACACACAAGTTAGGGATAATTAATATTTTTGGGGATATTATATTATAATTGTGTGTTTTGTCTTCACTATAAAAGGGGCGGTCGGGTAGCCTAGTGGTTAAAGCGTTCGCTCGTCACGCCGAAGACCCGGGTTCGAATCCCCACATGGGTACAATGTGTAAAGCCCATTTCTGGTGTCCCCCGCCGTGATGTTGCTGTAATATTGCTTAAAGCGGCGTAAAACCATATACTCACTTCACTATAAAAAAAATGTCCCTAAAACTATCCATGATTACTAAGCATTTTTTCTTCAGTATATAATAACGCTGTTCTGATTGGTTGGTTGGTTGGTTGGTTGGTTGGTTGTTCAACGCCGCACTCAGCAAAATTCCAGCTCGATGACGACGGTCTGTAAGTCATCGAGTCTGGACCAGACAATCTAGTGATTGACATCATGAGCATCGATCCACGCAATTGGGATACGATGACATGCATTAACCAAGTCAGCGAGCCTGACCACCCGATATCGTTAGTCGCCTCTTACGACAAGCATGGGTTGCTGAAGACCTATTCCACTCCGGATCTTCCCGAAGACATGTCCATTCACAATTACCACCTGACAAATACATGTACATGTACCCTGTTTTCCCTTTTAAGCACCCCGCTCAAACTATGCCCAATGACTTTACTTCTGATTCACACATTATACACACACAATCGTACGGAAGGATTTTTGTTAAATTATTCAGTTTTCGTTGGTAACCACGGAAAAAGCAAAAAGACAGGTTGATTATAAAATATGGAATTGATCAAAAACTCATCAAAATATTATGTTCACAGTCATTTAAGTATTTTTCCATTTATTTCTTTTACAACTTAATGTAAAATCGAGATAATACAGCCAGGCTTGTTCCACAGAACTCTTCAATTATGGCCTGTGTGAAGGTTGTCATATTGTGTAAGAAGGAAAATATTTTCCTGCTCACCTAATATGACACCGTATACGGCAAACTAAAGACACCATAACTAATAATATTGCTACCAATACCAAGGAAGCATCGAGCATATTCCCCTGGTTTAAGCGGCAGCCAGTTGGTGTAAATAAACTCAGTTCTATCATGAGACGAATACCCCAAAATGCCGGCTTCCAAAACAGGAAACTCACTAACCATTCAGCAAGAAAATTCCTTGTCCAAAATCTGTCTGATGAAAATATTCCTCCCACGCATATTATGCAAATTTCAGGTCATCGTAACATGCAGAGTATCAACAACTACAGTCACACTTCATCCCGACATCGAAACATCACTAGCATCCTTAGCGGCGGTGTCGGGCTGCGGGATCACAAGCAGGCTTTGGCGACGGAGAGTAGTCTCCCTTCGACAGTGAACGTATACTAACCTCCGCAATGTCACATTCAAGCACAGGGGTTGTTTCACTCAATGACAAACTCTCCTTAATATTTTCGGCTCGAATCTATGGGGGGCACATTTAACATTAACACAAGTGCAGATCCCCCATGTGCAAAGAAATCCAAACAATCCTCCGATGACGACGACTCAAATTGAATGGGCGGCACCAGCACATGTCCTGAACGATAATAATAGCGTCACCCTTTTAAATTTGTTTCACTTGTTTCATTTGATTCATCTACATCTCCGATGCAATTTCGTGGTTTTAGAATGTTTAATGAATATTCTTTAATGTTATCTAGTTTGCATTATCGTTATGGCCTTGCTGCTCAGATATGGCTGAAACTATTTTGTGGAGGGTCACATTTGGTATGAACTGTAAGCAGTAGGCCGACTGACGTCACACGTTCTGCTATGGATTAATGCGCCGTTGAGATGAGAATAGACGAAATATGCATCGATTCGATCTAAATTGGTGCTACTTTAGGGTTTGTAAGTGAGTGAGTGAGTTGGGTTTAACGCCGCTTTTAACAGTATTCCAGTAATATCACGGCGTGTCAGCTTAATGTGGGAGGAAAGCCCGAAGTGATGCAGGTCTCAGACGTTTACCACTTCGGTGAAACCCACGAGCACGGGTATGGTGCTGACAAACCTAGAAACATAATTGGGGCGAACCGGGATTCGAACCAACAATCATAGGTTTCTGGCGTGCCTGAGGGACGAAACTCTGCACAGCGAATCGCGGCGCCTTAGACGACTGGGCCACCCGTGCCCCCTAGGGCAGTTTACTACACTCGTGTCTGTCAGATACCCTTTATCTCACAACGAGTTGTTTCAAAACGTAACGAGCGAAAGCGAGTTAGATAGTTTTGAAACAACGTGTTGTAGGATAAAGGGTATCTGACAGACACGAGTGTAGTAATCTCTATTTATCTACATTAGGATCGCATACATAATGATACATGTTCCGCAGTTGTTCAATATACGATAAACAGTTTGGAAACACACTTATACGTAGAAGCCGTTCCTTATAGGTTTTATTTACGTTATTATTCACAATTAATTCTCTTAATCACTCATACCATATCTCTTAAATTTGTTGAAACAATTATATAGCCTGTATTTGCATGACGGTGTGTTTTCAGAAATAGCCATAATTTTTGTTTGTTTGTTGTTTAACGCCGCACTCAGCAATATTCCAGCTATATGACGGCGGTCTGTAAAATAATCGAGTCTGGACCAGACAATCCAGTGATTGACATCATGAGCATCGATCCACGCAATTGGGATTGATGACAGGTATCAACCAAGTGAGCGAGCCTGACCACCCGATCCCGTTAGTCGCCTTTTACGGCAAGTATGGGTTGCTGAAGACCTAATCTATCCCGGAATCTTCACGGGTCTGAAATAGCCTTAAACCATGATGATAAGAAACGGCTTGCAACAATTATCAACCAGACCAGACATGGACATTACCGTCTCTTTTCACTGCGAAGATTTGGTTTGGTTTGTTATTTAACGCCGCACTCGGCAATATTCCAGCTATATGACGGCGGTCTGTAAATAATCGAGTCGGGACCAGACAATCCAGTGATTGACATCCTGAGCATCGATCCACGCAATTGGGATCGAGGACCTGCATCAACAAAGTGAGCGAGCCTGACCACCCGATCCCGTTAGTCGGCTTTTACGGCAAGCACGGGGTTGCTGAAGACATATTCTACCCCGGATCTTCACGGGTCTAACGCAATTGGGATCGATGACATTCATCAACCAAGTCAGTGAGCCTGACCACCCGATCCCGTTAGTCGCCTCTTACGACAAGCATAGTCGCCTTTTACGGCAAGCGGTGTAGAAAAGGTCTTCAATAACCCATGCTTGCCGTGAACGATGCTCATGATGTCAATCACTGGATTATCTGGTCCAGACTTGATTATTTACAGATCGACGTCATATAGCTGGAGTTTTGGTTTGGTTTGGTTTGTTGTTTAACGCCGCACTCAGCAATATTCCAGCTATATGACGGCGGTCTGTAAATAATCCAGTGGTTAATATCATGAGCATCGATCCAAGCAATTGGGATCGATGACATGCATCAACCAAGTCAGCGAGCCTGACCACCCGATCCCGTTAGTCGCCTTTAACGACAAGCATAGTCACCTTTCACGGCAAATATATAGCTGGAGTATTGCCGAGTGTCACAACAAACAAACAAATAAACAAGCGTTTGTCCTGGCTGCTCGGATTTTTTTTTTTTTTAAAGGGCGAAGGTTTAAGTATTTGCCCTTTTGGGCCCGTTGGGGGCTTTCTTTCTTACCCTCCTAACTTTTACCGATTTTCCTGTTCCACCATGGTACCGGAGTTTTGCCGGTTTTGTGGGCGTTTCTGGAACTGATATTTCAGTTGCGGCGATAAAGGCGGAGATCTTGGCATAAAAAACTCCGGATTATCCGAGGCAATTTCTGCTTCAAGCATGTCAAGTGAGGAATTGGAAATTTTACGTGCGCTTTACGATATTTGCGCATTTTGCCAGGCCATTTTGCCGGTTTGCCAAGCGTATTTCCGAAAAGTTGAGGCATCCTGGGGGACGTTAAGGTTGCTTTATTAAATTTTGAAGGTTGACCAGAGATTGAGGAACTAAGGGAGGGCGTGTTGTGTGGTATTGGGTTTGTGTTTAAAGGTTTTTAGATTCTGTTGTTTGCAGTGCGTGCAGTGTTGTGGTACGCGTTCTGATATGTTTCTTGATGGTTGCCGTGTGGGCATTTACCTGTTCTTGTATTTCTTTATTTTTTGTAGATGGAAGTGTAACTTTGTGAAATGTTTGTAGTTTGGTTATTGCCCCGTCAATTTTTTAATTAGGAGCAGATGTTATATTTTAGTTTTGGTACTCGGTTTGGCACTTTTGGAAATTTCTTTCCTTAGCAATGCTTTTTACCTCGATTTTGGATGATGGTAAGTTAAGGCTTATTTCTGGCAGTGGAAGAGCTACTTTAGCTGCTTGGTCAGCGTGTACGTACGTGTTTCCAAACACCCCAACGTGGGCAGGGATCCAAAGGAATTCTTTTCTTTTTTTTGTATTGAGCTTTTAATTTAGTATTTGGTATTTAGGTTTGCTGTTTAACGCCGCACTCAGCAATATTTCAGCTATATGACGGCGGTCTGTAAATAATAGTCTGGACGAGACAATCCAGTGATTAATATCATGAGCATCGATCCACGGAATCGGGATCGATGACATGCATCAACCAAGTCAACGAGCCTGACCACCCGATCCCGTTAGTAGCCTTTTACGACAAGCAGTTTTGGTTTTGTATTTTCTTTCTAATAGCTTGTAGTCCACTTAGCGAGTCCGTTGAAACCAGGATTTTTTTTAATTTCGGAGTTGTGTGGGGCTGTAGCCATCCCCATTAGTTCGGCCGTGAAGATTGATTGGTTATTTTGGAGCCAAAAGTATTTTGTTTCCTTTGTCGGTTCCGTAAAAGGCAACTTTGGTTGTCCTAAGAGGTGACTATAACGGGATCGGGTGGTCAGGCTCGCTGACTTGGTTGATGCATGTCATCGATCCCAATTGCGTGGGTCCCGTGAAGATTCCGGGGTAGAATAGGTCTTCAGCAACCCATGCTTGCCGTAAAAGGTGACTATGCATGTCGTGAAAGGCGACTAACGGGATCGGGTTGTCAGGCTCGCTGACTTGGTTGATACACGTCATCGATCCCAATTGCTTGGATCGATGCTCATGATATCAATCACTGGATTGTCTGGTCCAGACTCGATTATTCAGAGACCGCCGTCATAAAGCTGGAATATTGCTGAGTGCGGCGTAAAACAACAAACCAACAACAACAACGCGTGGATCGATGCTCATGACATCAATCACTAGATTATCTGGTCAAGACTGCTTTAATATTCCTGAGTTCGGCGTTGAACAATAAACAAACAAAATCCTAAACAGCCCCATCGCCCCTACAGTTACACTTGCATAAGTGGGGAAAAAAAAGTGTCATTTTTGCTTAATCTTCCTGCGTAGCTGTGAACGGTCATACAAGCAATGTGTACCTTGTACGTCTGTCGCACTGAACCCATGAGATGTTACTTGTCTTGGTTGGATTCCTTCGTCTGCACATTGACTTTTGCTCCTTTTTTCTGCTTTTCCTGACGTTCTTTTGACTTTCTCCTTCTGTCTTGTATCCTTTTTCCTCTCCATGTTCTTCTCTTTTTCCTCCTCTTGCTCCGTCTTTGATTAATAGGACCTCATCACTCGTCAAAAAGCGGTCAGACGTAATTTATTTATTGTCTTTATGGTCCGGGGAGTGACAACAGGTGGTAGGAATATTTCATTGACAGTAGTGTTCCATGATGATGTTTCAATTTCACCCCATACGAGTGACTGAAGAATCGTATGTACATCTAACAGCTTTTGACAGCCTTATCGTGAGTGGCAGAAGTCACAACCTCAGCATCTGAAGGAACCTCTCGAACTACATCTAACAGCAGTTGTAGCACCTGTGAGAGGGCAGAGGGGTGTACTGAAGCCTCAGGAGCAGAGGGAGTCGCCTGGGCTGTTTTGTATGATTGAGATGGCATTAAAGCATCTGTGGGCAAGGCATCTTTATTAAAAGGGAAAACACCAACAGCCCTGAATCCGCTTGTGGTGTTCCGAGGGGTAAGTGCTTCATCATATGCGGACTTAAATATGGCAGGCCAGGTAGCTTTTGATGCGGTTTGTCGCTCATAAAGACGGAGCTAGGACACTTGATTGTAGTTGCTTTTCATCGTAGTTGATCTGAAGACACTCCTGTCCAGTGGCTGAAGGTAGTGTGTGGTGTGTGCAGGAAAGGCTAACAGCCTAATTTTCTTCTTAGAGTCTGTCTCGAGAAGACCCAGCAGAAGCTGAGGCCTCTCCTCCTGTTCTGTGTTGGGTAAAGCACTCCTGAGCAAGGTATCTTCCACTCGCATTATCAGTAACCGCTACTCTGATTGACTCCCTGGAACTCCTGGTTCTGCAAGGGACAGATTTGCTGCCTCTCTATGCGATTACTGAACTTAGGTGTGCTCCATAATAATTCCCGTCTCATCCACATTCCAGATACGTCCTGGTTTATCCTTTACATCCGGCTTGTCTAGTGTCTGCTTTAGAGCCTGAAAGTATTCCTACGCTACTGGGTGGTTCATCATCCTCACTCTCTTTTCTGGCTGAGTTTTTAAGCACTTCATTCCAGAGTGTCGTACATGTATGTGGAAACCACAACAAGGGATTCCTTCTTTGGAAGGTGTTTGTGTTTGCATTTTTCTTACAATGTGGCCTGTTTTAATCAACAATTGTTTTCTTGATATACCGAAACCCATTGCAGCAGCTTGGGAAACGTTGTTAGCAATTTCGTTTTCAATTGTCTCGGGTAATGCTGTGGATCTGCCAATGGTGACACCAGATTCTACCCCGCCCTTTAACATGATCTCTTCATGTATATTTAGGGATGCCACAGAGGGAAACAGCTTTAACATAACCAAGCATGTCAGATTTTATTGCAAAAACGTCAGCTTCCAGTTTCATAATGTCATGTTGGTTGTATGTACCTTTCTTCTTGTAGGTACGCGGCATCTACAAATTGACAAAATATTTGTGAGGATTTCCTTTTGTTATCATTAATTAGTGCCATTTATTTGCAATTGATTAATGATAATCACTATTTTATGCTTGTCATAAGAGGCGACTAACGGGATCGGGTGGTCAGGCTCATGATAATAATCACTGGATTGCCTGGTCCACACGATTATTTACAGACCGCCGTCATATAGCTGGAATATTGCTGTGTGCGGCGTTAAACAACAAACCAACCACTATTTTATACTATTTATTATCAAATGTCTTTTTCTAGAGAAATCTTACGCTCATATTCGAGTTAGGTTTACTGAAATATCCCATACATATTATGGAATTTTAGCACGAAAGTAATATGTTTACATCTTTTCTTTCTGTCAGTGTTGGATTGTTTACGTTAATACATGTCATCGATCCCAAATGCGTGGATCGATGCTAATGATATGAATCACTTGATTGTCTGGTCCAGACTCGATTTTTTTGACAGACCGCCGTCATATAGGTTTGAATATTGCTGAGTGCGGCGTTAAACAACAAACCAACCAAACAAATCGTAACGTTATTACAGGAATGGCCGACTGTCAACGTCTGACTTTGGCCGTGACGTCTCATAGACTAGGGTGAGAGTAGCTTCCCTTTCATAAAGGGCTGTTACTCTATCGGACAGACAGATGCAAGCTCCTCACAGCGATTTCGCCTCTCTATTCGACTTTCCGAAAAGTCAAGTTCAATGAGAGTTATCCGTCTTGAGTTGGAACTCTTCAATTGGTTGGGTGAACTTCCGCCGAGTACTGTCAACTTCCATCGAAAACAGCGCGCTGCTTCGAAGCTGTCAAAATGGGGAAGCAATACTGCTGTATTTGTAGCAATTTTAGGGGAAAGATAGTCGGTGAAAGAAAAGTATCTCTATACGTCATTCCAGTAAGCAAGTCCCTACGACAAGCGTGGATAAGGCGACTTCGGTTAGTGAGAAAAGACTTCACATTGACCAAGCACACGGAAATATGCTCAGAACATTTCGTGGGTGGTAACGGTCCAGGCATAGGGCATGATGTTCCATCGATTTTTCCGAAGAAAAATTACAGTACTTGCACAGTCAAACTGTGCCAGTTGACTACAGCCATGCATGGAGCTAGGGCCTAATCGTGACCTCGCCTCGCCGTCATATAGGTTTGAATATTGCTGAGTGCGGCGTTAAACAACAAACCAACCAAACAAATCGTAACGTTATTACAGGAATGGCCGACTGTCAACGTCTGACTTTGGCCGTGACGTCTCATAGACTAGGGTGAGAGTAGCTTCCCTTTCATAAAGGGCTGTTACTCTATCGGACAGACAGATGCAAGCTCCTCACAGCGATTTCGCCTCTCTATTCGACTTTCCGAAAAGTCAAGTTCAATGAGAGTTATCCGTCTTGAGTTGGAACTCTTCAATTGGTTGGGTGAACTTCCGCCGAGTACTGTCAACTTCCATCGAAAACAGCGCGCTGCTTCGAAGCTGTCAAAATGGGGAAGCAATACTGCTGTATTTGTAGCAATTTTAGGGGAAAGATAGTCGGTGAAAGAAAAGTATCTCTACACGTCATTCCAGTAAGCAAGTCCCTACGACAAGCGTGGATAAGGCGACTTCGGTTAGTGAGAAAAGACTTCACATTGACCAAAACACGGAAATATGCTCAGAACATTTCGTGGGTGGTAACGGTCCAGGCATAGGGCATGATGTTCCTTCGATTTTTCCGAAGAAAAATTACAGTACTTGCACAGTCAAACTGTGCCAGTTGACTACAGCGATGCATGGAGCTAGGGCCTAATCGTGACCTCGCCTCGCCGTCATATAGGTTTGAATATTGCTGAGTGCGGCGTTAAACAACAAACCAACCAAACAAATCGTAACGTTATTACAGGAATGGCCGACTGTCAACGTCTGACTTTGGCCGTGACGTCTCATAGACTAGGGTGAGAGTAGCTTCCCTTTCATAAAGGGCGGTTACTCTATCGGACAGACAGATGCAAGCTCCTCACAGCGATTTCGCCTCTCTATTCGACTTTCCGAAAAGTCAAGTTCAATGAGAGTTATCCGTCTTGAGTTGGAACTCTTCAATTGGTTGGATGAATTTCCGCCGAGTACTGTCAACTTCCATCGAAAACAGGTGAAAGAATAGTATCTCTATACGTCATTCCAGTAAGCAAGTCCCTACGACAAGCGTGGATAAGGCGACTTCGGTTAGTGAGAAAAGACTTCACAGTGACCAAGCACACGGAAATATGCTCAGAACATTTCGTGGGTGGTAACGGTCCAGGCATAGGGCATGATGTTCCATCGATTTTTCCGAAGAAAAATTACAGTACTTGCACAGTCAAACTGTGCCAGTTGACTACAGCCATGCATGGAGCTAGGGCCTAATCGTGACCTATCAAACTACAGCCACTTGACCTTATGTTTACGCACATGGCCGTAACGCAGACGCAGTTTATGCCCTATTAATTGTTTCGTTTGTTTGTCATCAGGTAATTCCATTTCTTTTAAATTGTCTGGCAGGAATTGTGTCGAGGATAATATCCTTGCAAAACTGTGTGTCCTCTTCGATGCCGAGACAGTTACTTTACTGCATGATCACCACGAAGCTGGTTAGTGTAGAAATTGTTTCATAAAAATAAATAACTTTATGAAATTTAAGGATGGATTGCAAACCAGCGTGAAGAAATATATTTGCAGAGACAACCAAATCAAAAGGCATTCAATAGTGACGGATTGTTCCACACCTGACAAGATGCGGCAATCGATTGCATGCGAGGTTGAGGATATTTCAGGTGAGCGTTCCCGTACATGGGGATCCTGATAGGTATATGTACTGTGTCTAAATTATGTTAAGAAAATATGAAGACCTCCTTCTCAACAGCATACCCGTCCCTATAAATACGTTGTTCCTTTATCTTTACTTGTCATTCTAACCTGAAATCCGGGATAGATAAGAGGCGACTATGCTTGTCGCAAAAGGCGACTAACGGGATCGGGTGGTCAGGATCGCTGACTTGGTTAATGCATGTCATCGATCCCAATTGCGTGGATCGATGCTCATGACATAATCACTGGATTGTCTGGTCCAGACTCGATTATTTACAGACCGCCATCATATAGCTGGAATATTGATGAGTGCGGCATTAAACAACAACCAACCAATTGCGTGGATCGATGGTCATGGTGTAAATCACTGGATTGTCTGGTCCAGACTCGATTATTTACAGACCGTCGTCATATAACTGGAATATTGCTGAGTGCGGCGTAAAACAACAAACCAAACCATACCAAAAATCTAACCTGAAATGAGTAGACTAGCCTGTTGATGTAAGTAATAATAATATTTGTTTCTTCATTCATGGTTAAACTAATTGCTGCTAGGAGATCTTTTGGGACCCTTAAATAGATTTTCTTGCTTTATTGCATAATGTCACATTTTATAAATCAACTTTGAAACCTCAAACACACATTTGGAATTGTGATTCATCTGTTGCAAAGAATTTTAACTAAGCATGAGGTAGATCCTAAAATATTTGCCAAAACATATTATAACATTGCTGGAGCTCAACATCCTCTGATGACTGAAGCAAGACTGAATGGTATTGCTTTCATCGTCATATACACATAAAGTGCCCTTTCATATTTGCATACATTTCAGCAAGTATGATGGGTTCACCCATTTATTATTTCATACATAAGTGTGTACGGTTCACACATTTATTATTGTGGAGCAGCAGAGGCCTTAAAAGTGGCTTAGTTTTGAGATACCCAAACCAGCATAACCACATTGTCTAGTGTGGTTAGAATTGATGCTCTATCACTACTGTTAATAAAAACACATGATGACATTCCCAAAAATGATGGCGTTTGAAGAAAATGCTACTTTCTTACCACTACCCCCAAGTAGTTTACGTGTGTGTTCTGACATTAAACTATCGGGATGTATTTGTCTCCACAGACAATTTAACATTGCTAATTATTGTTCCGCATCCAGAGGGGTTATACATGAATACTTCCTGTGATTTTGGAACATCAATAAGCATTATTGTACATTTTATGGTGATTTTATCCAGAAAAATGATAATAGAATATTTTGCACATATTTCTATTTTCTAAAATCTGGTACTTTGTTGTTGTGACATATGGGCGTCTATATTCTGCTAGATGTGCAAACTCAATGTATCTAGATTGTATAGAGCAAATAATAATGAAAATTAATTAGATTTTAGCCAAATTATACATGTTTTCCTAGTATGTCTGCAGAACACAAAACGCAACCTGTAATAAGCAAAACATCACTAAGGCTCAAATTAGAACAGGGATTGAGTTATCTTGCACTTCTGCTTCATGAGTAAACCCAAACCCAATAGATGCTTTAAACAAATGTGTACTTACAACTGATATGCCCGTCTAAAACACAGACAAAAGTATCCATAACCAGCTAGGGGGTAGGGGTGAAAGAATTATTTTTTTCCGAAATGTCATCATGGTTGTTCAGAATCAGTAATAATAGGGCATCAAATTTTACCACACGAGAAAATGTGGTAATGCTGGTTTGGGTACCCCCCTCAGCAGGTGGAACTAGAGGATAACTGTAAATATCAATATTACATTTTATATTATAAAGTTGTCATCTTGAAGAAAATGTCTATATTTCACAGAAATAATTTGACAATTTTAAGCTGTGATTTCAGTGGACTTATTGTACATATCTCTTAGTGGTGAGGAATTATTAATGCTAAAATGTACTATATATTTAGGAGATAGACATACTATGTTTTCAATGTAGAGCTAGGTTACCTGTAGATTATGGCACTAAATTAAAGTGGAACCCAATGCGCATCTCGACATTGAAAACACAGTATGTTTATCTCCATTCTACAATGACTAAATAAAACGCGAACTCTTGGGTGTTAGCAAATATATTGAGTTAAGCAGCATGAGTTGAGTCCACTGTTTTGAGTGGGTTGGCGATCTGAATTACGGAATCACCGAAAGATATGACGGCACATTCCAAACTCTCTGTTCTCCCCAAAACTAAAATACTTAATAATTCTTACCATTCTTCAACAACATGACTCTCACCAATGAACACTGCCTTGGTTCTTTGGTACAGAATTCAGTGTCTCTTAACTCATTCATCACGCTTAAAGAGTCTCTGGATGACACATGATGATGTTAAAGTTTGATGTCAAGACATCAGCCATACAACTGTCTCCATCAACAGAGGGAAATATTTCTATAGATTAACTTGAGCAACATCGTTATAATAATCCTGTTATAAAATCTCATGTTATGCATTGCATGTAATAAGCTAAAAGACATCAAATAGTTATGCGTGTACATCATGCTGTCATAATATTATACTCTCATGTCACTTCAAACAGACAAAATTACACAGAAAGCCACTTGTAATAAAAAAAACACAACCAAAAACATTCTTAACAGACGTTTTCTACGACAAATGGCTGTAATGGGAAAAACTCACCCAATTATACTTATGACATAATCTTTTTTTCAAATATACCAACATAAAATTTGCTTCCTCGATATATATCACCACTACAGATAAAACATCATAAATACTAATTCATGCAATCTTACACTGTCTGTATTATCACATTCCAAAGTCACAACACCACTTGCCTAGCTTCATAATATTTTTAATGATAATTTACATGTTCCATCAAACAAATAAGACTTCAGAAGTATGTAAACTTACAATTTGTCAATATATTTTTACCATAGGCATTTTAACCTCAACAACACTTATTAGAACTTTTTTTCACCAATTAAATCTGATGGTCACTTCGTTGTTTTTTTGTAAAAAATACAACGATTGGTTGTTTGTTGTTATGGGGGGGGGGGGGGGGGGGGGAGATACCAATTGGCAGGGTCGTCGTAGGATAATAACTTCACCAATCGCTATTTGATTTAATATCTTTCACAATAGACATTCACCTTGCCCACAACGTCAATTCGGCAAGCCTGTTTGTTGAGTTTCTGCAGATGAAGAAGCTGATCATTTTGGATAATGTTCAGGGGACTGACTACGATTACAATACCGGCAAGTATGTACGGTGCTAAATGGTAAAAAAGACTTTTACCATAGCCAACAGGTAAACTAACAACAAGGTCTCTTTTATCTTTTGAAAAATTGGCAATTTTCTCCAATGCTTCTAGCTGTTTAGGTTTAAATTTGTCATGATTATTGCCAAAATAGAAAACACTCAAGGTGTACATAGCAGACGTAATTCGTGACTGCGTACTAGTAATATATTTTGTTCACAACATTGGTAAATAGGTAAACAAAATAGTAAACACGGGGTATAAATTTTCTGCAAATGTGGTTTCTGTTTCGTGTTGTTTGCTCGATATCCACTGTTAACATCTTTCATCGTTAATTTTTTTTCAATATAGCTATTAACAAACATTGATTTCATATGACATCTCGAACTAATTATACATCTGCATAATGTCGATATGTTTCATGCGCAATACCACAGCAATTTCTTTGCGAACAATATTACAAAATATATCACTTGACTCGACACAAAGACACCACAAATATATATATTGAGTTCATTTAGGGTTAGAGGGCAAATTTCAAGATTCTTGTAATGGCCGCGCCCACACTGGTGTCAGCGATGTTACCGAGAGTGTAACGAAGGTGTCTCGCGTTTGGAAGGAGCTTGAGACCGATGGATTGCCGCGAAAGGCAAGTAAAACAATTTGTGAAGGCTTGGTTGGTTGGTTTGATGTTTAACGCCGCACCCAGAAATATCCCAGCTATATGACGGCGCTCTGTAAAATAATCGAGTCTGGACCAGACAATCCAGTGATTGATATCATGAGCATCGATCCACGCAATTGGGATGATGTTCATGCTGTCAATCACTGGATTGTCTGGTCCAGACTCGATTATTTACAGACCGCCGTCATATAGCTGGAATATTGCTGAGTGCGGCGTTAAACAACAAAAAACCATAAATGTTCATGAAAGTCAAGGCATTTTTACAGTCTTCTATCAGCATGTGTTTTCGTTTGTAATTCTATGATCTGGACAAAGTGTTTTCGTTGGACAGCACTTTCAGTATTCTATACTTCTTCCCATCCAAACCTTGGGGCTTTTGTGGGGAATAGACACGGTTTAGATTGCAGCCTTTTAGCCTTTCTGATCACTGATTTATATTTGCGAAAATACTCATTTTTAAGTTTCTCTCTTTTTCTAATTTAGAAAACATTGATGGCAAACAGTGTTCAGAAACAACAACTTTGAGATCATAGAATTCATTTTCCCAGGTTACAAGTAGGTGTTTAAATTGCTTTCCCCCTCTCTCTTAGTCTTATCATGCTTTGATACTAGTTTCTTTAAGTAAGACTGTAAGACAGTGATACTTTTATCAAACAAAACAAATGAGCTATCAGATCAAGATGATGTTTGTTGCAGATAAAACCAACGACCCCATTACAAATATCTTTACTGAAGCTGTTCACTGTCGGTGTAAGCCTCTTGTATTCTTCAATTAGTTTTAGTTTTTGACACTCTTAAGGTTATACTTAGTATATCCCCTTCACCCCCTAGAGCCATGAGTGGACTTTCCTTTGGGCATTTGGAGCTGCTAACAAATATCAAAATGGTCAAAGAAAAAATGAACAGTTCATATTTGAGCTTTGTCACATGTTCCAAGTTCCAGTTCAAGACAGGCTACATCTACTACACTACTCCCAGTGTACACCTCAGAAGGTTGATATCCATCCTGTTTCCTTTCTCCCTCCGTACTGCATGAAGAAGATAAATCCGCGATGTACCAATGTTTGTTTCATGTCAGTGGTGTACTCTTCACAGAGTTTTCTCTCATAAAATCCAAAACGGATAGGTTCCCTGTTAATATAGCCGAAGTCACCAGCTGGGTTAATTATCCTGTACCACCAGTCCTGTCCAAAGAGGATGTCTGGTGAGTGTACATCCAGGAAGGTGAATTCACTCCTGTACAGATGTCTAGTCTTCGATTGAAGTGTTTTGTTGACAGTTCCGACAGAGAGCTGGCAACCTCTGAGGATGAGATAGGAAAGCGAATGAAAACCAAAGAATCTACACCACGTGAGAATGTGAGGTTGTCCCTGATTGGTTGGTTGGTTGGTTTGTTGTTTAACGCCGCACTCAGCAATATTCCAGATATATGACGGCGGTCTGTAAATAATCGAGTCTGGACCAGACAATCCAGTGATTAATATCATGAGCATCGATCAACGCAATTGGGATCGATGACATGCATCAACCAAGTCAGCGAGCCTGACCACCCGATCCCGTTAGTCGCCTTTTACGACAAGCATAGTCGCCTTTTACGGCCTTTTTTGCTGAAGACCTATTCCACCCCGGAATCTTCACATGTTTTTGACTTTGTTACAATGTTTGAGTCCTCAACCCATTGGTCATACTTGGAGGGCCAGCCAATGTTCTGGTTTGGGCTCTATTATTCTGACATCAAAAAGCTGGGTTTTGCTCCATTTTATCTGTGGTTGTGAGGTAGCAAGGGACTGGCCTTCGTAGTTAGATCTGTATGAAAGTCTAGCCTCGCGTCGACGCAATGTTGGAGTATGAAAGTCCAGCCTCTCGTCGACGCAATGTTGGAGTATGAAAGTCCAGCCTCGCGTCGACGCAATGTTGGAGTATGAAAGTCCATATTGTTGGAGGCATCCTGTTTGATAAAAGACATTTCATCAGGCAAATGTGTTTGGTGAGAAAATGTTAGAATATTCATGTGATTTATCACACAGTGACACAACTTATTATGTCGGGTAAAATAGATGTATTGGATCCTAAACAGTTGCGGGTATGGTACGAAACAAATTAATGTACGGAGATTGATATTGTCATTTCTTTATTAATCTAAAACACCTTCTATATAAAAAATGTGTGCGTATGTGTGATCAGCCAAAATTGAGGAGTGAGTGATCATATGTTGAAATATTCGCGGTGATAGTATTCAAACGCTGTTTGAATTTCAGTTTCTGTTTAACAAGATGACATCGTATTAAAAATATATCGTTTTATCATATAATGGGTAGGTTTCTCGGCAGGATAAAGCCAACGGATAAAAACGATATCCGTTGGGGTCATATGCGGATAGAGATGCAAATATCAAAGGTCAAGTAGGGACTACTTTCACTGTTTATAAACAAACATGGCGTCGCCCTTGTCATTCGGCGATCGAGTCAGAATTAACCATCGGGAATCTGGATAAACTACAGGGATAGTTGCTATCATTATCAAAAGAACAGTCTAATATACTGAAAATCTGTGTCTAACTGTGAAGTAGCTAAGGCATTTTATAAGTTTTGTCAACTTTGGAGATATAAATTTCGAATCAATTTGGCGAGGGCACGAGGCCTAGCCAAGCGGGATCAGTAGCCATATCTGTGCTTGTAGACCTCTGCGGCTTGAAACCTCCTCCACAAATTAAAATAGTTGGATTTGGCGGAAATATGTTTGAATTGTTACCTTGTTTGGTTTTGTCGCTGTGTGTACATCTGACTACACTTCTTATTGTAATGACAGGACAGACCGACTGTCAACAACGTCTGACCGTGGCCGCCACGTCTCATAGACTAGGGTTAGAGTAGCTTCCCTTTGACAAAGGGCAGTTACTCAAGCGGACAGACCGATGGATTGCCGCGAAAGGCAATTAAAAACAATTGTTGTTTTGCGTATATGTTGCTTCGCCACTGTATAAGAAACAGATTTTAGTTGGAACTATATTGGCTACTGTCACTGTCCGACTGACACATCACTTACCCTGTGACGTAATAAATATTAATGCGCGCATTCCAGGAAAACTCGCAATGTTTCGGTAATGTTTGTAAGAGAGGGAAAGCGATTTTGAAGCACAGAATTAAAGAATGACATTATATGATAAAGAGGTTATCACGCTTGTGTGTTTGGGGATGGTAAATATCCTGTATTAGGAATAAACACTATGTATTTAGCTCGCCAAGGCTCGCTAAATACAATGTTTATTCCTAATGTAGGATATTTACCATCCCCAAACACACTCGCGTGATAACCTCTATGTAACAAACTGCATTACTTGATGTGGTTGTTTGAAAACAAACACACGTGAACTCATATAAGGGAGTTCTCTCCCGTAATGAGATACCTCCCTTCCCTAAGTTACATCCCCCCCCCCCCCCCCCCCCCCCCCCCCGCAATATTTAAACTGTATTTTCTCATTAACTGCTTGTTATTAACGTGATTATTGTGATTATTGTAATGTGTAAAGTGCATACAGGTAAATCATAACGTATACCCACCATACAAAACCATTTGAAACGTCCTATCAGCGTTGATGGTAACGGAAGCGTCTTCTCCTCAGGATCGAAAACGAGGCTTATTTTGCGTGGACGGTTTGATGTTAATAACCGTGTACGGCGCGTTTTTACAACCAATCGCAACAAGCGTTGAATATGACGTTTATCGATTAATATAAACTGGTTTTCAAGCGTAACCACTCCAAATGACCATGAATCAAGGATTTTATTAACGCCTCCCAACACGCACATTATCGTCTTACTTATCAGGAAGACGTAAGTCTTTGCGCTACAAAATATGCAATTACTGTCGATACAAGAACACAAAAACTCTGAAACGCTCGCATCACAGGGAATTTATTGTCAGTGTCATATCGTTAAACGTTTCACACTGAAAGTTTCGTTTGCATCACGAACTGTTAACGTTGAAATGATGCTTCCAGTAACGAAGTGACGAGGTTTAGAAAACTACAATACAAAATAAAAGAAATTTAGTTTTTGACATTTAGACCTTAATTTTCTATATAAACAGGTTTTTGACATTTCCGAAAATGTATGCATTAATTTCACTTTTTCAACTCAAGAAGTACAATAGCATATAAATGCATTTACCTATCATCACAAAATGTCAGAAAGACAAAAAGAAAATTTTGTGCTCCAACATACTTTCATACAGACTGTGACAATCGGCAGGCAACATGGAGGATCACACAGCACATGTACATCTAATGCATGGCGATTGTGTGCTCACACCTGATCACATGACAGGAAGAAGTGAAACTGAGGCTTCAATATACATTTCAGATTATACAAAAAACTAATTGCTGAAACCTGGGTGTGAACTCACAACCAGCAACCCTGCTGGAATTCAAGTCTACATCTTTATCCTCTGGACCACAGAGAAGCATGAGACAAATTGAACAAATTAACATCATAAATCTAATCAATTAGAACATATTTTCAGCGTAACTGGTACATTTTAACTGACAGTACATCTCAATTACGCGAGAGAGAAACTGTTCTACTGCGACCATGTCATGTTTATATATTGAAAAGAGACTTATGTTTTGGTTTGATATGAAAAGCGGCGTTAAACCCAACTCACTCACTCGTTGTGTTCAATTTTACTGCAAGATATTAAATTCATGCTCTGTACGTATTCAACAAATGTTTAACATAATTAAAGATCTTTGACTTCGTGAGTCTCTTAATTACAATGTTTGATATGAGCCCTAGCGATGGTGATAATAATTATCCCTTGACTAGCTGCTTGACACTGAGGAAATCACACTGCGTGCATGTCATGGCTATATATACGTCGTAACGGATTTCGTACTACATTGTTCGAGATCCGTTTTCCCTCTATCAATGTAACTGCTTCCCCGGTAGCACACCTACATCGGTCCGATGTTAGCTATGCATCGGCCACCGCCGGTAATATCGGAATCGGCGAACTGCAGCGGTCCAATGCTGGTGATTGGCACTGACACTATTGAACCTCCTATATGATTTGATTTTGTGATCATATAACAAAAGAAAAAAAATATTGTTGATTACAATGTGACGGGATTCGTCACATCTTACGATTCATTTAGCATTCGGCCCGATGAAGTTTGCCGACGGTGGGCCGATGATGTAGCGATGATGGGCATGCTACCTGGGTTAAGACCACATTTCTCCCTGCTTATAATGCCACCTGCGTCCTGAGGAAAATATGGCATTATAACCAGGGAGGTGAAAACGTAACGTTATACTGATTATGACATGATGTACGAAAGTGAGTGAGTGAGTGAGAATGGTTTTACGCCGCTTTTAGCAATATTCCAGCAATATCACGGCGCGGGACACCAGAAATGAGCTTCATGCATTGTACCAAGGCGGGATTCGAACTCGGGTCTTCGGTGTGACGAGCGAACGCTTTAACCACTAGACTACCCGACCGGCCCTGATGTACCAAAGAGTAAATAAGAAGAAATTAATTAAGACACACCCTTTCAATCCGGGCTATGTTTTTTTCAAACAGGACATACGTTGTATGTATATTTATGTTTTGTTTGTTTGTTTGTTTGTTTGTTGTTGAACGACGCACTCAGCTATATATGTGACGGCGGTCTGTAAATAATCGAGTCTGGACCAGACAATCGTGATTGACATCATGAGCATCAATTTACGCAATTGGGATACGATGACATGCATCAACTAAGTCAGTAAGCCTGACCTCCCGATCTCGTTTGTCGCCTCTTACGATAAGCATATAGTCGCCTCTTACGGCAAGCATGGATTGCTAAGAAGTCCTATATATATATATATATATACGGCAAGCATGGATTGCTAAGAAGTCATATATATATATATATATATATATATATATATATATATATACACAGCTCCGTTAAGATCCGGGGGTATAAATATATATATATACATGTAGGGGCGGTCGGGTAGCCTAGTGGTTAAAGCGTTCGCTTGTCACGCCGAAGACCCGGGTTCGATTCCCGACATGGGTACAATGTGTGAAGCCAATTTCTGGTGTCTCCGCCGTGTTGTTGCTGGAATATTGCTAAAAGCGGCGTAAAACCATACTCACTCATTTAACGGAGCTGTATAATTATGTGTTTATTTGAATGAACATTTGGAACATTTTGGTTGAACGGTCGTGGAACTGTGAATTAACTATGAAAGGAAAATAATGTAACCGTTTAGACTTCCTTCTTTAACATAATAGAAGTGGCTCTAACTCGGCCGTCTATTCCGAGGTGAGGGGGCGGTCGGGTAGCCTAGTGGTTATAAAGCGTTCGCTCGTCACGCCGAAGACCCGGGTTCGATTCCCGACATGGGTACAATGTGTGAAGCCCATTTCTGGTGTCCCCCGCCGTGATATTGCTGGAATATTGCTAAAAGCGGCGTAAAACCATATTCACTCACTCACTCACTCCGAAGTGAGGTTCTTGGTAAAATGAGGTTTATGTCGAGGGCCAGGCAGATGAACAACATTCCGTATATTCCAAATATGTGTACTTACTTATCTGTAATAAACTACTGAATTTATGTATCAAGTTGTTGTCACCATACACGTGTTTGAAATATGCGAATTTAGTATATATGGGTGCGTTTTCGCATGTGTCGGTGAACAAGAAAACTGCGCATTTCAATCGCGTTACCAGTTAAGAACAGCTGTAAAATCCTCGACCAATCAGTGCGCAGTTCAGCAATAACTGCGCCGGAAGAGAATGTTTGATGTGAAAACTCAGACGCCAGCATATCAGAAACGGACCTCCTCAGCTGCTGTAGAAGGCAACACGTGGGACCATAGAGACAAATACAGGTTTTCTGAACTTTACAGTACAAACTTACCGTGTTATGAAGTTATGACAATACCTGTGTATGCATATATTCACTTTAAAGTGACAGTAAGCAGGACCCACTGCGGCATGGTAGGCAAAGAATATAAGCCTATAATATACAGCCCAGCTCTTCGTTTCCATGCTTGCTGTCAGACGTCTAGCTCAACTGGAGGCTGATACATCTTTTCGTGAGGGTAACATTCCAATATTGTTTTATTTTGCTGAGTTTGCACAGGCTTCACTAGATTCACGAGGCCATATTGGTTGTGTGAATTTGAAGGCAAGCCACAAGGGCATTACTTTTTTATATATCCAAATTATCATGATTATAGAAGTTCATTGTAAAGTGATGACTAACTCGATCGCTTTCCTCGGCATTGTTTACACTTACCATGCGTGCAGCATGTACATTCCACAGGAACTCGGATTTTGGTCAGTAAAGTAAAGTATTTACCCCGTATTTGTAAGTGACTCTAGTAAATCACAGGAACTCGATATTAGTAAATAAATTATGTAACTCCTATATGTAACTAGAGAATTCTCTACTTAAATATAGGGGGGTTCATATACACTGCAGCTAACAAACGACATTTTCTCTCACCGATTCAAGGGGCGGTCGGCTAGCCTAGTGGTTAAAGCGTTCGCTTGTCACGCCGAAGACCCGGGTTCGATTCCCGACATGGGTACAATGTGTGAAGCCCATTCCTGGTGTCCCCCATCTGTATATTGCTGGAATATTGCTTAAAGTGGCGTAAAACCGTACTCGCTCACTCAAGATTCGATTTTTATTTCTTGTCGAACGTGCATTGTTTTACATTCACAACATTCGTGTTGATGATCGCATGTTGAAATATAAAATAACATGTCTGACTTCTATGTATTTTATGTTTTCCTTAATAAGGGGCTTTTGTTAAAAATCTGCCTGCGTTTCCTGTTTTTTCACAAGTAGGCCCTGTTTGTCAAATCAATACATGATGGTTATTTGTGTTGATATAGCAGCAAGATGGTATATCTACCACAGTCTGTTTGGGTCCGGATGAGAACAATGAATTGCAAAATAACTCAGAATTGGGAATGGTCTATTAATTGACAATATGGTACTTGACAATGAATTCCCTGTACCCAACTATATCTGCTGTTTGTTATTTTTATTCCCATCACTGTTGTTTAAGAATCTGTCATGCTATGTGTACAAGTTGACATCTCCAACGGTGGGAGGGACATAAAAAAAACATGCACATGCAACACAAGGGTACAGGGGATGACAGCGTAAGAGGGATCGTCTCTTGATAATTTTAATCGCAATCTGACTCGCTCATGTCATAGCCTTCGTAGTTGCATACGCTTAGCAAAGAGGGGCACGGGTGTCCCTGTCATCTAACGCGACACGATTCGCAGTGCAGAGTTGTGTCCCTTGGGCACTGTCACACACCAGAAACCTATGATTGTGGGTTCGAATCTTAGTTCGCCCCAATTATGTTTCTAGGTTTGTCAGCACCATACCTGTGCTCGTGGGTTTCACCGAAGGGGTAAACATCTGAGACCAGCATCACTTCGGGCTTTCCTCCAACTTTAAGCTGACACGCCGTGATATAAATGGAATACTGTTAAAAGGGGCGTTAAACCAAACTCACTCACTTTGCAATGATCCATCCCATGCTGCACTAACTTAAAAAAGTTTGGCCAGTACAAACAACCTGCTGGTATTATGGTTTGGATGACCGACCAGTAGACATGGTAGATGTCAGATAGTAAAATATAAGCAGAGCAGGACATACAGACTGATACAGCTACTATTTTGCGGCTAGCTGAGTATGACAGATTAGCTGTAAAGGCATACCAGACACTGTTTACCTGTTTTCAGACCACGTTGATATTGGTGGAATGTTGCTGATAATGCGGCATAAAGCAACAAATAGTTCTGCATTGTCAGACTTTTTTGTGTGTGGTTAGTGCGGGTTAGTCATGAATTAATTATGAAGGTAGTGATTTTCTACAATTACAAATTTGTTTTCCTCAGATGGCGACTGCGGAGAAGCTAAAAGAATACCACCTCACCTGTGCTATTTGTACAGAGGTATTCACAGACCCTGCCACACGTCAGTTTAATCACACATTCTGCAAGTCCTGTCTGGTGAAGTACACTGAAGCACAACCTGGAGCAATACAAGACAAGTCCATCCCATGTCCTTCCTCAAGAGAGCTGACAAGGTGACCACTCCTGACAGTCCAGTAGAGGGGTGGGTCAGCTGAAACCAAGCCATATCATACAGGGGCTGATGGACGATTTCGGATGAAAGCAAGGTATGTGAATTGGGTAGACAATATGTGAAGCCAGTAATCTTTAGCTCACCTGACTAAGAGTCATGTGGGCTTGTGTTTTTGCCTGTGTTACTGTCGTTCGTCGTAAACTTGCCCTGTGTCACTGGCCCAATAAAGCTGAAACTTCACATGCTTGTTCCTACCACAGTATCACCTCATCAGGATGTTTGAAACTGATTTTCAATATGGCCACAGACAGCAACATTTGTTTAGTGGCTGGTTTTGTTTTGAACTTTTGACATTTCCAGGTGATCTGCAAGGTTATGTCAATTTTAAATGGCATTGTCCCCAAAAGTATGTATTTGTCAAACTCTGAATTATGAGACCATGTGAAATGAGGCTAAATCTTATTAGCAGAACACTGATTAATCATATTGGATTATTGATCTCATAATCATTAAAAAACATTTATTCCTCAAAATGTCAGGAAAATAAACATGATAAATATTGTTTGTTTGTTGCTTAACACTGCACTTAGCAATATTCCAGCTACACGACGGCGGTCTGTAAATAATCGTGTCTGGACCAGACAATCCCTTAATTGATATCATGAGCAAAAAGTTCCCCGTTAGTTTAGAATAGGTCTCCAGCAACCCATGCTTGCTGTAAATGGCTACTGTGTTTGTCGTAAGGGTTGCCTAACAGGATCAGGAGGTTATGCTCACTGACTTGGTTGATGCATGTCATCATATCCCATTTGTGTTGATCTATGCTTATGATGTCAATCACTGGTTGTCTGGTCCAGACTTGATTATTTACAATGAGCTGTCATTTAGAGAGTGCAGCGTTACAACAAACAATCAATCAATAGTTGCCTGTCACGGCAAGCATGCGTTGCTGAAGACCTGTTCTAACCTGGCTCTTCGCATGATAAATAAGGATATGTTTGTCACCTCCTGTTGACAGCAATCTATGAGGGAAAAGTAAACAAGGAACATTCCTTGTCCTGTGAATGTCAATTTTGCTATGCTATACAAAACCTTCACTTTGCATGCTTAGTAGAGATATGAGTGTCGTAGTGCCAGCCCACTGCGATACTATGCCTCGGTTTAACATTGATACCCTGCTAAGACACAGTACACCGACTCCGAGTCCTTGTTTCATACCTTTAATGTCTAGCGCCAGGTAGGGCGACTACATGTACAATTTTTGGACGTGTTAAGGTTTGATACAGTCGGGTATCAACCCTACAGCTCTCCACACAAACGCTCTGTGCACTATAATTCTGAACAAGTTTTCAATGCTTCAAATTTGCTACAATTGGAAAGGAATAAAACTGTCAGGACAGGTAAATTTAGTTAACATTTTTGTCTTGTTGAAGCAACACTGGCTACATACTTCTCAAATAACATTTACACTAGCAGAGCTCCAGATAGCTTTTTAAGCAATTTAGTTTTTACCCTAGGGTTTCTATTTTAATTGGGTACTTACATTTTTCATTAGGTAACCAATATTTTTTCACTCATCTATTCATCACTCTATTGGGTTTTTCCCCAAATTAGTGAACATTTTAAGATTTTAAAAAAATGAGGCTTGACTCGGAATGTAAATTAGCTAGTAATTGTGTTTCTGAAATGATCTTCTTCATCATGTTCATACACATGCTGAAAAAGCTTCATTGGGTATTTACGCAAGCGTTTTTTATAGTTTGGGTTTTTCATTCAATGCGTGCGTTTCTGTACGCAAGTTAATTGAAAGTAATTGGGTTTTGAAGAATTTTAGCAGGTTTAGTGGATATTTTACGCAAATACGCTGCTTATCTGTAGCTCTGGACTAGTCTTAAAGAAAACAAGAGAAGACAAACAAATGTCTGAGGCTGTATATGAATGAATTAGATGAAGTTTCATGCTTTCATTAGCTCACATTATCAATGACTAGATTGCCTGTCCCAGATGTATTGGTTTACAGTCCACCAGCAATAGCTGCAATATTGCTGAGTGAGGTGTTAAACAAGTCGGGAGGGGGGGGTGGGGAGGGGAATCATTATTCTTCATGTTCAGGTGAGCTACAGGGTGTATTTTAGGATCACATTTCAGTAAGAATCTAGAGTCCAGCTTTAAGGTATAATTGTTTCTTTCCTATTCAGATACCAACATCTGTGTGTGTAAAGATGAAGACAATCCAGCTCAAGCCACATCATGGTGCTGTGTACGGCTTCTGTTAGCAAGTGACTGTTGCTGCCATTGACGCCTTGGATCAGGAGTCAGGGGTTGTCATGAGATTCATCGGCATGGGGACCCTCCAAGCACTTAGCTATATCCATAAGCATGATAACAGATTGTACCTGTTTCAGCGTTGTTCAAATTCCTTTGATATGACCATGGATGGGAACCATATTTTCACCTACAAAGGAGAGATATTCAAGTTTATCCCTTGAGGTATCACAACAACTAGCCCAGGAGACGATGGCGCCAACAAGGTCATTCAGCTGGCAAAGTTCGAGAGGTTTGTCCAAGACGTTGTCACGCCAAGCATGGCATACGCTCTCCTGGCATCTGTCTTGACGATGATGGTCTGTGGTATGTCACTGCAAATAATCACATTCAAGTATATGACTGTGGCTTGAAGTCTAGTAACTCTGATGTAACCAGTGAGAGCTCTAAAGGTGGAGCAACAAATGAGAGCTCAAAGCATGGAGCAGCCAGTGAGAGCACAAAGCATGAAGCAGCCAGTGAGAGCACAAAGCATGGAGAGCACAAAGCATGAAGCAGCCAGTGAGAGCACAAAGCATGGAGAGGCCAGTGAGAGCACAAAGCATGTAGCGGCCAGTGAGAGCACAAAGCATGAATCAGCCAGTGAAAGCACAAAGCATGGAGCAGCCATTGAGAGCACAAAGCATGGAGCAGCCAGTGAGAGCATGAAGCAGCAAGTGAGAGCTCAAAGCATGGAGCAGCCAGTGAGAGCACAAAGCATGTAGCGGCCAGTGAGAGCTCAAAGCATGAAGCGGCCAGTGAGAGCACAAAGCATGAATCAGCCAGTGAAAGCACAAAGCATGGAGCAGCCATTGAGAGCACAAAGCATGGAGCAGCCAGTGAGAGCTCAAAGCATGGAGCAGCCAGTGAGAGCACAAAGCATAGAGCAGCCAGTGAGAGCACAAAGCATGAAGCGGCCGGTGAGAGCTCAAAGCATGGAGCAGCCAGTGAGAGCTCAAAGCATGGAGCAGCCAGTGAGAGCTCAAAGCATGGAGCCGCCATTGAGAGCACAAAGCATGAAGCGGCCGGTGAGAGCTCAAAGCATGGAGCGGCCGGTGAGAGCTCAAAGCATGGAGCAGCCAGTGAGAGCTCAAAGCATGGAGCAGCCAGTGAGAGCTCAAAGCATGGAGCCGCCATTGAGAGCACAAAGCATGAAGCGGCCAGTGAGAGCACAAAGCATGAAGCGGCCAGTGAGAGCTCAAAGCATGGAGCAGCCAGTGAGAGCTCAAAGCATGGAGCAGCCATTGAGAGCACAAAGCATGAAGCAGCCAGTGAGAGCACAAAGCATGAAGCGGCCAGTGAGAGCACAAAGCATGGAGCAGCCAGTGAGAGCACAAAGGATGGAGCGCCCAGTAAGTGCTCTAAGGATTGATCCATACTGGCAAGGTTTCCAATCCTAATGACATAGTATGAAAGGTTGTACATGGGACATGTACTGGACATTCCTGCCTGTAACTTGGAAGAAAACAGATAGGCCAAGTGTACAGGTACTTGTCCAGGTATTCTTGATCAGTTAGTTTCAGTATTAGACAAAACCAAAAAAAAATGCTTGTTTCCTATTTCAGCCCATCCCCAAAGAGTTTAAATAGCTTGTTTTGTTTTTTTACATTTTTTTGTGTTTGAAAGCACCGTACGTGCCATAACAAGCACCATTGGTGCTTAGAACATTGTAGAAGAGGGGCGCTTATCATGCTTATTGAAACCATAAATAAGTGAAATTTGACAGATCAATCATCAAGCAAGAATAAAAACACCTAGTTCAACTGTCAATATGTGACAATCACTAGACAATTATATGCCCTTTCTACCTGATGTTTTCTGTGAAAGAATCTGCAATATGCACTAGAAAATATGGACTGTCATGTCATATTTTGTCATAGTAGGGACCACTTATAAAGATTACCTTGGTTCACAGACCTTAAAAAAGGCCTGGAATTTAAATTTAAAAAGGCCTCAGATGCAAAATTCTTTGACAAGGAATTGGTCGTAAACATTTAAAGTCAAGTTTAATTTGCATTTTCGCTTTTTTTAAATAATTATGTTCACATTTCCAAGGGTAAAAGTCCATTGTTACCTGCTTGACTGCTAAGAATGCGAGTCTTTTTACATTAGATTTACCTCCCGTCCTCACTTGAGCTACACTGGATTTGCTTGCCCTAGATCACTTGTGTTCATCATTGCTCTCTTAAGCTGCCTAAGGCGAGGGCGGAGCTAGTCTACTCTCGAGCATCCATTCATAAAAACTTTGTTTTTCCCGCCCAGCCTTTCAAATCGCCTCAGCTATTTCAAGCTCTGTCTGAATGGAACAGATTTTGTACATGCCAACGATTGAATGCCTTTTTCATTATTATGGCCTTAAATCTATGTGCAAGGGCCTATAAAAGGCCTTAAATTTAGTGACTGAAACTCTGTATGAACCATGGCTTACTTACAAACAAATTGGTGCAGAAGTTGATACGGGGATGCTTATTGAAGCAGGGCACTTAGTACAGCAAATATGTTGTCGGTGAAAGCTTGCTTTCAAATAACAATTAAGTGTTGCCATATTGAAGATAATGAACAGTTTGTCAATAGTGAAGGTCTACATGTTATATAAACTACCATTGTGCAACGGGAGGCACAATATAAGGGGTTACGGGTCAGATGCTCCAAATAAGGGTTCAGTGAACACACACTGCAGGAATGGACAGGTCTTTCGGGTCTTTCTCGTAATGAAAATATACGCAATTTCCGGCTTCACACTTTAGGAAAATCATATTAGAATGTAAACTGGAGACTTACTCCAAGTCTTAATATTTAAATGTGTTTGTGGCAGAATGAAATTTGAAAGTTTTATTATTTGATAAACACTAGTCAAATACATGTCAAAATCTCATAAATTTGTGTCCCTGGATTGTGTGTAATTTGACTTGCTTTTTAGGGTTGACGCAAAAATGATAAATTTATGGAACCAGGGTGCAACCAGGATTCACTGGGACAACTAAGCTTTCATTCTTAAACGAGCCCTAGGTTTTCGAGTAAATTTCCATCCCTGCATTGTTTTGTTTGCCTTAAGAGTGTGTCCAGTCTGTTACGTGCACTGTGTTGATTTGTATTATACTGCTAATTCCAGGGATATATGGGGCTCTGTCGGGTTGAACTATTCTATATCATTTGACTAGTCAGCATTATCTTTTCTCCATTGGCCTTGATGTAAATGTGACACAACTTCGGGTGGTCAGGCTCGCTGACTTGGTTGATGCATGTCATCGATCCCAATTGTGTGGATCGATGCTCATGAGATCAACCAGTGGATTGTCTGGTCCAGACTTGATTATTTACAGACCGCCATCATATAGCTGGAATATTGCTGAGTGCGGCGTTAAACAACAAACCAACCAACCAACAGTGGATAGGGTGTGTAATGAACTGAAATGCAGGGATTTGGCATTTTAGGAATTAAGTCAGACAAATGAATTATCATAAGCCAATTGCTTTCATTAATTTTTAGTGATGGGTATTGCCCTTGAACCTGTATTGCAATATATTGCAATACAAAGTCTTGTTTTGCGACACGTACCACAATATATTGCCAAAACCAAATGTTTTCAACTTCTGAGAAAAAATATATTCTTCTGTTTTAAGACTTGTTGTATTATATTTAGGTAAAAACAAACTTTCTTTTTGACTAGAAAAGACACATTATCATCATGGAGTATTCCGTGAGGAATAAACTAATGGAAGTGTTATTATTTAGCACCAACTTATCTCAAAAGTCAAAATGATATATTTCTGTGTGACTAGTCAAATGCAAACTGTGTAATAATTGTCTGTGTGTCAATTGAATTGACAACTTATTACATAATGAATGAGGTAATATTAAAAACAACAATCCAATTAATAATCAAATAAAAATGCACATTGCACAAGAAGTTTGTGATATTCATCCGAATCTGATAAACCTTACATGTATATTGTCGAATTAAGTGTGTATATAATGGCAGTAATCTAACAATGAGTATTATAGAAACATTAATAACAACCATGAACAAACTGCAACAATTTCTTCGATTGTTTGATCGATTTTACGCTTTTTCAACCCGAAATGCTGCCACACATTGGATTCGCCGCGAGTATTTCTCACTACTTCCCAATTGTGATCCGCCATTTTGTTACCACGGATATGGCGAGATTGCGTAGCATATCGCCTTATTATATAGGAAGGTACGTAACTCTAATGGAACGTGACATCAGCTTTATCGATCACCTTTGAAACAACGAATTAAAACATGAAAATCAAATAGGTAATACTTTTTTTAAATGACCGCAATTTATTGCGATATTGAAACTGTATCGCAATACGTATTGGACACGAAGCCACATCGCGGTTAACCGGTATACCCGTTATACCGCGCACCTCTATTAATTTTGAAGATTATGAAATTCTATCTGCAGTATCCTTCTCACGTCTATTCTCTGTAAGGATTTCCCTTCACTTATCAAGAACACTTGCTTGGTGAAATCGTGTCTTGCAGTTGCACAGACCTTCAGATTTCTCAGCAAATCTTCAGCAGTTTTTCTGTTCCTCTCAGATCTGGTGTTAAACCAAAGGGATGTCTGGTTTCTTTGCAGCATGTTGATGGTATTGTGATGAAGAGGTGACTGCTGTTGCTTAAAGATGCTTAAGATGATATTAACTCCCATACTTTAACATAGGCTTACAATAGTCTTAGTGCTAAGATCGTTTTGTGCAAGTGGGCCCTGGTCCTCGGAGCATGCTCCACCAGATTTGTTATCTTGGAGTGCTGATCTTGTTGACTGTTGCTCATCCTTCATGGTTTATGCATGTATGAACGAGGGAGAGCATTCGCAAAAAATTTCTTAAGGGGCCTGTTTCACCAGGAAATGTCAAAACATGTTGCGAGACTGTATTTGTGCATTGGTGGTAAGATTTAATTTCTGAAATTTGAGACGTTGTGTTTTGAGATATTGACTGACGTTTTATTTTGTGAGTACTTTAAAAAATAGGTTGCAGGATAAGTAGAAACTTCAAAAAAGGTCCAATAGAAGATTGTTTTCAACTTACAGCCCAGAACTTGTCAGACTTTAATTTTATCGTCTATCATCTTTCTTTTTTTTCCCCCTGTGAGCCTCCCCCTTTATGGAGAGTAGCTTACAGTCCTCCTTTGTGATCAGGAGAGGCAGCAAACTCAAAGCCAGCTTTCCTGGGTTTGTGCTGACTCTGTCGCAGGGTCCTTAGGTGTTCAGCTGCCACCGTGATCCCATACCGTGGCTCACCTAAAAATAGTGATACTTTTTGTTTCCCAAACTTGGTTTTGTCAATCTCGACCATGTTTCCAGGGCCATCGATCTTCTTCTTATCTGCCTCTATTAGTCATGCACACCTTCTGGCAGAACATAGTCCAGCTGACAGGGTGTTATCGTAAACAAAGGCAGGTGCGGCTTCCTCAAAAACATGAATGGGGAGGTGTGACTTGAATAACACACATGCAATATTTATTGTTTACTTAATTGTGCATGTGTGTTAATGGGGTGCTAATGGCTCGTTGAAACGATCACTGATTACATGTGATGGTGCTTGTGGTCTAGTGGTAGAGCCAGGGGTGGAAATTTAAAAAAAAACTTCACTTGCCATCGGACAAGTTTAAAGACAATTTTCACTTGCCCTGATTTCATTTTCACTTGCCCAAATAATTTCAAAATAAAACTTCAAATCATCAAAATGCGTTTATTTACCGTTGAACAAAATTACACTACACCAGCACTGTTATATCTACATAAGGACTTGGGTAAATTCTAAATGAACATCGGAAACCTCATGACTTGTCAAATAATGTTTTTTCGAAATTGTGTACAACCGTCAACAAACACATGTTTCTTATTTCTGGATGTTACAGTTTGATACTGACAACAAATTCTGCACTTCACGACATTTTGTTTTTCGTCATACACCCATGGAAACTCATCGCACCAACTCTGAATGATTTTTCTGTCCCGTTTTTCGGCATCATACTTCTTGTTCTTAGAACATGTGTCCTCATTTGGTCGTTTTCTTTTACATGATTCGCTATCATCGTCATTTTCAGATTTATTTTCACTTTCCCCACCGAAAAAACTTTTAATCGACACCTGCTTGTGTGTCGCCATAACTGGGTCGTAACTGTTTACATTGGATACAGTCACAGGCCGCGATGTGTTTCAATTACGAGACCCCTCTAGGCAGTATTGATCATGTATCAATTATCAGATCCCTCTAGGCCGCAATGAGAGAAAAGCATTCAAACCAATGTAGAAAGTTGTTTCATACTGTTCCGATTGAATATTAAAACGAAAATAGAAAAGGGACGTAACTCTAAGTCTTGTGTGTTCTTTAATATTGTCAGTGTTTCGCGAAAGCGCGATTACGAAATTTCTCTCAGCTAATTTATTGTACCATTTTACCAGTAGTTAGACATGTAGACAGTGATAGTATTTTCCAATATTACTTGCCTCCGGACAAGTTAAAGTAAGTGATTTTGTTGCCCGATCTTGTATTTCTACTTGCCCCGGGAGTCGGGAAATGGCAAATTTCCACCCATGTATATATATAATTTACTCGTGTCATCCTCATAATTCAGCAGTAACTGTCATCGTCATCATCATCACTTGGGGCAAGGTAGTGGTTGACGTAGATGATGATGACAGGGGCGCACTGTAGACAGAACAGAACAGTGAAGAAGACACACAGGGGACAGGGAGAACGGGCAGGGAGCAATAGTGACTGCATAAAACATTAACATAAACTTAGTGGGATACTATAATTCTCGCATATTAGCTCAGCTCTAGACCACTCCTCAAATATATCATCTCCAAACCAAGCTTGAAACAAGTGTCAGAATCACATTTCTGAAGATTTCTAAACTGTTGTCGAGATGCCTCACTAGTTAGCTCATGCCCTGTGCACTGCGGCTTTCAAAATCTGAAAAAGGCAGCCACAATCGCCATTGCCTTTCTCAAGGGATGAATCTCTGTTCTCCTCGTAGCTGTGGTCACCCTTGTCCCTCACAGCAAATTCAGCAGCTGGATGACCAAAATAGCACATCTTGTCCCCCCGAGCTGGGAAAGAAATATTAAGTTTAGTCATGTCTACAATGACAGAAATTGTTTTTACGTGGTTCGCTTAGTCTGCTATATAAATCACTGACGTACAGGAATAATCTGTGCCCTCCACAAAGCTGTTGTCATCCTCGTCCTCGTACACCCAGTAGTCACTCATTGTCACTTGGTGCAGGGTAGTTGGTAGATGACCAAAATAGCACATCTTGTCCCCCTTAGCTCGGAAAGAAATATTAAGTTCAGTCATGTCTACAATGACAGATCCCATTTTTACGTGGTTCGCTTAGTCTGCTATATAAATCACTGACGTACATGAATAATCTGTGCCCACCACAAAGCTGTGGTCATCCTCGTCCTCGTACACCCAGTAGTCACTGCCTTGGTTATCACCGGGGCAGGGAAGTTGTCGATGTAGGTGATGGTAACGGGAGCAGGAAGTGTCTCACCATTATCAAACTAGAATCTATCACTTAAAAAAAAAATTACTCATGTCAAAATGTTACCAATGAATTTAAACAATTAATATTTACTATTATTATATTGCGAGATTTATGTTTAACAAAGAAAATAAGATAGTCCCTACTTATTCCTATCAGTCAAAATATATTTGTAAATATAAGAATTCAATTTGATCAATATGTATATATTCTAATTATGAGGCCTAAGTACTCTTAAGTGAAAATAAAGGCAGTGTCTTTTTCAAGGGATGAATCATTTCTTCCTCCACAAGGTTGTCGTCATCCTCGTCCACGTACACCCAGTAGTCACTCATTGTCACTTGGTGCAGGGTAGTGTTCGACATAGGTGATGGTTACAGAACAGGCCCAGAAGGTTGTCACTTGGGGCAGGGTAGTTGGTAGATGACCTAACTAGCACATCTTGTGCCCCTGAGCTGGGAAAGAAATATTAAGTTTAGTCATGTCTACAATGACAGATCCTGTTTTTACGTGGTTCGCTTAGTCTGCTATATAAATCACTGACGTACATGAATAATCTGTGCCCACCACCAAGCTGTGGTCATCCTCGTCCTCGTACACCCAGTAGTCACTGCCTTGGTTATCACCGGGGCAGGGAAGTTGTCGATGTAGGTGATGGTAACGGGAGCAGAAAGTGTCTCACCATTATCAAACTAGAATCTATCACTTAAAAAAAAAATTACTCATGTCAAAATGTAACAAATGAATTTAAACAATTAATACTTACTATTATTATATTGTGAGATTTATGTTTAACAAAGAAAATAAGATAGTCCCTACTTATTCCTATCAGTCAAGTAAATCTGTAAATATAAGAATTCAATTTGATCAATATGTATATATTCTAATTATGAGGCCTAAGTACTCATTCATTGACTTAAGCAGTCGCAGACGTAACGTGTACGCGAGACGGGTGCGGTCCGCAGTACTCAGTGAAGCGCTTGATACTAATTAATTCAATCACCGTGGCTGTGCTTTCACCCGCGACCTCCGCGAAAGTAATTAAAGCGCTATGTAAAATCACCCACTGCCGAGAGGGACAACAATCCACCCAAGGTCGTGACTGGCGGGTCACGCGTGCATCGAGGCATCCGCCTTCCAATCTTCACATACCCTATTTTTTAACCTGTTAAGACATGTTAACATGTCATTCTGGACTGGATACACTTGAAAGTGTACATGTCGAAGCTAGCGACCAGTTATCGCCATTTTGTTCATGTTATTTCTGAAATATTCGGTGTATACTCGGACCTCGTGATACCGCGGCATTCTTCGTATCGCGGCATTTGCGATTTCGGGTCGCTCACGCCGGACACACCTTTTAGCGGGTGTCTGTTAATGACAATCTGTAACCAGGAAGTGCTCGCTCCGTAAACAATTTCAATTTCCTCGGAATGTTTCGTCTGCTGCAAGTTAGGGGTCATTATCGCATTGATACTTATATCTGGTATCTTTTTATTTTATTATTATCAGATTATTGCCCAATCTGTCAATGGACAGCGATATGATCGGCAGTTTCCTAAATAAACTTTCTCTCGACCTGAACTAGATCATCTACATATTCATGGCGACTAATAAGGAAACGGAAGTTACGTAGCCCGCACATTTTCCCGCGCTGTGGCCAGGATATATTAGGAGATAATAAGGGCCAAAATGTAATACTTAGCAGAACTTTCTTCACTAGTAGCCAAATCATAAATACATACTTGAAAGTGATATGGAGTGCTTTATATATATTTTTCACATGTTTCCATTTTTTTACAATTTATTTTCATCCAATTTTTATCACCAAAAATCTTAAAATATCATTTCTGATATTTTATAAGTTTAAAAATATTTTGTTCTAACTTTTCAGTTACTTTTCAGGAAATATGCTTTGAATACTTATTAATGATAACACATTCAGAATTTTACTTGTGTTGTCTTTGAACAAATCACTGAAGTCTGACATCAACAGGAACAATCATAAATGTTAGTGAGTGCAATTTGTTCCGTTTAGCGTATATGACAAGTACCGTGAAACCCGAGGCTGCAGGCTACAAAGTTGAATGTACCAATTTTTGTGAAACTATGAGCATATGCGCTTTCTTGAATAAGATTCAGTTGATTTCGGTTATACCGTTACGATGTCTGTCTGTGCTACGATAGGGAACAGTGAAAACTTTCCCAGTGACTTATTGTACCAGTGTTTTTGTTGTCGATAGTGATACACGATCATTATCATATTATGCGCAGTATCCTTTATTTTCTGTTTTGCTTGGCATTGTTTTATATGCAGATATTAAAATTATTTGTTCGGAAATTATAGGCAAACAGCTCTACCTGTTCGTTAGCGGTAATTTGACCGTGTTTCTGGAAATAAATCTGTTGATGCACGGTTTAGACACAATTTACATCTGAGTATTGAATGGAATAGTGTTAATAGTGTAAACGTGTAGAAATTGTTGTTCACTGAAAATCATAAATTCAGTCGATGGGATAGCAGTATTGATTCTTAAGTGAATAACACTATTGATTAAGTTAATTTGTTCAGCTTCGAGCTGGACACAATAGAGTACTAAATAACGGGTATAGCGAAAACCCGTGTGTACTAGCAACAACAGTACGGTTGTTAATACGCTTGGCCGCTCACGTGTCAACGATCTGCCTATCAAAATGCGCGTCTGTCAAACGACAATAAGCAATAGCACCGTGTCCTCAAATTACACCCTGAACTACTCAGGAGCAGTGATTAGCTATAAGACACATAGCTATGCCCCCTCCCATATATATGTTTTAGTCTGTTTTCAGTCGTACAATTGGGTACAATTGGGTATCTCATACCTCTAGTCGCACGTTAAAAGGAAGCCAGAAGCTGGAATGTAAACAATAAACTTGTTTCCGTCCGGTTGCGCACGCACCTCCCGATGACATGCCACAAATCTCTCAGCGCGCCTCTGAGCTGGTCGCTCGAGAAGGACTTTCGCGATAGACTGCTAGTTTGTATTCTACTAGTACTTATCGTGTGTCTACAGTTGTTGTTCTAATACAGTAATAATACTATGTCTTACCTGTAGACTCCTGGAATGTAATCCTTGGTAATCCATTGTTTGGGTTCAACACGTGTTTCACTTGATTATACACGTGGCAACATGTCGGGCATTTGTGCCTCATGTCAAGGAAAACTGTCTAAAGTAGATCCTCACAAGTATTGTCCTTCCTGCATAAATAAGGACGGGTTTCAACGTGTTCGTGGAATAAACGTTGTTAAGAATGTGAGCATTTGTCTTCTATCAACTTTAACTTGTATCTTCGTGCGTTGGCGAAGCGGGCTACTGATCAGCGCTACAAGCAGAGGAGGTCATCGGGTGGATCCTTGGACTCTGCACCCCCTACATCTGGCCCTGGGGGTGGCGTGTCGGCCACACCCAAGAAATCAGTTGAAAAAGACCCGCCTCAGTCAACTTATGTTTTCGACAAGACACGGGACCGTTCGCCTGCTGATGATACTACCCGCACGACTGATCTTCGTCAATCGGTTGATCGAGAGCGTCACTCAGCCACCCCCGTTACGACGGGACCGGGTGGTGACGAGGACCACGAGGGGACTACGGTCCCCAGTCGGTCCGTCTCTCGTCCTACCAACGACGATAGGAACGTCGTGCGGGTCGACAGTGAACACAGATCCCTCTCTAGAAGTCGTTCCCGTTCACGGGACGACAGGTCGAGGGCCTCGTCGAGAGACAGTAAACGACACAAGGACGTTCGTCGCCTTTGAGGTCGTCGGGAGTTCGATTCGGACGATAACTACGATGGGGATCCTAGTACTTCTACAGTTAGAGATCGTAGCCCTCGTCCCCAGGGAGTTTTTGGGAGATCAGCGTCGTAGAGATAGTGATCGATTGTCACCCTCGTCTCACTTTCATATCGACCCGGCTTTGATAGGCCAGATGACGGCGGCGGTACTCGCCTTGACGGCGTCTACCGAGAAGGGTTCGACTACGTCGGAGGTCCATGGACCATCGTCCTGTACACCGGTTCCTTCATCTACGCCTACACAATTGACGTCGACGATGGATTGTGACGACAGTGTCGTAGAGATAATGACCGATCGACACCCTCGTCTCACTTTCATATCGACCCGGCTTTGATAGCCCAGATCACGACGGCGGTACTCGCCTCGACGGAGTCGACCAAGAAGGATTCGACTACGTCGGAGGTCCATGGACCATCGACCAGTACACCAGTACCTTCATCTACATCCACACAATCGACGTCTCCTCCCGATGTCTTCAGAGCCATGGCTCGCGATATGGACCAGAACTTGCCTCTGCTCTGCCGGGATAGAGTTTCAGCAAACCACCTGTTCGATCACGTTACCCGATCTCTGGCATGCCGTTTTCGTCACTCATTCGTGTATCAACAGAACTGAAAAAGCAATGATAATGTATAGTATTTCGTATTTAGACGAGTGCATATTTTAACACCATTCAGTTGTATAATGATCGGTCACAAGGGGATTAGCCAATGTGAGACAGTCGGCGTTTAAATAGGCCGGGGCGCAGTTTGCATACAGAGAAACAACAAAACAATGACCGGTCACGAGATTAATAAAAATGCGCATTAATAAAAATGACAAAGCATTTCTCCAGTGGCACCAGCCCGAATTGTATGTCATTTTTACTAATGCGCCTAAATGCGGTTCAGCGCTATTCTCGCTGAGCCCCAGCGTCACCTATCGGAGAAACCGCAAGATTGATGTGTTTTTTGTAGTCAGTGTGTGTGTACATGTTCCTTATCATATTATGCGCAGTAAAAAAACGTGTCCCTTATTTTCTTGAATGATAGTGTAAATGTGTAGAAAGTGTTGTTCACTGCAAATCATAAAATCTATAAGAACTGAATGAACTTGTGAATACTGTTTTCAGGTGCTACGGTATTACGCTACTTTGCATCTTGTGATTATTGTTGCCATTTGTGCATATCATAAAGTTATTTAACCCACGCTGGCTTGTATATTGCCAAGGACAGATTCACGATGATCCCGCGTAAAAGTGCACACGTGACCCAAGGTACCAGTACCAGATATTGCGTACCCCGTACATTTGAGAGTGATCATCATGAGGGATCATATTTGTCCAGCTTATAGCTACCTCAGACAATGAATACACCGGAGACGCTAACAAATTTGCGGATGAAACGCGTATGTACTGGGTTCTGTCAACGACAATGTTGATGATGATCACTGAGCGGAGCTGCTCACGTGCCACCAATCTGCCTATCAAAACGCGCGGCTGTTCAAAGCGGCAATAAACAATTGAAGGCAATGGGCGTTGACACATTGTCCTCAAATTACACCATCAATTACACAGGAACAGTAATTAGGCTGTGGCAGTATACTTGCTGTAAGAAAACAAACGCGACCATTTGTTACCACTCATTCCTTGCTACTAAATGTAAGACTGTAAGGGGCGAGTGGGGAAATATGTGAACCAAATTTCAACGAGTTGGGGTTTGCCCGTTTTCGCCAAAATGACCATGAGAGGGGCACATATCACGAGTGGAATGACTGTGGTGGTATATTGGCAGCAGACCAAATACATTATAGTCGTGAATCACGAGAACATAAAACAGAATCAGTGATATAGCATGTATAATGTATTTCGTATTTAATACCGTATATCTGAAATAATAAGAAAAAAGGGTGCGTATTATACACGAGTGCTTAATTTTACAGTTTTTTTTTATGAATAGATCTAGATTACAGAGTTTACAATATATACAAATCTACAACAAAAATACATATAAAAATCTACAACACAACACATATACAAAAATCTACATTAAGTCTCTAAATTCTGCATAAAAACGGGAACCAGAAATCTATGTTTCTGGTGCCGCCAAAACCTTGATAATATCTTCGCTGTTGATGGTGTCCCTGTCATCCTGCTCTGGGAACCTCCAGGATCCTTTCGCTTTGTTGGGCTGGAGGTACTTCACCCTGAGTGGGTTCTCTGAAGTAACCTGTAAAGAAAAAATCAGCACATGTTTTTCAGGTAAGATTTGGTGTGGTAAGTGGTAAGTCGAAATCGATGTACAGACTTGCCATACAATGGTATCTAGTTGTAATGATTGTAAAGACGATGTAATATTTTCGGAAAATTTAAATAAGCTATATAGATGGGTAACTAATTTGTTAACCAACCTCCGTGACAAACGGCACAGCCCTGTTTGACTGGGTTGGCACGGAGACATACACGAATGCCCCGGGTCGTATGCTGGCGACACTGAAACACATATAATTCATTAATATATATATGAATATTAATATTTAAGATGAAATATATCTTGTTACAAATCTTTTCTGATGCAATAAATAATCACTTTAATGTCTTGTTAATTTACCTCATGGATCCAGTCGGCCCTTGGGCAGGATTATCCTGGGTTTCTGAAATATGAAAGTGAATTGTTTAGAAAAGGAAAAGGAAATGTTTAAATAACATATAAAAAAATGACCAAAACTAGTGGAAAATGTGGTGGTGTGAAAGTACTCACGTGATGCTTGGACGTCCTGAGCAGCGGCTCTCCTGGTAGTCCTGGTGGCTGCAATGCATTACGGGTATTGTATGAATAGCCTGCCAATATGTATGTTCTAGTATGAATCGAATGTAGTTGATATCCACGTAGGGGTCGACATTAGTAACTATCTTAGTAGAATTTTTTTTTAAAAGAGTCACACTTTCGTTCGTATTAACAGGAAAATGAATAGGTTTTACAATAAAGGGACCATGGGAAATGTGGTGGTGTGAAAGTACTCACGTGATGCTTGGACTTCCGCTGTGATGTCCCGAGCAGCGGCCCTTCCTCTGGTAGTCCTGGTGGCTGCAATGCATTATTGGCATTTTAGAATAAGTTGTGTTGTAATGTTGAATAACCTGCTAAACGTATGTTAACGTATGAGTTATTGTTATTGTGAGGAGGATGTAAGGTTACTCACGTAGTGGTTCTATGCCGCTGATGTTCCCGGCTGAGCTGACGATATCGTGGGCTATAAAAGAAAAGAAAAAAATATATAGCAAATATATAGAAAAAATAAAATATAGAAAACGTGGTTTGGCTATATTGATGCCGTAGTCCATATCTGGACCCAACAAACTAGTAACTAATAATGGTAGTAGTACGAACCTTTTCTGACTCTTTTAGGCTCCCTCGCTGCTGGTTCACTGTAACAGACAACACGATATGATTATAGCCTGAGAAAGGTTGGCTAAAACAGTTTAAAGTCATGTCGATGTACGGTAATGGTTATCAAAACTTACGGGTTATCATCCACGTCCAGTTGGGCGCCCTGTGGGACATCAGGTATTAATCTGAAAGTAAAAATGTTCAGGTACCTTAGTTGGCTGACTGGCCGATAGAAATGCAAAGCAATTGTCGTAATTTCGAGAGAATATACAGTACATATGTATGATGCTGAAGGCTCTGATCGAAAACCGGACATGTACATACGACACGACGTCGTGCTTAGCTTTCTTCAATATGCTTCAACGTGGGGAAAAGGGTCAGACATTGCGCGCCTGTCTTGAAGTACTGTTGTAACTGGACTCTTTATACTTACTGTCGTCTTACGCTGTTATACATCTCCTGTAGCTGTTCCCCTGTCGTCGCTGTCCCAAGACACTCAGGGGTGGCCACTTCCACGAAGGGTGGTGTTAATGGAAAATCTACAACTTCACTTTGGGTGTCTGCGGTGTAATTGATACGGGCTGGCTTACCAACTGTCAAGGGCTCTCCTTTCTTGAAGCAATCGAGCATTGCTCCCGAGCCGGCAAACTTCATACTACCTGGATACGAGAGAACAACGATAAACTCCATTTCGGGGACCTCTTTCTGAAGCTTTTCCGCAGCACGGACCATGGCCTTCATCGTTCTGTGCATTTTTCTCCATCCGCCTGGCGTCTTCGGTGACAACTTTCACACCAGGCTTCACACGAGAGTGATCACTGTCCATTATCTATAAGTGAGTAATACAACGGAATTAGGAGGTTGTGAAGGGATGTGAAATGCAGCATTCCAATAAGATTTGTTACATTCTATCATAAGACATTATATAATTGAGCTTTATCAATTTGAAATGTACGAATATCGACAGATCAGGGTCCCTGAGCACGATGCACCCGTCCCCTTTCATACAGGATTTCCCACATTCAATGGGGATCCCGGTCCGAGATTAAAAGAAACCAAATTTCTTTTTAAAATGTTTTGAGCTATAATGCGAATGCTTGAGCCCAATCAGGGGATATCAGATCATCAATCCGGGCTTGAACAGGGTGATTAAAAACGTTAATGTACTAATATATACATATGTACATGTTATGGATATAAACAAATAGACAGACATCTTGAACATGAAAACGAGCTTTATTTACCATATAATTATATTACATGCAGCTGGAAAAAAGAACAAAGCATTATATGTTATAGTAGGGCATGAATCTCACTGTATATAGTGAGATATATCTCCTTCTTCTGCCCCCTAGCCTTAAGTCGCTGTTCGAAGGCCGCACGGTGTGACTGGGTCAGACGAGGCATTAATTGTTTAATTTCTCGCTGTAAATCCCGTATTGTCAATGATTCTGGCCCGGAGTGCAGAATCCTTTCATCGCCAGTAATAAACAGTGGCTGTCTGAGCTGGGGCAGTATATCTTCGTATTCCCCCAATATTTTCACCTTAATGTAATACTGCCGCCGCAGGTTTGCTTGTTCGATGAAATCCACCAAGTAGGGATCGAGGGCACAGCCGATCATGCTTGTATGCACCTCAGTGCCCTCAATATACTCGCTTTGTCGCAGACAGGGCTGCCAAGAAGCAATGGCGTCCTCTACGTTGAGCGGTCTGAGCCGAGTGCCAGTTTGGGACATGCCCATCTCCGCCAGCGTCTTGTCCCGAATCTCGGTTAATAGCGCCTCATTGCGACATGCCGTCAGCCAAATGTCGTCAGTCGGCATGCCCTTCGGAATAAGATCTTTGACTCGTCTGTTTTTTTCTTCTAAAACAAAGTCGAAGCACTCCCCCAAAGATGGATGGCCGCTGGTTGTAATGGAGCTAAACCTATCAAACAAATCTTTGACTTCCGGGGGCATGTGCATGTATTGTACTACATCAAACACCTCTATGTCCCTATATTTTGGGTGGTTCCTACCATGGAACAACTCTTTTGTCATAAATTTGGCGCTATGAAGAAGGGGGTGGTTATTCCTGCCAACTGCCATTCGAAAGTTGATTATCCCTTGCGAATACCTAAACACTTGGTCCAAAAGGTAGCTCGCATTTGGGGAAGTGTATTTTGACTTTGCATATTTTAATAAACCTGCGGCCGAATGGGGTGCGGATTCTGAAGTAACATAGGGGGTGACGAGCTCACAGAGAGTGCCCAGATGGAATGCAAGTAACATGGCCCAACTTTTGTGATGGTCGTTTGCGTTTTTGGCTGTTTTTTTTGCTACCTCAGTTTCAAACCCCATTATCTCACAGAAATACTCCAAAAATGGTGTCCAATTTAGCTCGAAGAAAGATTTGATGAGATTCATCTCATAATGTCCAGAACCGATTTTCAGATACACCCAGTCAAATTCTAGTTTTGAGAATGCGTCTACACAGGATGTTTTGTGCGTTTCGAAAGACTTTTTGTTTATGAAACTGTTGTGACAGACCTGGCACACACAAGCTTCATCCTTCAATTTCTTTATGATAGAGAAGGGCAAACCATCACAACATACCACAGTCCAATGCCTCTTACCCCCGCCGTACTGAACTACATTGTTTTCCCTACCTATTTGCCTCAACACTTCCCTGACTGTCTCCGTGCTATTGGGGTTCATGTATACTGGGTCAGTGAGCACGATGTTGTGCGTGGTTGTGTGCCCAGATGGTACGTGGCCGTATCTCTCATCCTCAGTAACAACCGTGCAGGAATCGGAATTTGTAATGTTGAGAGTTATTTCCGTTGCGACGGGTCCCCGCTCGAAATGGTTTGATGGGACCTTAGCGTTTTTGGAAGTTTCTTTGCCCCTTCGTAATCCCTCCCTATCACCACACCCTACACATATCTGTTTCCTCAAAGAATTTCGAACCCCGCATCCCTCACAAACGACCTGTTTCTCTGATAAAATCTTCTCTAACGCTACGTCTATAAAATCCCCATTACTCCTGTGTTCCTCTTTAACTACCTTGATTGCCTTATCTATAAACAAATGAAGTTGTTCCCCGTGTAACAACTCGTATTCCCTGTTTAGCGGATTGGATGAGGAGGCAATGTCATTGATGGAATCGCAAATGCGTTTGCGAGCATCTGGTTCCAAACTGGTGGGACGGGTTGACTGTCTGGGGCTTCAAAGTTGGGTCATTCTGAATAGTGGAGGTGGCATCCAGTAAGACATAGCCCTTGTTGGTGATTACGGATAGTGGAGTGGCCTGATTAGGAGCTATCCTATTTTTTTTCCCGATGACTTGCTCATTGTCGAACACATTCACTACGGCACCATCGGGCACCAGCTGGATACCCGATCCATGCTCTTTGAGCCACTGTTGCACCATCTGGTAGCAACCAGCTGGACCTCCATGCCCTATGACATCTACCGCAAGGCGACTGCCCGTCACTGTATAAACAGTCAAATTTTGTAAGAAGGAGAAGGGGGAGATCAAACTGGGCACGTAAAGTTTATAAATTTGTTCTACTGCCCTTACTGTCAAAAATAAGTTTGTTTTGTTTGCGTCGATTGCGGTTTCCAAAAAAGATACCAATATTGGGTTTCTGTCCCCTATCCATTTTCTTGTGTTTACATTGGCCAAAAAGGTCCTGTCTTTGTACTGGTTAGCAAACGACATGGCATCGGGGTGTGGGACAGGCAGTCATGCCTACAAGTGACTCTCTCTCAGGCCGTGTTTCACTGCTGTGGGACAGGCAGTCACGCCTACAAGTGACTCTCTCTCAGGCCGTGTTTCACTGCTGTGGGACAGGCAGTCACGCCTACAAGTGACTCTCTCTCACGCTTAACGGGGCTGTGGGACAGGCAGTCACGCCTACAAGTGACTCTCTCTCAGGCCGTGTTTCACTGCTGTGGGACAGGCAGTCATGCCTACAAGTGACTCTCTCTCAGACTCTCTCTCGCGCGTAACGGGGCTGTGGGACAGGCAGTCACGCCTACAAGTGACATTCTCTCAGGCCGTGTTTCAGGCTGTGGGACAGGCAGTCACGCCTACAAGTGACTCTCTCTCAGGCCGTGTTTCACTGCTGTGGGACAGGCAGTCACGCCTACAAGTGACATTCTCTCAGGCCGTGTTTCAGGCTGTGGGACAGGCAGTCACGCCTACAAGTGACTCTCTCTCAGGCCGTGTTTCACTGCTGTGGGACAGGCAGTCACGCCTACAAGTGACTCTCTCTCAGGCCGTGTTTCACTGCTGTGGGACAGGCAGTCGCGCCTACAAGTGACTCTCTCTCAGGCCGTGTTTCACTGCTGTGGGACAGGCAGTCACGCCTACAAGTGACTCTCTCTCACGCGTAACGGGGCTGTGGGACAGGCAGTCACGCCTACAAGTGACATTCTCTCAGGCCGTGTTTCACTGCTGTGGGACAGGCAGTCACGCCTACAAGTGACATTCTCTCAGGCCGTGTTTCAGGCTGTGGGACAGGCAGTCGCGCCTACAAGTGACTCTCTCTCAGGCCGTGTTTCACTGCTTGTTCGGAGAGCCGTCTCTCATACGCGTAACGGGGCTGTGGGACGACTTGTTTAGCAGTGTCGAGCAGTTTGAGGAAAGTAGATATGTTTCAACGCGCTGGCACATTGGTGTGCCCAAAAAAGTATAGATATGTTGTTACACTACGACGAATAAGCTTTAAGAAAATACTGAAATTATGTTTCTGAAAAAAATGCACATAGGAGAAAATCGCTGTCCAAAATTGACAAATTTTGTCTCTTTAATTTACTTTTCAATATTTTATGTTGTTCGATACCAAGCATTACTCATTATTTCACAGAAATACTTTGTTTTCCAACAATTTTACTTCCACCTAAAAATATATTACCCACTGCAAAACTGTTTTCCTAATACGTGATCAAAATACATGTCCTCCTTGTTCTAACCACGAAACTACGCGCTAAATAAATATCTTGCATATATACGCTTCATTCTGTTTCAGACACATTTAGCGTAACCAGATAACAAGACGCATGTTCTGATTGAACATTTTAGTCAGGCATCGGTTACCTCCCTTTATCGGCTTGTCGGCCAGTCACTTGTACGCGATGGAAAATGGGTGTGCGTTGGTGTGCGTTGGTGTGCGTGAGATAATTTATATATTTTGTAACTCTACGATGAATAAGCTTTTAGAAAATACTATGTGTTAGTTTCTGAAAAATATGTACATAGGAGAAAATCGCTGTCAAAAACAGAACATTTTGCTCGATTTTTCCACATTTTTCTCCTAATTTGACCGTTTATTATTTTTCTTATGACATTTTTTTCATGTCATTCGATAACTAGTAGAATGATCAATAACTGTACTTAATTTTGTTTTATTATTTTCACAAATAACGCTTGTAGAGACATTTTTGTGCAACATGCAGAAATCCATGGTCCACTGACAGGCCGTCACGCATACGAGTGACCCCCTCTCAGGTGGTCACTTGTACGCGAGACGGGAGAGCCGTCTCGCGTACACGTTACGTCCTCTACTGTTAAGAGGATAAGGAGTCTTAAGTGAAAATAAAGGCAGTGTCTTTTTCAAGGGATGAATCATTTCTTCCTCCACAAGGTTGTCATCCTCGTCCACGTACACCCAGTAGTCACTCATTGTCACTTGGGGCAGGGTAGTGTTCGACGTAGGTGATGATTACAGAACAGGTCCAGAAGGTTGTCACTTGGGGCAGGGTAGTGTTCGACATAGGTGATGGTTACAGGATGGGCTCAGAAGGTTGTCACTTGGGGCAGGGTAGTGTTCAACGTAGGTGATGATTACAGGACAGGTCCAGAAGGTTGTCACTTGGGGCAGGGTAGTGTTCAACATAGGTGATGGTTACAGGATGGGCTCAGAAGGTTGTCACTTGGGGCAGGATAGTGTTCGACGTAGGTGATGGTTACAGGATGGGTCCAGAAGGTTGTCACTTGGGGCAGAATAGTGTTCGAAGTTGGTGATGGTTACAGGACAAGCTCAGAAGGTTGTCACTTGGGGCAGGGTAGTGTTCGACGTAGTTGATGGTTACAAGACAGGCCCAGAAGGTTGTCACTTGGGGCAGGGTAGTTTTCGACGTAGTTGATGGTTACAGAACAGGCCCAGAAGGTTGTCACTTGGGGCAGGATAGTGTTCGACGTAGTTGATGGTTACAGAACAGGCCCAGAAGGTTGTCACTTGGGGCAGGATAGTGTTCGACATAGGTGATGGTTACAGGATGGGCTCAGAAGGTTGTCACTTGGGGCAGGATAGTGTTCGACGTAGGTGATGGTTACAGAATGGGCCCAGAAGGTTGTCACTTGGGGCAGGATAGTGTTTGAAGTAGGTGATGGTTACAGGACAAGCTCAGAAGGTTGTCACTTGGGGCAGGGTAGTGTTCGACGTAGTTGATGGTTACAGAACAGGCCCAGAAGGTTGTCACTTGGGGCAGGATAGTGTTCGACGTAGTTGATAGTTACAGAACAGGCCCAGAAGGTTGATGGTTACAGGACAAGCTCAGAAGGTTGTCACTTGGGGCAGGGTAGTGTTCGACGTAGTTGATGGTTACAGAACAGGCCCAGAAGGTTGATGGTTACAGGACAAGCTCAGAAGGTTGTCACTTGGGGCAGGGTAGTGTTCGACGTAGTTGATGGTTACAAGACAGGCCCAGAAGGTTGTCACTTGGGGCAGGATAGTGTTCGACGTAGGTGATGGTTACAGGAGGGGCCCAGAAGGTTGTCACTTGGGGCAGGGTAGTGTTCGACATAGGTGATGGTTACAGAATGGGCTCAGAAGGTTGTCACTTGGGGCAGGATAGTGTTCGACGTAGGTGATGGTTACAGGACGAGCCCAGAAGGTTGTCACTTGGGGCAGGGTAGTGTTTGACATGGGTGATGGTTACAGGACAGGCTCAGAAGGTTGTCACTTGGGGCAGGATAGTGTTCGACGTAGGTGATGGTTACAGAATGGGCTCAGAAGGTTGTCACTTGGGGCAGGGTAGTGTTCGACTTAGGTGATGGTTACAGGACGGGCTCAGAAGGTTGTCACTTGGGGCAGGGTAGTGTTCGACTTAGGTGATGGTTACAGAATGGGCTCAGAAGGTTGTCACTTGGGGCAGGGTAGTGTTCGACGTAGGTGATGGTTACAGGAGGGGCTCAGAAGGTTGTCACTTGGGGCAGGGTAGTGTTCGACGTAGTTGATGGTTACAGAATGGGCCCAGAAGGTTGTCACTTGGGGCAGGGTAGTGTTCGACGTAGGTGATGGTTACAGGACGGGCCCAGAACGAAGAGAAGCCACAGCTACTTGGGTGGATTGAACGTTCACAAAGATGAGTGTCCCCTTTGAAATTCCCATGAACAATTCAAGAATTTATAAAGAATTGTCCATGAACTGTTCTTGAACTGTTCGTGAACATTAAATGGCACAATTAGTTCATGAGCAGTTCTTGAACTTGAGTTCACGAAAGTTACATTTAGTACATGAATAATTCAAGTACTGAAATACAAATCTCAAATTCAAAGTTTATTTCTTTTGTTGTTGCCATGGTTACAGCTTTCCATGTTTTGGATGTTTTACAATTTTTTTATGAACATTCCCCTTTTGAGGAAGGGGCATTTTTCCAAAACTGACGTTTCCAACGAAAGCAATTTGTTGCCATCCAGGGAAGGTGACAGGTGTCCCAACTCTTTTCCGATCTTTTCCTAGATCATGGCAACGGCGGTAAACAAACAAATCCACATGCAATGCATACTGATCCCGTAAGACTATTACAATAATTTTGTTACATCTAACTTAATTTTCTAGAATTATTGACACGGGTGTATAAATCTTTGTAAAAAAATATCTCATTATTATAGAGTTTGCAAATGGTTTCATTTGATAAACTTTCGGAAACATTGACAAGCCGACAAATGTCAGTGACACATTTTGGCGAAGCCTAACTCGCGAAGCCTATATGTGAACTGATTTACCCCTGATTTACATTCTAGGTAAACTGGATGAACTTGATGATAGTAAACAGTTTACAAAAAATAATAAAAATACTTGCAATTTTAGGCATTTTAGCTATCATTTCTGAAACCGGAAGCACGTACCACATGACACACATCGAAGCAAAATATGCAAAAGTTGGTAAGCTGTCATGAAAATAATTCCAAAATAGATACAAATTCAAAAGAAAATACATAATTTACTATTTTTGTCAACTGTTTACTATTCATTGATCTGGATAGCAGTCTTCACTTCTATTTGTTTCATATTTATTCGTGATTGCCGCCGGTGCTTAACATCAAATTTTTAAGTCTAAATCCGAAACCGTAAAGGATTTCACACCGGTTGATTTTAAAATTATTTTCTGAAAACAAAGGCAGCGGAGAGCGATATAACATATTGATATGCCATAATAATAATATTGTTATTTGTCTATCATTGGAAGAAAGACAATTTAGAATATTAAGGATTGTTTTTAAAACGTTTACTCCCCTTCCCCAATCTTCAGAACGGATGAAAATAGGTACATGTTAACTGGATGAATGTAGGGCCTATGTGATTTTGTATCCAAAGTACTTGGTGATTTTGTACCCAAGAAAACTAAACTAAATCTGTTTGATCATATTTATTTTTTTCATGTTTATTGCAAAAAATGAGCTGAACATTATCATGATTATGATTGAACAATTCATCAAGTTTATAATATGACTAAACTAAACATATGTGGTCCTTGAGTGAAGTCAGTGCACATTGGCACTGCTGAAATTGATTGATTGTGATAGGAAAGTAATAAATTCATGTCATTGAAGAAGAGGCCAGTAAATTGGGGAACTGTAAGCATGGTAAGTTAATTGTAGTGTTTTGACAGGAAAGTGATAATAAATTAAGTTTTTCATACAAAAAGTAATGTGTATCTTTGAAACTACAAAACTGTAATTCAAAATTATTCTGGGTACAAAATCACATACCTGTTTGAGTACAAAATCTCCAGAAATTGTATGTACAAAAAGCACATTTCAAATGGACTTTGTTGTGGAACAATGGGATAAAAAAAAATTTCATCAGAGGAATTCCATTACACATTTTAAAACGAGTATTTGTTTACGTAACCAAACTCGGGTAGACGGTTCATGTTTTGTCCTAAAAGTAGAAAAGGAAATCTTAAAAGTATGGACACCTCAGAAATGAGGGCTTTTAAAGTTTTAATTCTGTCTAAATTGTCAGATGGTTTGCTGTTGGTCTATCAAAGAAAAATCCTTATGAAATATTTAGAACATAATTTATGACACTGAATATTTCAAGCACTAAACCTAAGATTATTCAAGGAAAGACGTTTTTTGTATTGCAAATACTTTTGTTTTTGGCAATTCTTGATTCATGATGGCAAGGGCACTTTTATACACACCAACTGAGGAACTTGTGACACACCAGCTGATGAAGTTGGATACTGTGACTGCATACAAGGGAAAAACAGGGGAAAAATACTGACAGGATATTCAGAATCCCATCAAATGATCAAGGATGTCGGATCCAAACCTGGGGATGATCTGCATTTATTCTGTGCTGATGCATTGACCATTATTGTGGGGGGGAAAAAAGCTACTGAATATAAAAAATATATCGTATTTTAGAAGATGTGAATGGTGCACGACTGTCCACAGACAGGGCAGAAACAGTGGTGTCCTTACGGCACGTTTTGCCCTCTTTGTCTGACTTGCACCCTCAACCCTTTTCTGTTTTCTCTTTGAGCTGGTTCCCTTTGCTGCAACATTCAGAAGCACCACAGTGTCATTTTTGCTTTTTGATGTCATAGATATGGGTACTGTCACAGCCAAAGCATCTTTCACATCCTTCGAAAACAGTTCTTGCAATACAAACTTCAACCAGAATTTATCAATTTTTGCAAGCATATCTGCCCAATACACATTGTCAAATGGTACTCTAACAAGTTGATGTCCATGAAATGTAAATATGAATACGTCACAGCACATCCTATTCAGAATTCCTATGTGACCCTGTGTCTGCACACATCTGTCTGTTTTCTTAATACATAGCTCCCCATCATTTAGTTCTATAAAGTTCACATTGTCAACTGTGGGTATCTCAGATTTGATGGTTGCTGGGCATTTAATTCCCTTACGACAGCAATCACAATTGATTATTATATCAGGGCTTGGTGAAATATATGGCTTGTTGGGTAACACAACAATCCCAGAGTCAGATGACTTGAATTTCTTTTGGCTCTTTTTTCATTGCGTTTGGCTCTTTTTCATTGCTTGTACATATCGCCACTTTGCATAGGTCGTTCATTTGTATGTTCTCTCTGTATACCATGACATGACTGGTCAGTGGTGTGGGCAGAATCTTCCCTGTCAAGGGTCTCCATCCTGGTATAGACACGCCAGAAATTGTTTGCTGTTATTCAACCCTTCCTCTGCATCTTCCACTCATCGCCACCCTGATTCTCTGTAGCCGATGTTAGCTGGTTACACTGGGTCGACAGAAAAACTAAGCTGTGAATTCTCCAGGGGTCCTGCAATTGCCAACCACTTGTTTCGGATCTGAACTTTGTCCTTGACAAGATCTTGTTGCTTCTGCACAATGGGGTGAAGCTTGTCTTGTTTTTCACAGGAAGTTTTGTTGTCTTGCCATGCTTGTAGAAATGGTCCTTTGTCCATGAAAGGTCGACAGCAGGCGCAGGGTTGAGGGACCCTCTGTTTGGTCCATTCAGATTGCTTGCCTGTACATGTACATACAACTGCTTCTTCAACACGAAACAGAAGTCCGACAATGTTGTTGCATTTACCCAACATACCTGCAGTGCATTTACAGTATGCACTGAGGACTTTCCCACTCATTGCTTGTTTCCTGCAAATTTTATAACATGACATGTTAGATTAACCCAAATGTTTGTATTTCTGCAAACATCATGATGACCTCGAAAATTATTGTTTTTTTCTATTTAACGTTTGGATATTGAATTAACTGAAATGGTTCATGATTTACCATCATGCTGTTATTTGCCGATAAGAAAAATTGAATTTATATTCAATTAAAATTAATGCACAAATGTTACGATATATCAAGGTTCTTTGCATTAAACGCAAACCACCTTCAATAACGCAATTCAGGTAAGTTCAAGAAAAGTTACAAATTTTGTGTTTGCATTGGTCTTAACCTTGGTATGATTGAAAACATCAGGATGTTTTTATATAGTAATGTGTAGGAACAAATGTGCAAAATATTTCTTCAATTGTCCTTTGGCTTGTGAAGAACAAACTGTTTGAAATCACCCACCTTCTTCAGAGCGCCTTTTGCTAGAACAATTCGACAGGCTGAAGGTTAAATGTAAATAAGGTTGACTTGGTTTGACCTGGTTGCAATTTCAAATTGATTTTTGTGCATGTTATGCTTGCCATTCAACATTTGATTTTCAAATATTTATTTATTGCTACGTAGTTTAAAAGTGTTTAACCTCCATTTTCAAGTGAGTGAGTGAGTATGGTTTTACGCCGTTTTTAGCAATATTCCAGCAATATCGAAACATCCCCCCCCCCCCCCCCCCCCCCCCCCACACACACACACACACACACACACACTTTTTGGAACAAGTGATATAGGGGGCGTAGATCACGAGAGGCTATAACCGCACTGAGCCAGAGGGTCTCCGAGGATCCGAGGAGTGCGTGTGCAAATACTAGTATTATCGAGTAGTAAGGACGGACATTTTATCGACCGCAGAAGATAGAATCCGGACCGTTACTGAGCAGTATAACCGGAGGGCGGTCTAAAATCTCGAAGGCTCAATTGGCTAGAGATGCAGAACTTTGCCCAGTTCGGAGAACTGACTGACCAAACCGAGCATGCTTGCTTGAGTGTTTGTCGAGTTGGTAATGTTTGATGAACGTGTTCGGCTGGCTCCAAATAGCTGCAGAGCAGATCTCCTCAATGGGCAGAGCCGCGGCGTACGCTTGTGACGTAGCCACTGCTCTAACCGAATAAGCCTTCAACCTGGTAGGGGGGTTCCTGCCTTGAAGGGTGTACGAAGTACAGATAGTAGACACTATCCACCTGGAGATAGTTTGTTTGCTCGCAGGTGAGCCAGCCTTCCTACCGCCATCTTTTATCAACCCCCACCTTGAGTAGGCTCTTATAATGTAAGAGGTCGGCATGCCGCCACTTCATTGTCTTAGGCGTAAAGGCCCTGCAGATGGGGCATGATTGGTCATCATGCCCCTTTTCCACCAAACACTTTAGGCAATAATCATGCTGATCCTGGGGCGAATGTTTAGCCAAAATCCCGTACAAAGTTTGAAGGTCTGTAAAAAAGACCGTAAATACTGAGTTGGGTTGGGCGAGAAAAGTGTGTCAGTGTGATTAAAGATCGGAAAGATACGTGCTTTTTAAAATTGTGAAAACAGAAGCAAAGGAAATAAATGTACCATACATACAGTTTGGTCAGTCATGTTGTCTCAGTGTACGATCATGTAGTTTGAAACTTTTCTCACTGAATATTCACACGTCCTGTCAGGTGTATGACATAAAGAAAAGTGAGGGTTGCTTCCCTTGGCTTGACGCGCCGTGGAGGTGAGGCCCCGTAAGGGTGGTCGTATATCATACAAAAATGAAGTTTTTGGTGTGGTAACAATTTTTATTAAGGAAAATGGTTACAACTATGTCATGTAGATTTTCTTGAGCAAGGAAAATGCAATAAGTGCCCCAAGGAGGATTTAATCTGAAAGAGAATTCCTCCCTTGTCTTCCTCCCTTGCTCTCGGAGGTTAAACCTCCCTATGTGCTGTCGAGCCTGTTGGCCGACGGGTTCAAGCAGCGTCCGGAACCCGGATCTCTGATGAGCAACGTTTACATCTGGTCGAGGCAGGCCAGGGAGTTCACAGGCACAAGTTGGAACTGCCTGGGCACTGGCCACCTTTGGTGCCAGCACAGTGCCCGCAAATCCTCTGAGGCTTTCGGCAGACAGCTTACTATCCTCCGGGATGCGTGGGCTGACATTTGCCCTGTCCGTAAAATCTTCTAGGATTGCTTCTGGGTTGATTAATGTCTTGGCCAGATGTTGCAAGGCCTCTGTCCTGGGCCTCTTCCCTAGTCTCCCCTCGGTGAAATATAGAGGCAAGTGGGCCATCTGCACGTGTTGTTTCAGCTTCCGGGACCTGACGCCACATCCCGGTACTGGACAGGCAGAGGTTCTATACTTGGTCGCCCGACAGGAACGCTGGGCAACGGCAGGGTGGTTGGGCCGGCGCTGATCCTTGTCCAGATGGCTCATGGGGGCTGTTGGTACTTGAAATTCCTGATCCGCCATCCGGCAATGGGTGGAGTCAGTGTCCTGTAACCACTTACTAAGGAAACACATTTTTTGGAGTTTTGAACGTGACCACCTCAGTAGCTAGACAATCATAAACGATTTAACAAAGCCTGGGGTGGTAAAGACACAAGATCCTGACAGAAGAATAAATATACTATTTGGTCGAGTTTTCACTTGAATTAGATGGGATTGCAATGATATCTCATCGTTTGGGCAACTCAACCCTGATAGATAGGAAAATGTACTAAATATAACGAATAAAGTATTACAATAAATTTTCGAAATAACTTTCTGAATTATGCGCCTTATTACTGCAGCAGCCTTTTCCCATCCTCATATCATGGTTTAACAGTGATATCAAAGGCAAGTAATGCCGGAATATTCTAGAAAAGTGTCCTGAAAACGACAAAGTTGGCCTTATTGTCAATACATGTACTTCAATATTCTGTTAACAATGTGTTTTCCAGCTTTGAAGAGATAGAATCCGTAGCACATGAAAAACAACAACACGTAGACAGGATCCTAATGACAAGTACCAACGATAACCTCAATGTTATTTAGACATGCCTTTAATAATTTTGATTTAAATTATTAAACATTTTCCATTTAAACTTTTTCCACACATATTTCGGAACTGAAGAATGAATCGCTGTCGATATATACAAAGATACGAATTATAAAGAACCATTCTAAATATATAACATTGGTTTAGGAATTCACGGTTATTGTCTGCGTTATTCTGATCAGAAACAAAATGAATGTTTGACCATTAAAAACAACAACAATAATATTTATACAATTTCTATTTAATTTCAAAGATTTTAACTCATATTTCAATGGTATCATTCTGCGATGAGGACAACTATATAAAAATACAAATGAACTAGATCATAATGACTTATAACAAAGATCAAATTTCGAACCACTGTCTCATTCTACCTGGCGAGATATCACTATGACACTAGATACAACCAGATATACCTCTCAGCAGACCCCTATCTGGTTCTATCTGGTGAGATATCACTATGACACTAGATACAACCAGATATACCTCTCAGCAGACCCCTATCTGGTTCTATCTGGTGAGATATCACTATGACACTAGATACAACCTGATATACCTCTCAGCAGACCCCTATCTGCTTCTACCTGGTGAGATATCACTATGACACTAGATACAACCAGATATACCTCTCAGCAGACCCCTATCTGGTTCTATCTGGTGAGATATCACTATGACACTAGATACAACCTGATATACCTCTCAGCAGACCCCTATCTGCTTCTACCTGGTGAGATATCACTATGACACTATATGCAACCAGATATACCTCTCAGCAGACCCCTATCTGCTTCTACCTGATGAGATATCACTATGACAGTAGATACAACCTGATATACCTCTCAGCAGACCCCTATCTGTTTAAAGTCTACCGTATATCGCTGTGTATAAGGCGACCCCATGTATAAGACGACCCCCCCCTTTACAGGCCTTCGAAATCAACCCAAAATCCTATACTCCATGTATAAGGCGACCTGGAATGAAACGCATCACAAGTGCGCGCACAAACCTTATATGCAATAAAAATATGTTTTTTTCTACGATGACTGTCGCGTGTGTAACTCCAGCACATGTCGCCATTTTGTGTTTACACGGTGCGACACCAAATTGGTGTCCGTAAAATAAAATTCATTTATGAAGTAATAACATAAGAACATATTTCAAGTTATGAGCCATTTATTTACGCACGCCCATTTTTCTTAATTTAATTAATTCACATCTTTGTTTACATACATAGACCCATTCATCATTCAGAATAATACATACATCATTCAGAATCATAAACACGATAAATACATACATCATTCAGAATCATACATAAATACATACATCATTCAAAAAATCATACATAAAATCACAAACGTATTTTCCTGGCTTATATACAAGTTTGCTGTCATCAGAACAGAATCACAGATTTGCCTCGGTGAACCCATCAAATTCCGAGTCGGATTCTTCCGCGCAGAGAATGTCCAATGCTGTTGAATCCGTTTTGTCGTCATAATAATCGTTCAATTCATCCTCAAAATCATCAGGGATGTCTGCATGTGAAATATGCAAATGCTTACTGGTACTTCCGGCTCTCTACTCACGGATGTTGATTGTTTTACCGTGTCAGCTGGCTTGACATTCTGGAACGAGGCGAGGGTCATTTCGACTTCATTTGCCAAGGACTTTATTCAAGGAAAACAGATACAAATCATGTTTATGTATGGAAATAGTTATTGGAACAGTTATTTAGGACGAAATGCGAAGTTTTATTGTCAAATGCTGGGCTGGCTATCGGACGCCGGTTGACATCGTCAGTTGAAGCTGAAAGTGACACACCTGGAAAAAAACGTGAGATCTTCGACTCCGTGTATAAGACGACCCCCCTTCGACTCCGTGTATAAGACGACCCCCCTTCTTAACCCCCTCATTCTAGGTACGAAAAACTCGCCTTATACACAGCGATATACGGTATTTCTGACAGGCTGGATTGATCTTTTGTTTGTTCTTTCACTTCCATTTCCGACACTCTCAGCTGAGATATAAGCTTCTGTTTTCGGAAATGCATGCTGCCTTTATGACGACACTTTTTGGTCAAGGAATCCAGTTTAGTCATGACTGAACGAAGGCGCTTCCTGACTGAATGAATACAAGCCCCCGCAAGATGTGTGATCTTTGCCTGATCTGATCAATAATCGTACCTGACCGCTGACTGAGATGCTTATTAACCTGATGTTCCAAAACTACAAAGTGCTGTTGAAGATTTGCTGCCAATGGATTCAGAATTTTTTTCTGCTTATCTCATTTTGATACAGACTTCAAAAAGTCAACCAGCAGCAGATGAGTTCTTGTCTTATCATCTTCCGTCAGTTCAGGAACTTCTATAGCAGGTGCCTGCTCAACTAATGGTTCAGCTTCATCATCCGCATCCCTATCCTCACCATCACTATCATCTCCACTTTCGGTTTCCTTCATTTCATTGTAGTTTCTGTCCTTCTTGCAGCATGTTGGGTCAGCCATTGTTGGAAAAAAGGGCTCATGATAGAAATGATAGACTTCATCTGTGTGCTGTTTTGATGCAACGTCTTCCTTGTAATTCTTCACCTGTAGACCCTCTTTGCTGATGCATCTCCCTACAGCTACACCAAGTTGTCCCGGAAGGAAATAGCTTTCACAATCAACTATGAGAGGGTCGATGGTCATACCCTGAGCTCGATGTACTGTCAAAGCAAAGGCAAGGCGTAAAGGGATCTGTTTTCTGTTGGCTCGCACTTTCTTCTGGTTAGAGTCATAAATTTCAAAGTTCAGGGGTTCAACAAGTACACCGGCCATCAAAATCAACAACTGGACCCTTGTCTGTGAAAGAAAGAACAGTTCCTTTTGAACCATTTACCAAAGAATGTTTCACATTTCTTATGAGGATAACAGGTGCTCCCACTTTCAACTGTAAGTTCTTCTTCGCTTGACATCGCTGCAGCAGCAATGTCTCACCTGAGTCGAGTGCTCTATAACATCTTATGTTTTCCTGATCTTCATGCAGTGCCATCTGATTTTCATATTCTACATCAAAATTTGTCCCAAAGAGCAAGGTTGGACTTTTGTTTCTGTTAAGTGGTCTACTGAGATTCTTCATTAGTGTATGAGTTTCCTCCGATGGGCGTCCATTACAAAAGTTCATTGATGGCAACAATCAAATCCGCTTCAGCCTGGCGAACCACTTCTTGGAAATTTAGGTGGTGAAGAATTACATGTTTGAACACACAAGACTGAAAGCAGAAAAGTCCTGGATCATTATGAAAGTGGAAACTGGAGGAAGTTGCTTGAAATCTCCACAAGCGATGATCTGTAAGCCACCAAACCAATGTTCATTACTGCGGCATTGACTGCATACATATTCAAGTGCCTCAAACAGTTTAGCACTGAGCATTCCTATTTCATCAATGATGAGAACTTCTGATAAGGTTATGTTCTTGAGGCAATTCCCATATGCATCATTGCTGAGTACCTTTGTAAGGACCTCCTCCTTAGAAAATCTTCCGTCAAACAGCCCCAGTGATGCAGCGTCTCTCCTCCCAAATCCTGGTACTGTTTGCTGGCCAGACCTGAGACAGCAGTTACCCCCACTTTCCGTCCAGCTGACTTGAGAGCCTTGATGATATTCCTGTAAAGCAAACAGAACTTTAGTTTCATTCATGCAGATAATGAAAATACAAACCAAACCAAAAATGTTAATGTTTTTCAAAATAATTCAAATCTCTTTCTAAGCTGTATTCATCCTGAAGTTTGTACCTGATTTTGTATTTGAAAATTAAGACTAATGTAAAACCTAAAGACTGAAGCTCACCCCTCTAACAAAGAAAGCTCTTTTAACATTTACAAGAAATAACATGTTAAGTGTATATACTACCAGTGATGCTGGAGGACATTCTGAATGAACTCTTGATTTAAACAATGTTTTAATAAGTTTAGTTATGCACAGTGGCTATTCAGTTTTGCTTAAAACACACATTTTTACTTTAGGTCTGACAATTATATTAGTTTTCATTAAGACTCTTTGTACTTTTCTCTTTGCTTTTAGGTTAACAAAAACAGTTGAATATAGAGAAAGCTGCATATCAGTTGATCAACTACATCTTTATTCAGAAAGTTGTAGTAAAGACTCAAGTGTGAGATTATTGCGAAAGACAAATTTTCTAATGTAATCAGTATAAAAAGTATATATATTTACTAGCTACCTATTGTTTGTAACGGTGTAAAAGTGTAATATGACAAGACTAACTAGCTACAATTGTACGATACATGTACTACAATGGTAATGTCAATGAGCATGATGATCATGAAAAATATGGCTACTGTTAACAATCCATAGTTGGTACAGTCCATACAGAAAATAGAATACTCACTGGCAATTATAATACATAAACAAAATTAGTAATGATGGAAAAACTGACATTACTTGTGGACCAAAATGACTGATAAAAATTAGCCGGATGCCATCAGTTGGCTCACCCTTTGGTTTTTTTATCCTCAACTCGTCTGTGTTCTTTTCTTTTAAGACAAAGTCAAAACACTACACCAAGGATAGATGGCCACTTGTTGTGCTGGAACTAAATTTGTCAAATAGATTCTTCACTTCCAGGGGTTCATCAAATACCCCAATGTCCCTATATTTTTGGTGGTTCCTGCCATGAAATAATTCTTTGGTCATATATTTGTCACAATGAGGAAGTGGAAGGTGATTCATATGAACTGCCATTCTAAAGTTAATTATCCCTTGTGAAAAAGATAGTTAGCATTTGGGTAAGTGTATTGAGATTTTGCATAACTTAGGAAACCTATGTCCGAATGTGGTGCTGATTCACATGTGGCATAGGGGTTGATGAGTGCCGAGATGGAAAACAAGCAGTAAAGCCCAACTTTACTGTTGGTTGTTAATGGTTGTTTGCGTTTTGGGCAGTTTTATTAAGTTTCAAAGTTCCTTATGTCACAGAAATACTCCAGAAAGGGTGTCACATTTAGTTTGAAAAAGGATTTAATCAGATTCATCTCATAGTGCCCAGACCAGACTTTTAGATACACCCTTTTAGATACATCAAATTCTAATTTTGCATTAGCACAGGCTTTTTTTTTGCGTTTCGAAAGAATTCTGGTTTAAGAAACTGCTGTGGCTTCATCCTTCAATTTCTTGATGATCCAATAGGGCAAACTGTCACGACATACTACAGTCCAATAATGGTCCAGTGTCTCTTATCTCCACCACAATGAACTAATTTGTTTTCCCAACCTATTTGTCGCAACATTGTCATGTACATTGGGTCAGTGAGAACAATGTTGTGCATGTCTTTGTCCGGATGGAATGTGGCTGTACCTCTCATCCTCTGTGATAACTGTGCAGGAATTCGCAAAGTTTAGAGTCATTTGTGTGACATGTCCCCCCTCTAAATGGTTTGATTGGGCCTTAGCGTTTCTTCTCCGTTCGTAATCTATCCCTATCACCACACCCTACACATTTGTTTTGGATCGTAGCCATCCACACTGTAAAGATGTTTACCCTCTCCGCACGTGAACTCCTTTTCACCTCCATTCCTAGCGTGCTGGAGGTGCAGATCGGGGTCGGTCTCCATGAAATAACTGAACCAGTTCATACAGACCTGGGAATAGTTTCTCTTGGGTTGGTAGCCTTGAGGTGGAAGAATGGCTATGGTATCGGGTTTCAGATCAGGTTTTCGGAAGGATTTCATGGTGAACGCAGAGAGCGTCAACACCTACAAAGGGATCCATGCGAACCGTCTTGATGGAGTTCTGTCGGAAGTCAGCACATCCACGTCTCAAAATATCGACATCGCTCCGACAGTAGGCTAAGAGTTCTTCTTGCAAGTCAAACAAGGCTCCTTCTTGAACTTTCTTGGTATGCCACTGGAGGAAGGCAGTGTGTTCCGCGGGAGACATGCCATCGGGATCGTACATGACGGCTGGTGGATAGGAACCTCTGTAGGTCTGGTTGGCTTCGGTATTGAAAAAGTGAGGAAAATACCCTTTCTTCAGTTCATTCAGTCCAAAGGTCTTTGGAAATGCTTTCAGCAGGTAGGGTATGAAATTCAAACTGTCTTCAAAACACAATCGTCCCAGGGTCACCTGTAAAATCTGTTGTCCATTCCAAATCTTGGTGGGGAGTTTCACCAGATGTGGGTACAAGACCTTCATGATCAAGTGCAGATCATAGGCTCGCACGTTGTGTGCAATCACATAAATGAGCTCCTTCTCGGGCGGCTGGACGGTGATGTTCTTCTTCTTCATCTCCTTCTCTTCCTCCCTCCTCCAACGGGATGGGTGCCTCCACCTCCATGGCATCCTCCCCCTTCCCCTCCTCCTGGCGTGATGGACGTCGCCTACGTTTTGTCGGAGGATGGCCTCTAGAGGGTTCCGTCGTGTTTTCTTTTGCCAAGGTGTGCTGTTGTCCCCTTGCGTGCACCGCCCTCCTCCTCTTGGTTCTTCTTCTTCTTCTTTTCGGCCAGAGTCGTCAACCAGACACACACATCGCGTAGCGTGGTGGGGCCTCGAAAACACTTTCTCGCGGCTGGGACTGTAACCTTCTTGTCTCCATGGACAGTGTTAGCACAACTCCTTTGTCTCTTGACCGATGCATCGTCCACACCCTAACTGCACCACACACAAATTTGGGATATGCTCCCCCATGTCTTGCCTACATACAAAATCATAGAAGACATATTTGACGTTGTCTCGTCAGTTTTGGTTGTAGCATTCATTGTAGGCAGAGAAGCACTTTAATCTGAATAGGTAACTATTGGAATAAATGACAGCTTCACTATTTTCATGTACCTTTCTACACTAGGATAATACAAAAAGATACTTCATATACCGCATCCCATAACTTTGAGCTATGAATACTACAAAGAACACTACAAAGAACACAAACAAATATAAAACTACTTTCAGCCCTGACTACTTTTTCTCCTGCCCCTGCCTTCCAAAAGAAGTTGGTCCCCTTGGCAACCTACAAAGAACTACAAAGAACAAATTCACTAATGCATGTATTATAAGTATGTTGAAGCATTTTGAAAAACACTTACCTTATACTTATTTACATTTTGTTAAAAAGAAAAAAAACATAAGACGTTAATACAACATTTATCCCCGTGTTTTCGGACGCTTAAAAAACATTCATAGTTTTCTTACTAAAGTACTGTCGGAAAAGCTAGAAGCTTTTCTGGCTTCATTTAATAAATACGAGTCATAGGACTATAAAAAGAGCATATATCAAGACAAGCAAATTGCCCTAATCTAGCCTGTCCTAACTGACCCGACCCATGAAGATTCCGGGGTAGAATAGGTCTTCAGAAACCAATGCTTGCCGTAAAAGATGAATATGCTTGTCGTAAAAAGGCGACTAACGGGATCGGGTGGTGAGGCTCGCTGACTTGGTTGATGCATGTCATCGATCCCAATTGCATGGATCGATGCTCATGATATCAATCACTCGATGGTCTGGTCCAGACTCGATTATTTACAGACCGCCGTCATATAGCTGGAATATTGCTGAGTGCGGCGTTAAACATCAAACCTACCTAACTGACCCTGTGATTACCTTTAAAATGTACTTTTACAGGTAAAATGATGATCAAATTAGAAAATATTCGGGTGTTGTCATGCATGTATGAAATGGCCTATAACCTGAGGTAATTACCTAACACCTGTCCCAAGGTGATGACCTCACACCGTCCGTGCATTCTCACAGGTGCAAATGTCACCGAGTTGGGGGTGTTCTCAAAATATTGCTGTTATTGTACCTAATTGACATGTGCGTTGATGGAATGGCAATTTAGGATATGTACTGCATTATATTTGCTTGGAAACATGGTGGAATAGTTAAGAGCTATGAAACAGGATGAGTATTGGAAGGTTGCGGTTTTGGGATCCAGAAGTATTTGTTCTACAGATGATTTCTCTCGGTAGCATTTATCTCCTCTGATGCTTTTGAATGTTGTGTTATGTCTTGCCACGAACCCTTTACACTTAGCCAAGATGGGCACAACAGGGTTGAGCACACAATGTCTGACTGGCGTACGTAAGACAACGTAACTGTGTTGTGCCGCCAGCACACACGTCTTGTACTTTACAGGGTCTTATTCAGCCGAATTTTCTCCATGAGTTGAACTTTCGTTTCAGATGATCTGAAGTCGACAATGTCATATATTCCTGTATGGGCGCCTTCAGACTACTCATGGTTTGGGCGACAGTATCTGATTTCCGGACGTTATATTAACTGGCCTTATAATCTATGACAATGACACTGACAATAGCTAAATGGGCAATAGCTGAAAATCCAACCAGTCTATGAACATATCACCTCCTATAATTTCCTTATGAAAATCACCAGTTTTCTTTTTCACCTCGAAAACTAGCACATATCTATCAATGAGCCCCATATCATGGGTTGTAGCGTGCCTTTACCTGATGGTACCATGGGGGCTTTTTGTCCATCTGCCACATGTAGTCAGTGGAATGATTCATCAAGGTAAATTCTGGACACCCTGATTGTGATAGTTATGAATGGTTCGGAGATAATGTGACCTCATAGACAGGATGGAATATTTTCCCCTGAAAAGTGCTTGGTCATTTCCACGCGCAGTGTATCGAAATCCCATGGAGAGCAGTAGTTAGTGCAGTTAACATTAATTGTATCTCAAATTCCTCCCCGATTCTACTACAAGTCATGGTTACCTTCTGCTCTTAAAGCTTGTACAATGTACACTATACGCCTAATCACCCTATATCAAAGCTCTCTAATATTCTTTTACGTCCCAGTTTTGTTTTTGAGACCACCCCTATACCTGTTTTGTTTTATTTTATTTATCATACCGTAGACTTGATGGTATGAATTGAAAATCCAATAGCTTGGGCAGTTCGGTAATTCACCCTATCTAAATTAATGAATGGTTTCCCTCTATCTCTCTTAAGTGTAAAGAACTTGTATACATTTCCCAGTACAGACTGCATATCGTGTACCATAGTTATGGCTATGCAAGTGTAATGTAACATGCACCATGGGAGCAATGTTAATAAAACAAACGCAGCATCATTTTGTCATTTTAGAAGATGCACATCTAGAATTTTCTCAATGATTTTTGTGTGTGGATTAGATGTTTTATGAAGACTACATTATTATCATTATAACGGAGTCACATGCGCATATTTCTATAGTCCGTTTCAGACTGCCATCATTGGACATAGAATAAATGTAAACTTCCTGTTTTTGTTCGAATTTGTCTACTGTAAACTTGTCGATGGGACTCCTTGTGACTGAAATACTTCAAACCACAGGTAGGGCAATCAGTAGTTACTCAATATTTCAATAACAACAGTCTGTGAAAAATTATGTCCTTTTTTAACAGGCAAAAAGCAGTTTTCTAGCATTTCCGACAGTACCTTAATCACATGAACAATTGTAAACCTTCTCACTCATTTATGAAAGATAACTTTATCTTGAAAACAAGCCATCATCTGAGTATTTACAATTTTCGTGTGACGCAACACTCCTCGTTATAGTGCAAGTAATTGTGATAGAAAACGTATGTCCGAAAACAGATGATCTGATGATAATAGTATTGTGTCGTGAATAATTATGAAGGCATGATGCTGAGAACTCTGTGTACTGTACATTCTCAGAATGACCCAAAACTTTATAAGAGCATTTCATTTGTCATTAAAATCGATACCATAAGTATAATCCTTTCTATTTACTTTTTTATCATGAAAGTATGACACATATATATTTGTTTATGTATGTATATTTGTTTATATATGTGTATGTATGTATTGACAGATTAACTATAGTAATATGAAAGAATCAGGTGTTCTTTGACTTCTTTTGAGTAGTATACATTTCTTTCCCCAGTCAAAACTTCAGAATGGAATATATTGTTTATGTCCATAATGACTTCTATGATATCCTTTTGTTTCTTTTTATAGACCTGCAATGTGTCAAATCTTTCCCCAGACCTGCAACGTGTCAAATCTTTCCCTTGACCTGCAATGTGTCAAATCTTTCCCTTGACCTGCAATGTGTCAAATCTCTGTTGGAATGATTAATATGTTTGTGATTGTTGGCATTATGACGTTTCTTCAAGATGTCTGTTATGTTTTCAACTTGACTAGATTTGACACCTTGTGTCACATGCCTAATGGATACGTTTTGCACTACTCTCTTTGGGGATTTAAGTCATTTTGTTTTTCTTAACATATTATGATGTTTTTGTTGAGCAATTGCATTGCAAATAAATGTTTCTCCTACCATGGTTTGTTTTGTTTTTTCTTGGAATCTGTGACACACTGTAACAAACGTGTCTATTTTGTACCGACACTGTGGCCCAGTTGTGTCAGCCAATGCAATTCACTGTTTGGAGTTGCATGCCTTGGCGTACCAGGAACCTTTGATCATGGGTTTGAGTCTTGTTTTTCACCAAACTGCTAAACACCCAAGACCTGTATCACTTGGGGCTTTCATGTGACATGACAAGCATTGATATGACTGAAACACTGTTCACACCGGTGTTAAACCACAAACCAGTGATTTAGGGGCAATGTTCCACACTGCCAAAGCGGCATTAAACCCAACTCACTCATTGCTTATGCTATCAACCACTGGTTTGTTTGATGTTTACTTGATCCACTATCTTAAGTGTTGCCACTTAACTACAAACTTTTGTTGAACGCAGCAATTTGCAATATTCCAGCTATATGACGCCAGTCTGTAAATAATTGAGTGTGGACAAGACAATCCAGTGATTGACATCATGATCATTGTTCTTTGCAATTGGAAAACGATGACATGCATCAACCAAGTCAGCAAACCAGACCACCTGATCCCATTAGTCGCCTCTTAAGACGAGCATGGGTTGCTGAAGATATATTCTATACTGGATCTTAACAGGCATAACCGGTAATGCTTTAATCTTGTTTTACATGGTAGCTCAGGCTTTGCATAGATTTTAGAAGTGCTTGAATTTAACCATGCCTGAAAATTGCATGATTCTGTCATTAAATTTGCAGGATTTCGGTGTTGTTAAACAAGAGCCCCGGAAAACATGTTTTTCTCTGTAAAGTGCTTAAAGAGTGGTTGATTAGAGTCCAAAGATGTGTATGAATCCTGTAGCTGCACTTATTGTCAAGAGTCCAGCTCCCTGGGGATTAGAATATGTCACCAGTAACTTTTGTTTGTCGAATGAGGCCAATTAAAGATCAAGCTCATGACTGTTGGTTGTTGAGTATGTGTCATTGTACCTCATATCAATCACTGGTTTGTCTGGTCCAGATTGAACTGTTCATAGGCCTCTGTCTTATAGCAGGGAAACAGCTAGAAATTAGTTAAAAATACAATCAGACTGTTAATTGAAACATTGACACATTCACATAATTCATAGACATGGTAGATACATTTTTTTAGAAACAATTTACAGAGGTATAATGGATCAGGTGTTGAGGCTTTGGACTTGGTGGATTACTTGTCATCTCAACTAAGGTGCGTTAATCATTGCTCATTATATCAATCACAGGTTTGTCTGGTCGAACGTGATGAATTCCAGGCTGGTGTGAAAAACTGGAATGATGCCGAATGCTGCATCAAACAACTAAATACAACAAACACAGTTAAATAAAAGCCAATGTTTATTTTACTGTTATGTACAGTTTGAGCACCAGTAATCAGAAGCGGACATTGCATTGGTTGTCAAGGCAGTGAAAGCAAGTCCAACACAACACATGTCACATGACACAACCCATGACAGGTCACATGACAACATGGAATGATATGAAGTACACAACACGTAGAATTCACATGAGCATATCAAAAAAACATTGACAAATACACTGTTCAGGTTGAAACATAAAAAATGAATTCGATGGTTACAAAACTGTAAATGAAGTAATAGTAAAATACACCAATTATGTCAATGTGCCCATAAATCGATTTGTTTTAAACTGAATAATTTTATGTGGATTTCTTAATATGTCTCAAGAACAAACTTCAAAGGTCAAAGAATCAATTCTGGGTCTTGGCATGACCAACAAACACTTTATCCACTTGGCTACAGAACCGCCATTCAGTAATTTTTGAGATGAATGATTTTTAAACTCAACCAAACCATGATCAGTTCTAATTTTATTGTATTGTTAACTAAACGTTTTAAAACAAGTGTTTGAAAGATATCAATGGATCAATTTCCACAAGATAACACTAAATTGATATGGAAATAGAGACAGATCTCAGTTTTATCTCATATTTTCTATTTTACACAGGCCAGTGTGCCAAGAATAAACAGTTTCTCACTGTCACTAATGGCTCTGTGATTGGTACATTGTTCTCTTCCAGTTTATAAACAAAGTAAAAAATATACATGGATTTCTGGCAGCAATACACTGAAGTAAGTGTAATTACTGAGAACAAAATATATATAGAAATGAAGGACAAAATCAAGGATTATTTGGCACAATATGTAGAATCGTTAAAATCGCACAAACTACATAAATATATATTCTATAGACTTAGCAATCCAAGTACATCAATTTACAAAACTTAAAAAAAATATAAGATGCTAAAACTGGAGCAGTATTGAACACTGTGCAAGGGAAGTAACTATGTTCATTTTAAGTAACCATATCGCTCAAGGGTTTATCTCCCTTTACTGCTGGGGTGATTATTTTCCAGTATATCATTTGGTTTTGAGTTTTGCATTATGTATTTGCATGTAAATGGATATGAATTGCTAAGCAAGCAAAATAACAATATATATGACATAAAATCACAGATGAAATAGCACTTTTCATTTTTAAAAATACACCCTGCCATTTTGAAGCTAGAAATCAATCACTTTTCAATCAAGAATTGATCTGCCATTTTATCACAAAATCAAAACATATACAATATGTAAATTTGTTAAGCTATCTTTCCAATAACCATAATTTGAATCACAATGGAATATTGTGGTCAATGCCAAGCAAACAATATCATAGAGGTATCTTTTTTAAGGAACCCACAAGCTACTCTTATTAACTCATATTATATCAAAACGATTATACAGTTGAAACCCTATTAACTAATACAATGACATGACCGGATTGGGAAATTTCTGGATTTCTCCGTGAAAAGATTAAAGTAAACTCCTTTGTGTACATGTAGAGGATCCCAACAAGAATTGCCCATAATGAGGAGTTTCCGGAATAATGGGGTTTTACTGAGTACACCGTCAAGACAAGACAAAGTTCATTACAGACAGTGCTTACAGGCACAATTCATTCTCAACAATTCAGGTCACAGAAATAATTATGGCAGTCGTTTGTATTTCAATAGTCTTGGACTCAAAACAAAACTAGACTACATGACAATAATGATCTCACGTTGATAGATTCAGACTGTACAAAGGATTGTTTGATTTAAGGAACCTTGATTATTCTGTCCAGTTCGATTGTTCAGTTTACTGATATTATGGTCAATCGTTGGATAATATAGAACAGTATTTTACCATGGTCGCCCGGATTAGCAGGTTTCGGATTAACGAGGATTTGCAATTTGCAGGTTTTGTGATATCGCGATGGTACCTACTTTTGTAAGCGCCTTCACATGCATCGTCAACAGTTTATATGGACATACGGGCGCGGGTACACACAAATGCATCAGACATTATACCTTTCGGCAACACGAGATTTCTTCCAACTGCCAACACAAGGCCTGAGATCCATTCCTCTGTTAGAGTACGTAACATGTTAATGTTGAGACATAGTTTAAACCTCATAAATGACATGCTTAAATGTCATCGATATTAATAATGAAATAAATGCACGTCGGTAAATACAAAATAATATTCAACGTCCGTTTGGTCTTAATCTACAATAAGACTCAGGTTTTCCAAATATACAAATTTCCGATTGCATCGGAAAAAGAATGTCAGAAAATATTCGGATTAGTTGGGTTTCGGATAAACGGGGTTCAGCTATAGATTACGGGTCATTTACTTCCTTGGCTAAAATAGTATCAATTTTTTTTTGGTGAATCGCTCCGGATATGTCCTTGACAAAACACAATCTTCACGATGAAGTTAATAATAGACGACTTTTTGTGTCGTGTTTTGTGTTTAGAGGAACAGGTTCACCTAGCCGGGCCGGGAAGATATTTTGATAATTTTGACTCATGGAGAAGTTTAGTAATCCCCGAAAAGAATAATGTCACGGTGATGTGGACTTATTTTAACACATTATAGGTTAAAAATTACATTTTTTTATCCGAACAAATCGAAGTATATGGGCAAAAGAATGTCCTGTGACGTCTAAATTGGATACTATAGGCCAGTTTGGATTCAATGTCAGACACATTTCTTCATGCGTAACCTGCTTGAATAGTTTCATACCGCTATTAAAAATCGTCTGGCAATATCACGGCGGGGGCAATAGAAATGGGCTTCACACATTGGGCCCATGTGGGGAATCGAACCCGGGTCTTCGGCGTGACGAGAGAACATTAGGTTAAGCCAGATTTCAGAGCTTCTGAATTATACGAATACTGATGGACATTTTGTCTTCATCAGGAATTTCTCTGTGAGTGATTTTGAACAGTATTCCAGCTGCATCACGGCTTGTCAGCTTTATGTGTAAGGAAAATCCAAAGTGATACAGGTCTCAAATGTTACATGATCGGGATGAACCGGCATTCGAACCAACAGTCATAGGATACTGGCGTGTCCAAGGGACGCAACTCTGCATAGCGAATTGGGGCGCTTTACACGACTGGGCCACCCGTGCCCCAAGAAGTTCCTTAAATACCAGGCATGATAGTCAGAGCGAATTCTGGATTTGAACCAAGGATGAAAGGATATTGACACACCTCATGGACGCGACTCGTATCCCTGTTAATTTGAAACAAATGCATATAATATAGAACGAATGAATTAGTAAGAATTGTTTACAAACAAAAGTACATTTCAGCGATTGAGACTCAAAAGAGGTTCACTGCAGAAATAAAAGACTTTCTTTGTGAACGAGACAAGCAATGACCTCAAAAACATTCATGAATAACGCGGTCTTGCATTATGGAAAGGACCTACAGACTTGAATATAGGGAACAAACAACCTTTGGTAAACAATTGCATTGAGTACCTATGTCAAGAGACGCTTTGAACATCACATCAATGAATATGAGACATATTAATACTGAACACACACAGACATAGCGATGATTTTGGCATACTGCATAGCTGCATTCTATATAAACGATACAAATTGTGCTTCGGCGATAGCTGCGCAGTGTCTTATGCATATATTTTAGGGAATCTTGCAATAAACATGATATGTGCTATATATGATATGATTGAATATAGAGGTTGGATGCGCATGTCATATTTCGTATTCGGGTATTGTCGTTGCAGGTCGTTTAATCTCTGTAATTGTCCGATGATCTGCTGATGTGATGGAACAATGTTCGTGGGGGCGATATGTTGTCATTTCATATTCGGGTATTGTAGTTGATGCTCGTGTTTTCTCCGGAATTGTCCGATGTTCTGCGAACAATGTTCGTGGGGGCGATGAACTATATCAGATGAATCTTTAGGCTGAAATTGGGTGATGGTAGTTGGGTTGATAGGGTGTGGTTTTTTGGTTGAAAGCACATGCGAGGCGAAGATCGGGATACATTTGGTATGGCGGTGGTGAAGGGAAGTTGAAGTACTGCCCGAACGAGTAAGGTGAAAACTGATCGTATCTCGGCATCTGGGAAACGTCGAACTCGCCGCCATAAGCGAGATCGGGGTCGAATGGGGCTGAAGGCTCGGCGCGATCTGAGAAATGTCGCGGCGTGATGAATTCTCTGCACAGGTCGTTACAGACATGATTCGCAAACACCATCTTGATTCCCTTTTCTCCCAGATCCCACCCACCGTACTCTTTGGTAACCGAATGGATGGTTGGAGTCTTCAGACACGTCTTTCCCCTTTCGGAGCTCCCTTCCAATCCGCAGACGACAAGTTTCCCGGCAGAATTGTGGTACGTGAAGTGAACAAATGCTTCAAGGATTTTGGTTGCAGTGGTTGGATTGGCTTTTCCGGAATGGCTGACAAAGTTCTGAAAGTTCTTGCCAATTTTCTCCTCGATTAAAACCCATTCCTGCTTACAGAGCTTCCTCCCGCTTGATAACGCGTTCTTCATAAGACATACATCATCCATGCATGCTTTCAGGAGACTAGTGAAGTGAATCGGGAATTCTGGCGAAATCACGCCCGTGAACGGCACAACAAACGACTGGGCTGTTTTGGATTTCTTGATTTCAATATTGCACATTGTTTCCGTCCCGGTCTCATCCCGAAAGATTTTAATGACCGTGTGGTCCCCACTCCGCGGTCCTTTCCCGTTCAAAAGGCCGACGTAGGCCTTCAGGCGTTGACCCTTGGCGAACGACGTTAGGTCGAAACTGGACCAATAGCAGCAGCCGTTCTCATCCGGGCTAGATGACAGCGTGGTATTAGCAAACATGGCGTATCCTTTAGGACAGCTCACATCAGTCGGGCGAGAAGGACAACTCATGAAAGTCCTCAACTGTAACAAAAGAACACACATATTAGTGTTAGTAACAACTGAGATAGGAAACAAACTAAATAGAAACAATATCATCCTAACAATTTGAATCGGTTCTGTAAGTTCTCTTTTGGAAAGAAACTTTTCTCATGAATTGTGTCGTATTCTTAATCTTTACACAAAGTTTAAAAAAACAACAACTCTTTATTCTGTCCTCAGGATTACGTTAGGGAAGGATACTTTATTACTGGGATGTTAGTCAGATGTTTCTGATGCATTAAGTACTAATAATGATGACCCTCCCCTAATGCTTGTCATATTTTTCGGATGCCCCTCCCCATGTCCTTGTACATTGTCTTCATGATCCTCACCCAATATTTGTATTATTTTTTTACCCTCCTCTTCATTTTTGCTGACCGTCCCCTGGTGCCCCAATAATTAGGGTACTTAAAAACAAGGGAATTGTCATTGTGATCCATCTCGTCTAAAATGTTCCCAAATATACATTTTGCTACATCTCACAAGATAATTAAAAAATGAATGGAATGCTAATCATTCACAAAATAATTCGTTTCCCCACAATCTCATTAAATTCATATCATAGTTCTCGCTACCGCTAAACAAAACTTTGTCTTGCGGTAGCGAGAACTAAGATTTGATTTTAATGAGATTAGTTTTCCCCAGTTTATAACAAATTAATTGCTGTCTTTGATGGACAATCAGAAGTTTAAGGAAACAGGGATGTCAAGAGATATCTCTCAAACGTTGCAGAAAACTAATAACAACGTTGTTACGTACAAAGAGTCATGTCTTCCAAAAGAAGCTCTTTTTTCAAATTATTTCGGCAGGAGGAAGTTTAAGGATTTGACAACGTTACGAAGAAATACAATGAGTGATAACTGCATTAGAATCCATCTCCTAGTCGGTCTGTCTAGGCGAAGGTAAAACAAGGATCTTACTGAGACTGATGGAGATCAAAAACTATTACACACACATCTCTTAAATAATCACGACGTCAGGGTATCAAAGGAGTCGGACAAACTTCCTCATTCACTATATCAGAACCAGGCACTAAGGTTGGTAAGGGTCAGGAGCGAAGGTCGAGGTTGGATGGTCACGTGAGTGAGTGAATATTGTTTAACGCCGCAGTCAGCAATATTCAAGCTATTTTAAGACGACCTTTTAATAGTCGAACCGGGAACAGCAGCTCAGTGATGGACTGAATGAACCACCGGACGAACTGTCGAGACATGATGACACCTACTACATCCACCCAATCCTCATTTACGGCTTCACTTGCGGCAAACATTGGATGCCAGAGACCAATCTGCACCCCAAATCCCTTCATGGCGGGATGGTTGGTAACGGTATGTTGAGACTGAATTGTTGAGCGTTTGTTAAATAGGAGGCATGCATAAAACCACCACCTTCATCATCATCATCATCATCATCATGGCAGCCCTCGCCCAATATCGGAATCTACATCTTATAAAAAGTATTATCGTCGAGCCTGCATCCCACATCACGCTGACACACCGTTATATAACTTACATACTTTTCAAAGAAGTGTTAATCCCAACGCAATGATACCTGGGGCCCATTTCTCTGAGCCATTTAAGAGTACAACGATAATCGTAAGTGTATGTTATTACCAGACCTTCATTTTTAAAAAATATATACCGATCTTTGGCCCAAACTTTGGCTCGCTGACTTGGTTGATACATGTCATCGTATCCCAATTGAGTGGATCGATGCTCATGATGTCAATTATTGGATTGTCTGGTTCAGACTCGATTATTTACAGACCGCCGTCATAAAGCCTGAATATTACTGAGTGCGGCGTTAAACAACGAACAAACACGGCCACTACATCTACGGAATCCGTCCCGATAGTGACGAGGAAAATTACTTTTGAACATCCGCAGGTGTATCTAAATGTGTCCGGACAGCGACAGTTGTGTCGACGTTTATCCCCGTGAGTCGTATAACAGTGGCATTCCCTTTGTTAAATTCACATGGGATTAATTCAAATTGATTTGCTAAAATAATATTTCAATCATTCGCGTTCGAGATTAGCAAAAGAAATACCCAAGTGTATGTTCTTAAAAGAATGCAGTCGTCCTCAAGGTGAAGATTTACTACCCAGGGAGGGAAGACAAATTGTTAAACATTCTCAACTGACAAGTCAAGCCGATACCCCAGGATATTGTACCCCGTACTCCTAATTCTACCCCACTCTTGTCGCTGATCCGGGTAGGAGGCTGGTTGGGGTTAATCTGCAGGTGCATATCGACGCTGGCGGGAACACACTGTCGGGTTAAAGCATGTCAAGGGTGTGTGCATAGGGTGGATTCCTCTAAAGGGAGACTGGCCGAATCGTTATCAATGAAATACGGCATGACAACATGACAAATAATACTGACGTTGCGTGGTGCAATCTCAAGGGTGTTGAGGGGGTAGATGAGAGTGGGAGACCTCGTGGGGTACAGTTTGGGGGGTGGGCGTGGGGGTGGTGTGTAACTCAGACGTCTGACCTCTTGTGCGCTGTGTTGACTTGAAACGCAATTGGCGGCAACGTTTGAATTGATATAGGGTAAAACAACACGTGTTTAGTGACAACGTGCTGTGAGCTGGGTGGGAGTGATTAAAACGATTTCAAAAGTCAGGGCGCGGCGACCTGCTCTGCATGGAGAAACGGGGAACCAGACGATAGATGGTCAGCCTTAGCGGGTTTGCGTTTATTCACTCATGCACCGCTTTGTCTGTGGCGTGATGACATGAACGTGCGGGTGCGGGTGCGGGTGCGGGTGCGGGTGCGGGAGCGGGTGCGGGTGCGGGTGTATATAAGTGTGTGCGTGCGTTCGTGCGGCTGCTTGTACTAGCCCGGACTAATGTGGGTTTTATAGTGTTAGTCCATTGAGATACCATGCCGCAGTTTAACATGCACACCCAACTAAGACACAGTAAACTCTTCGAACAGTCCTTGTTTTATCCCCTTGATGCCGAGCCTCAGGCAGAGTAACAACAGTACCATCATTTTACGTCTTTTGGTATGACGCGGCCGGGGATCGAACCACTGACCTGCAGGTCTACCAGCAGTCAACAGTCTCCTTGATACTACAGCTTCCATAATGCCACTTACAGATATAACACTCTTAGAGATAATGTTACCCTGAGCACACTGAAACAACGCTTGTTTCACGCAGGACACTAATAACAGTGATCAGAACTATACCCAGACTGACATTTAGTTCCAGAAATAAAGTGATCTCATTTGAAAATATGTATCTACAAAATAACAAAATATACTCCAAATGGAGCTCAGCACAATCATATATGACCCGTGAAGATCCGGGTAGAGAACAGGTCTTCAGCAACCCATGCTTGCCGTAAGAGCCGGCTAACGGGATCGGGTAGGTCAGACTCGCAGACTTGGTTGATGCATGTCATCACATCCCAATTGTGTGGATCGATGCTCATGATGTCAATCACGGGATTGTCTGTTTCAGACTCGGTTATTTACTGGACGCCGTCATATAGGTGGAATAATGGTGAGTGCGGCGTTAAACAACAAACACAGAACACAACCCTTAAGCTCAGGAGCTGAGGCAATCTAGACTTGCCAAATCATGCTAGCCTTGCGTTGGACTCCTTTTTAATAAATTCCTCGGGTCTGGGAGACTAACCTATACCGAAAATGGGCAACACATCATCGAGCATAATCCTTCTTTAAACATTCGGGCCTGGTCGGGGCTATGCGTGAATATGGGTTTACGCCGCGGTTAGCACTATTCCAGCAATATCACGGCGGGGAAGACAAGGAATGGGTTTCACACAGTGTACCCATGTGTGGAATAGAACCCGGTCTTCGGCGTGACGAGCAAACGAGTTAACTTCTAGGTCTTAAAGCCCCAGTAAATGTATCTCGCCTATTCGTTAAATTATTTTTGCCATTATAGCAGTCTCTTTTACTGTTTCTACGTATAAAACATAATAAAACATAATTAACGCAAGACTTTGTCAGTTCCACATAACACCTCATTATCATCAATATTCAACTTTGTCAGCATTCGTGACTACTCGTGTCATTCCGGAACAGGCCAATGGCGACGATACGGAAAGAGACGAGTCGTAACGGATGCTTTGTCAGATGAAACATCCCTCGAAGCATTCAGGAAGGAGTGGAGGATGTGTAGAGTTACAAGCGAGCCTAAGTTAAACGGAAACAAGTCTTTGTACACGCGCGACCTTGACACCACGAGATTTACTGCTCGGGAAACTGTGCACAATGACCAAATCTGGTAAACAGCGATAGCGCTGAGTGGATGAGAATAATGCCCTGCATTGCGTGCTGTGTCGCAACCCCGGGGTAGGGCTTTGATAACAAGATATTCGCTGCTTTTCAGGTGTTTGTGTTACGGCTGTGTCCCCTAAGGGAGGTAGCGTGGGGATTTACCGTCATCCCATATAATGGTAGGGTGGTGTCGCCTGTCGCCATTAATTAAAAATACGACTGTCGGTAATTCTCGGGGCTGAAATCTGTGACCTGATTTTAGTTTAAAATCTTAACTTATATTTTGTTCTTCGTTTATTTACGGCTGTGCACAAACAGAACAGACAGTAATGTAGATAGATGACGGAGAAGGTTTAGAAACATTTAAGTAAATTTGGATTATGGTTAATTCGAAATGAGTAAAATACATTATAGAAATTTCCGACGTCTGTGTAGAAGGTCCTCATAAGTCGAGAAACATCTGTTATGTCGAAGTCAGTTCTTGCCCCGATCAATCTCATTAAAATCAAACCTTAGTTCTCGCTACCGCTAAACAAAGAGATCTTTGCTTAGCGGTAGCGAGAACTAAGGTCTGATTTTAATGAGATTGTGCCCCGATACACTTGTAGTTATATATTATTAGTTATTACAATTATCAATTCTTTGACTTCCAAATTACCTTTTTTACAAAGTTGTTTAAGCAGTTTCCCATGACGTCGATATATCCAGAAAAAAAACTGTTCGAAATGACACCTAAAGGGTATGTCGCGACCATATCGATATTAGCACAGGTTCAGCGCAATATTAGAATAATGCATTGCGACCATATTTACAAATATAAATTTTATATACAACCAATACACAAGGCATGACACTGGATGATTCAAAGGACAACAAGAGTTTGCCACTAACGTGGCTATATCCCCCGCCCCTGTTGCAGAATTTATGACATAATTAAATCAAAACAAACCCTAACCTTTTTTAACCGTGGAACTTGTCATGGAAATTGTAAAAAAAAGAGTTTGGAACCTAAGTCCATCTTGTTTCCATGGAAACGTAAAAAATATAAATTTCTAAATAGCAAAAGGCACCAGTTCAGCATGTACCTGACAGACCTGCAAAGTTTGATGAAAAAATATTGTACGGTTTATCGGAAACGAACCCTACCCTCACAGAACCTAAGTACATCTTGTTGCCATGGAAACGTAAAAAACAAAATTTTCTTAAATTTCTAAATAGCAAAAGCGACAGTTCAGCAGTTACTTGACAGACCTGCAAAGTTTCATGAAGAAATATTGAACGGTTTCTGAGTTATGCTCCGGAAACGAAACGTGATAGACGGACGGAGCCGTTTCTATATCCCTAGTCCTGCACCATGACCGTGGAATATATTTATTTTATGAAAAAATAATAATCTAGAAATGCATACAAAAGCAAGTCTAGCCAGCTCAAGCTAGCTCTATTCCACAAATCAGCATAGGGAATTTTTTTAATTTTTAGAGTCAAGAAGGATATTGTGTAATATAAGATTTCAGAGACTAAATGTCAGTCTACTATATCCCCCGCCAACTCTGTTGGGCGGGGGGTAATTAGTCGGGAGGACGCCGACGGAATATGTTCGGTGAGTATTTACAATCAACTCCGGATGTAACGAATTCGCGTATCGTGCCTCATCGGCTGAAACGAACATAAATTTAATCTAGCTGTTGTTCATATGAATATTATACCCCTTTTACTCGGAATATGGCGCACATATTATGCATGACCAAACACATACACTTCAAGCGGCTTTGAAGTGAAAGAGCTGAAAATTTATCATAATTTGTATTCAACGCCCTGAATAAGAAGCACCACTTTTTACAACATGGCTGCGTCTCCGGTCATCTTAGAGCCTGGTGCATGTTATCAACGTCCCTGAAGTGTAACGTCGCTGATGGTGCAACAAGGTTTGAGGCACGATTATAACACGAACATCAATATGGACGCCACTATAACCGTATTGTATTAATACTGAGTTTGGCACACCAACTGTCGTGAAAGCTAAACAAAGCTTGCTGACGGCGACATCAGTTGTCATACCTTGGCATAGGCAACACCGGACAACGTCCATTCCCACGGTATCTCAGTCATGACTAATAGTCACTTAAAACAGGAACAATTTCAGGCACTAGCCACAGCCCCCCCCCCCCCCCCCCCCCCCCCCCCCCCCGAATAATTTAGTCTTTTTGGCAAAGTTTCAGCCATATCACACAGGGGGCACCACCAATAGGTGTCATTGTACCAATGTATGGAATCGAACCCGTTCCTATGCAGGCAAGCCAACGCTTTAACCACCAGGCCCCACAGCATAGGCCAAGGTATTCTACATAATCATATATATGTTAAAGGGGTGTAGGAGTAGTCGAGTGATTAAAGCATTAGCTCGTCACGCCGAAGTCCCGGGTTCGATTCCCCATGGGTACAATGTATGAAGGCAATTCCTGGTGACAGTACAGGGATATTTCTAAAAGCGGCGTAAAACACAACTCACACACCCCATACATATATGCAGCATAACAGATTATTATCAGCGTTTCTTATCGTGACTTATGCTGACGTTTTAATAATGAGTATAGAATACAAAAAGAATCAATTCTTCGATTAAAATTTGTGGGAAATATAATTGTACTTTGTATTGTGGACCAAGCGGCTGACATTTCACATAACTCGCCACGATGCGGATCCAATGACTCCCACATAAATTTGAAATATGCACTTAATGTTACTGTATGAGGTGGATGTTTATAAACCTGCACGACTGTTCCACCGTGATAAGGCTTAAATTACACATTTTCAAATTGTGTAAATTCGTGTCAAGGTTCTCGCGACCATCCCCACCAAACAATGAATGAAATAGGACACAATTTCCTTTTCAACATCGAAATGAGGTCAGTATTTCCTTTCAACTGGGGCCAAATACGTCGTGTGCAACAGGGATTACGAGGGTGAGTGAGTGGATGTTTCTATTATGCCGCAGCAATCACAATATCCAAACTATATCACGCCAGCTTGTAATGTCCTTTCTTAGGTCCTTATCTTATCAAGTCTTTGGGTCTGTGTTCGAAATAAAAAATGAGACTTTTTCCATGATTGTTCTGTTTTTGTTAGTAGTGAGTGAGTGAGTATGGTTTTACGCCGCTTTTAGCAATATTCCAGCAATATCACGGCGGGGGACACCAGAAATGAGCTTCACACATTGTACCCATGTCGGGAATCGAACCCGGGTCTTCTGCCCCTTTTTGTTAGTATATATAGGATCGGTAACATAGATAAAATAACAATTTCCGATTTGAAAACTTTGCATTTTTGTGAAAATATTTTTTTTAAATGTTAACACTTATTTATTTAAAAAAACAAAAACATTGTTGACACATTGTTGTCGATTCCCGACATGGGTACAATGTGTGAAGCCCATTTCTGGTGTCCCCCGCCGTGATATTGCTGGAATATTGCTAAAAGCGGCGTAAAACCATACTCACTCACTCATAACATTTTTGCGTCGCTTAAACACTTGTTCAGAAAACTGAATTACAATTGCCAGGAACTGTGCCTTACTTCGACACATCCGATCATTCATTATACCCGATTCCTTATATTCGTGGCTGTTGCCCAGTGTTAAAAGACGAAATATGTAAGATCGTGCAAACAGGACTGTTGTCGTCACCCACGTGGTCAATGGTGTGATATGCATAGCGTCTACGTCGAAAGAGAAAGAAAATGTGCGAGTATTTTTTACCCATTTTTGGGCTTGAATTTTGTAAAGACATGAAAACGACATGGAAATCAAGGACTGACAAATGCACTCCATGATCATGCCAGTCATTCAGATTTGAAAAATCACATCCGTAGCAAGTTGCATCATATTTATTCCCAGTCCACAAGATAAGAAAACTCTTTGTAGCAGCGTGCTTATCACTAACTTCACCCTATCCAGTCTCTGTGTCCTCATACTCCAATTTTATCCTCACAAACTTGACAAAGAAATCAAACAGCTGCTCCAAGCCCGACGCTAAACAGATTGTGTTCTACCATACTGGTTTTACCCAGAAGCTGCTGCCCAAGACGGAACAAAGCTTTTAGGTCGGAGCGGCAGCGTGCGGGAGACGAAAGGGATGTTGCACTCGAATGACAACAGATAAATGGAGTTCAAGCTTGACAGAAACACGTGCCGAATATACTGCTACAGGGCGGGGAGCATTAGAATTGCGTTGTACGAGAAGAGTACAATCTAAATGATAATATATGGTTTAGTGACTGGTGTTCGGCAAGGTAGAGACATATTGCCGCGTCGATTACTGCTGTGGACATAACATTCATGCGGGTCAAATAACGAGGGCTTATTGTGATTTATGAACGAATATAATAACAATGCAGAGAGAACAATGCTTTCTTTGTCTCGCGTGATTATTTAAAAAAAGTTAGACATGTTCACGTAAACAGTTACCAACTAGAAATTATTGTCATTTGTAAAAACATACACACCTCGATAACTTAAATCAGTTTATGTTGCATATTCATTTGTGTATCTCTTTTCTCTTTATATCGTATCAGATTTAAAATCTGTATCGTCACCGAGCACACGTGAAGATCTGGTTAGAATTGGGGCGGTTGGGTAGCCTAGTAATTAAAGCGTTCGCTCGTCATGCTGAAGACCCGGGTTCGATTCCCGACATGGGTACAATGTGTGAAGCCCATTTCTGGGGTCCCCCGCCGTGATATTGTTGGAATATTGCTGAAACAATACTCACTCACTCACTCTGGTTAGAATTGGTCTTCATCAACCCATGCATGTCGTAAGAGGCGACTGACGGGATCGGGTTGCTATGCAGGCTCACTTGACGTGGTTGATGAATGTCATCGTATCCAAATTGCGTTGATCTGTGCTAATGTCAGTCACAGGATTGTCTGATCTAGACACCATTATTTGCAGACCACCGTCATATAGCTGGATTATTCCTTGGTGGAGCGCCAAACAAACAAACAAACAAACGTTGAAGGGTGACTAGTCTCGGGGTATTTATCCCAGGAAATTAGATTCAAAACCCATAAACACCAATTTCTTTTGTCTGACAGCCCAGTTAGCTCGAACATAGAGGGACCGTGTTGTAACTTCGAGATATCCGGACATGCGAGATAACGAGGCATGAACATCTAAATCAAATAACAATGTAATATAACATTGTATATCGATTTAGCAGTTTCTGATTTTCTAATAATAAAGAAACAATGTCAACATATAACACATAGTATTAATTACAATGTCGAGGACTATAGTCAAAGATTGGCACCACACAATGGAGCTAGGCTACCTTTAAATTGATCAACACATTTTCACTGAGAACAAGGAGCATGTTCTGTTGAATATCAGGTTGCAAAGCCTTAAATGAGATTGGAATTCTAGGAATAGCAATCGGTTGCTAGGCTGTCATGAACAAAGGGGATCAATGGAGGAAGAAGGGGTGGGTGTGTAACGCGAGGTCGGCTATGATTCACAAAGTCACATAAAGAGACAATTAAGCGACCTTTGGGGCTTCTGTGACACTGCTGTGAATAGTTACCGTTATCATGAACTTCACGAGTCCCCGATAGTGTTGCTTGATACGGGATGCGTCACTTCTATTATAATTAAGCCCTTACTCTGTTAGACTAACATTTAGTCTCTGAAATGAACATATCGTACATAAAAAAACAGTTGTTCAGTTATCTTAATAAAAATATAATAAAAAGGAGCCCAGTGACTCTCTTCATTTTCAGCCTGATACTGCAGTGATCTAGACTTGCCAAACATTATAGACTTGCATGGGCTATTTTTGATATATATTTGTATCAGGGTCTGTAAGACAGACTATTACTCTGTATGTATGAGCTCAAATGACACATGGCTAACTGTTTCTCATCGTAGTTTGAACATGTGAAACTTAAAGGAACTTTCTAATATTTGCCTGAACTTTAGAAAACAAAGCATAATATATCGTGTGTAAACATAATGCATTTGAAACAGTCAAACTATTCTTTCAACACCTAATATATTCCTAGACTGGCAGAACTGTAGTTGTCAAGGAAACAAACTGACATGCAGTGCGGGATGTAACTATGTCTCTCTTACAGACTCTTGTGAAAGAGCATATTTGTTATGAAACAAACACCCCCATTCCATTCCCACCCCCATTATTATTTCAAGCAGCCCCAACTCACGTCATTGTCTTGAAATTAAGAAACTTAAGGGTTTCCTTATAACATTTCATTCAGCCTTAAACGTGACAATTTAGGAGACATGATAGCCTAGGCTGTAATGTAGACTAAGATATTATCCCTGAAATAAAGTTTTATATAAGGTTAAAAAATAACTCTACAAGGGAACCCACGTATATTAACCATCAAGAACCTTAATGTCAAAGCTAATAGGAAGTGAGAGCTAAAAAGGGTGTTGGCGAATACATACATACATACATACATACATACATACATACATACATACATACATACATACATATATATATATATATATATATATCCTCTGAGGTCTGTGAGAGAGATGCTGGCGATCTATAGCCCATTTTTATATTGTGCCGTAATTTATAGTACTATCTTTTTATAGTTGTTGACTAGTTTTACATATTAATCTGTGATATTCTAGTAATTTTACTGTCCTTTGTCGACAGATTTTAATGTCTATATTTCTGTATTATTAATGTACAACTTGATTTAGTCACGATATGGCTGCAATATTGCCGATGTGACTATAAATCCTAACTCACTCACTCACTCACTGTGAGAGAGACAAGTTGTAACGATGTATCGGCGATATAATGCGATTCTTTATGTCACGATACCAGCCGCGTTTCGATACAAATACAAAAAGGTGATTCTCTCATGCCATTGCAAGTCACATGGCGTCAAACATGATCTACTTTGGAGGTCTTCTGACCCGGAAACCGTATTGGGACTATGCTATGTCTGTCTTACCATTGATATACATACACTATCGCAAGCAAACCACGACCACTCGACCAACATCTTATTAAACATTCCTAGACTATTTCATGGATTTACATGATATCAAAAAGCTTTTCATTTTCCCCCAACAAAAGCTAGCCATTGAATACAGCCATACAAAAGCATGGCTTTCCCATGCATAAAACATGAATCAGGAATGACGTCATATACGTGGGGTTGTCCGCGAAGGACATGCGCTGCATAATGATCACCAAGGCCCGTCATTATACACCTGAAGACATAATCTTGCCTTTATGCTTCCATGACTTCTTATACAGTATCTCCTTCCTGTCGTATCTTATGCACATATGACGATGATGAGTTTATAGTTACACAATAATGAAGTCAGTGTGCGAAATTGTGTCGTTAACGCAGCGACGCCTACCGTCACACTTAAGTTGCTCACTTCCCGACGGTCTGGGTTTCCCTGTCAGGATTGCTGTGCACTATGTTTTGATCCCTGATTCCTTTGTTTGCTGTTTAACGCCTCACTCAGCAATGTTCCAGCTATATGACGGCGGTCTGTTAATAATCGAGTCTGAACCAGACATTCCAGAGATTGACATCATGAGCATTGATCCACGCAATCAGGATACGATGACATGCATCAACCAAGCGGCAGTCCTGACCCCCCCATCCCGTTAGTCGCCTCTTATGGCAAGCATGGGTTGTTGAAGACCTATTCTACCCCGGATTTTCACGGGTGTAAGTCTCGACGACGGCATGAGATGGAATAGTGTTCGGTCATCGCTTTGAGACGTTCACAAGAACATGTCCAGAGAAGGAATTTGTGTGTGACAATGTTGTCTTTCCTAGTATTTTCAGATACGAATTATTATGTCAGGACCCATTCAAACATAAATATCAAATGTTCGAACCCAAATTGAACTTTCCTGACACAAAGGGGACGACCATTAGGTATTAAGCTGTTGTAGGTGGGGCTGTTCCAAACTAAAAAAAGGAAGTACGTGTTCTCTGTATATAATGATTTTTTTTTCTGAAAACAAGTTTGTACGGTTCTATCTTTCACAAAAAATAAACAATTTACGAGTTTTGATGCAGTTAGGGGATCAACAATTTCTTATTCTGCGGGGGACCAAGGAGTTTATCGAAACCAATAAATTGTCCCTGAAAAATCTTGTAAATAATAATGATGCTACAATCTCATTAAAATCAGATCTTAGTTCTCGCTGCCGCTTTGTTTAGCGGTAGCGAGAACTAAGATCTGATTTTTAATGAGATTGAATGATGCTAATGACTGTTAAAAACATCGCCTGCCACAATCCAAGCAGCCCTTTCCCAGAATATCAAATGGTCGGTCTTTTATAAAAACACAACCTGCTGGAAAAAAAGGAATATTACGATTACGGCGTTAAACAACTAAGAAACAAACAAACTCAAGTCATTTGTTATCTAGGGCGGAAAGATATCTGGTGGTTGCAATTTGTGACCTTGCTGATTACATCGTGCCACGTCAGCGTGGATCGGTGCTCACACCATCGCCCATTAGTTATACGGTACAAATCCGATTATTTACAGGCTTTCGCGGTGTAAGTATAATATTGGTAACTATGACGTAGAGCAACATTAAATTATACATTCTTTTTCAGAAAATAGTTAAATAACTCCTTAAACCCAAAGAGACGCATTACAGGGCTAGGTGCCATGAAATACATCAAACTTGTCCACAATGACGTTGCTTATATAACATAACCAGATCTTTTAAAGCATGTCATCCCCAAAGTAGATAAAATTGTGAAATATCCGAATGCCATTTTTCTGTTTTCCCCATTCTCGGGACTACTGCTGTCTACGTTTGAAATGTCTACTTCATTAGTCATAAATTACCCCGATCATAAACAAAAAAAACCGCTACCCTGCAATAATCATATTTCAGACTCTTGATGTATAGGCTGTTATTTTACCACCTGGTGTGTGCACGTCATGAGTATAATGCTGCTGGCATTTTTCACAGAGTCATTGAAACATTCAGGAGAAAAACGTACATCCTCATTGGGAGTTCATGGAATGGTATTCAATGTAGGCATTGACATGAAGAATTTTAATCAGACAGGCCAGATCAACTTACCACATTGAAAAATTGAAGAAAGAAAATCATCACAGGGTATTTTGTATGGAAGCCTTTACGGACCACGTATGTGTGAAAGATCAAGATAAAAACTGAAATTTCAAGATACTTAGTTTCAAGTTTCTAGAATTTCAAGATAGATACGTTGAAATGTCAAGTTTAAATCTTGAAATTTTAACTTAGTATGTAACTTGTGAGGTGAGGTGAAATTGGGTTTAACGTCGCCCCTTAATGCCGAGCGCCAGACAGGGTAACAACAAGTACAATCTTTTAACGTCTTTTTGTATGACGCGGCCCGGGATCGAACCCTGGACCTTCCGCTCTCCGGGCGGACGCTCTACCACAAGACCACGGAGGCGGTCAGTATGTATCTTGAAATTTCAACTAAGTGTGTATCTTTCATAAAGGGCCCTAAAAGGTTTCCATAACTTTCAGTGTGCCTTGAGAGGGGTCTTTTGTTGGGAAAAATCTTGGTTTATGTAGGTCATCATGTGTCAGTGACGTCAGAAATTATGACAACCACGGCTTTTTTGTTGATGAAGAGGGTCTGGTGACACGTATTTGATAGGAGCACAAAGACGATCATTTTATACGCTTCATAGCATCATAATTGATTTAACTGCGGTGATTATAGGCCGTGGATGGACGTATATAGTTGAGAGTATTAAATATCGCGTTGAAGTATTATCCTGATGCTGCAAGGTAGCTATTATCAAATTCTTTCAAGGAAGGTATAGAACGTTATTTGATTGCTCTTTGGACGCTAGAGCAGTTTGATCTTACTGAAGAGTTGAATTTCCAGTTTTATAGGATGGTTACACACAATTAATTTCCTTAAACCGATGCCATATTTGGGTTTGGAACGAGAAACTAGACATTCCTTTCTCAGACTTACTGAATGAATATGATGTTACGCTGTTTTGAGCTGTAGTGCAGCAATATCACGGTAGGGGACACCAAGGACGGGTCTGATCTATGCAATTCGGATACGATCAACAAAGTCAGCGATGCCGACCACCCGGCATCGTTCGAGAATGGGTTGCTGAAGAGCAATCTATGATTATTTACAGACAATGATATCAAGTTCGGACCAAAGGCGTGACGAGCAAACACTTATCCACTTGGCTATCCCTTCTCTTAATTTGACAATAGATACATTAGGGAGCATCGTTTCTCCGACCGTTCAGTGCATCATTACAAGTATTGATCGATAGGTCATGTATCGATACGAGACAGGTGTACACCAAACACCATCCGTGGTACATTCTGATGATGAATGACAAATTTACGCAAAATTCAGAAATATTCCATCTACATGTATATCATGGCGGCAGGTTTGTTTGTTTGTTGTTTAACGCCGCACTCAGCAATATTCCAGCTGTATGACGGCGGTCTGTAATCAATCGAGTCTGGACCAGACAATCCAGTGATTGACATCATGAGCATCGATCCACGTAACTGGGATACGATTACATGCATCAACCAGGTCAGCGAGCCTGACCACCCGATCCCGTTAGTCGCCTCTTTCGACAAGCATAGTCGCCTTTTACAGCAAGCATGGGTTGCTGAAGACCTATTCTACCCCGATCTTCACGGAGCCAAATGACTTGAGATACAGGGTACATTCTGTGTCTTGCAAATCTAGTAGAGTCGTAAGCGTGTGAAGCCCATTTTTGGTTTTCCCCGCCGTGATATTGCTTGAATATTGCTAAAAGCGGCGTAAAACCATACTCACTCACTCACTTGACGCGTTACACTTGTCACTTTGAGAAGTTTCCTCGATGTTGATACCCCAATTATCAGGATTTTCTTACCAGCCACTCACGAAATTGCCCTAATTTGTGTGGCATTAGCAGTAAATGGCTCAGTTTCCGACACAATCCAATCTATAAGTGCCTTTGATGGCTGCATGGTTCACTTATCAACTACGGTTTGAAAAACGATAAAATCACAATTTCCTTTTAACACTTTTTGTTGGCCATTATGTACTTAAATTGGATTCTTGTGTTGTAATAGATTTCAATACTTTGGAGTCACGCAACACGTCACTTGTAAAAATACCTGGCCTAAAATGGAGGTCCCATCAACCCGTCAAACACAAATATACATTTACTTAAGAAAGTTGTTTGTTCAACGTGCACATATGGCTGTATCGTGTTTCTAGATGTTTGATGACAATTAACTCACTGTCAATAATATAAGCATATCCCTCCCGCTGCTTAATATTCAACCAAAACATATCCACAAAAGTGAGTTCAACAAAACATTTCGGCAAAGGTTTTGGATAATGTAATATGGTCTCAGGTAATGTGAAGGACAAGTCAATGACAATGGTAATGTGAGTCTTAGGACATGTATTCACGAAGAATCTATTTATATGACTGAATGAATTCATCCATGCATGAAATGCTATAGGAAAAGTGGAGCGCACATTCAAACTACGTTAATAAAAGTGAGTAGGGTATTGCAAGGATATACTCTATGCCCTATGCTATTTTATGATCATCGTCGCATGGTGGCTATCCGGTGGATTGGGTCAATGTAAAACGAAATAACCAGTTGAAATAATATATTATAAAATATATATTTCCATAACTACAAATATGATATATGAATTTGTAAACTATATGACACCTGATGTATTTCTTCATATAAAAGGTGACTATGCTTGTCGTAAGAGGCGACTAGCGGGATCGGGTGGTCAGGCTCGCTGACTTGGTTGATGCATGTCATCGTATTCAAATTGAGCGGATCGATGTCCATGATGTCAATCACTGGATTGTATGGTCCAGGCTCAATTATTTACAGACCGCCGTCATATAGCTGGAATATTGCTCTGAGTGCTGGGCAACAAACAAACAAATATTTCTTCATAGATCATATTCATGTATAAAGCTAAAAGAATATTTATGAAACTTGTTGTAAACTTTATTGTCTGTTCATAATATATTTTCTCAACTTTTGACAATAAATTTGAAACTTTGTATGTCACGATTTATGAGCAATTAGCCTGTAACTTGTAAACAGATGGTAAATCAATTTAGATTTTTCTGAAGAAATGGAAAAGTGATAAAAATCCAATAGTCATTGCTGACCAAACAAAACAGGCCCACACCAATAACAAATCACCAGAATGTTGTTTTGCAAATCCGAAATCTATAAAGAAAAAGACTTTCATAGTCCTTTTGATAATCTTACAATGGAAATGCACCCAGAAACTAGCGAGCTCAGCGACAACCCAACACCCCTCCGGGCTAACCCATTCGCGTTTGCCTTGAGTAAACATTTCAGGTCAGCGGAACTAGCTATTATGTCAAAAAGGGTAACCGGCTTCTCTCAAAGTAAATACCGGGCTATTCAAATTCGGAAAGTAGAACAAGCAGAAAAAAGATATAAGTCGATGTAGTTTTCATCCATTTTCACTGATATCATGCGTAAACCTAATGTTCCCACAAATATTAACTCATAACATTACAAAATAACATGTCGTCTGCCTCCAATCGTCTGCTACAGCGTTTGAAACGATCAAAACAAACAACCAACCGCGCTTTGTCTTATCGACATGCGCGGGAAAAAGAGCATGGCTATCTAAAATTGTTTAATGTAATCAAGTCAGATTAACGCAACCTGGTAGATTTAAGAGAGTGTTGAAATGTCCTAAATTTTAAAATAAAACGCTCGACTGCCTCTGGGCTGAAGTGGAACAGAACACGCGAGGCGGCTGATTCGAAGTCAGCAGCCGTTACAAGGGAAAACTCGTCTGTTATTTGTTCGTTTGAGAATTTCCTTATCCAAGCTATATTAAAACATGAAGGTTTATCTAATGAATATAAGAACTTACCTCTCTCGGAGTTGAATTTGACCGGAATGAAGTACTTTCCTCAATTCTACTTCTCGGAGAGAGTTGAGACGAGTCGCGATCACATGGGGGGACAAAAATAGTACAGGGATTCCCTTCAGTGACGGGCTTTGTTGTGAGCAGCGTCGGTCACGTGATACGGGACACCGGTTCCCGCATCAAGAATCAATACACGAAAACACGCGATGATTTGAAAATTGAAATAGAAACACGTGTCTAAGGGGAGTGTGTGTGTGTGTGTGTGTGTGTGTGTGTGTGGGGGGGGGGGGGGGGGGGGGGGGGGAATTTAAGTACCATGGGGTTAATATGCCGCATCATTTCCTCGAACTCGTGTAGTAATTATTAATATGCAGTGCCATTATATTTTAATCATGTGCTATATGAGAACGCACGTGTTTACCGATTTTGACATGTTAATATATGTTAACGACTAGTATGAATTGTCTACTTACGTCGATCACCTTTCCCAAGAAATGGAAAGCACTAAGTTCCCTCTGGTTACTGAACATGTTGATAAATTTGTACATGACAAAGTAGGAATGGTCTGTTTGTACATGCTTGGTTTTTCTTTCCCCAAGAATTAGAAGGGACCCAAGGTCACTTCCACCGTTTAGTGGGGTATGAGTGAATGGTAACTATATGCCATTATGATAAATTTGTACATGACAAAGAATGAATGACCCGCCTGCATTTGTTTTGTTCCTTTTCCGGGGATTGGAAGGGACCAAAGGAAAATCACCGTTTACTGGGAGACTGCTAGACTAACATATAGTCTCTGAAATGAACATATCGTACAGAAAAAAACAGTTGTTCAGTTATCTTAATAAAAATCTAATAAAAAGGGAGCCCAGTGATTCTCTTCATTTTCAGCAGTAATCTAGACTTGCCAAACATTATAGACTTGCATGGGCTGTAGTTGATATAAATGTATCAGGGTCTGTAAGACAGACTAGGAGACTGGTGACTGTGCCATTTTGATAATTTTGTTCATGACCAATATGAATGGTCTGCTTATGTCGACCCTCTTCCCTAAGAAATGCTGTGTCTACGTTGTTCTTTCTGGTGTATGTTTGGTCCTGCCTGTACATTTTACTTAGAATTGGAAATTGAACGTCTACCTGGAGAGGGCAGGGGGGACTTTGACACATATTACGGCCCTCAATAGCAGAAATGGTCTCTCTCTCATCATGAACATCGATCCACGTAATTGGTATACGACTCTCTCTCTCTCTCTCTCTCTCTCTCTCTCTCTCTCTCTCTCTCTCTCTCTCTCTCTCTCTCTCTGGGAAAGTTCAAAGTGACGCAGGTCACAGATGGTTACGAAGTTAAAGGGGACAATGCAGTCAGACAAGGATCATAATCAAAGCGGGACAAAGTCCTTTGTTATATAGCCGGGCGTTAGCCAGACGTATTTTGGTACAATATTAACGCTGCCGGGGATCGAACCCCCGACCTCCCGCTCTCCGGGCAGAGGCTCTATTCACTACACGAAGGTGTCGATATCCGTAAATGTATATAACAGTTATAAACAGAAGGTATTATTTTAAGTACAGGGCGGTCGGGTAGCCTAGTGGTTAAAGCGTTCGCTCGTCACGCCGAACACCCGGGTTCGATTTCCGACATGGGTACAATGTGTGAAGCCCATTTCTGGTGTCCCCCGCCGTGATATTGCTGGAATATTGCTAAAGGCGGCGTAAAACCATACTCACTCACTTACTTAAGTGTAAATTTAAGCTTGTTCCCTTACACATTCACTTTCGCGAATAAAATATGCTCAAGCTATAAATACTGGGTTTCAGTTTTTACTGTAACATTTATGGAGTATATAGATTGAGTGAGAATAGTTTTACACCCCTTTGGGCAATATCACGGCGGGGACATCGGGAATGAGTGTCGCACACTGTATCCATGTCGGAATTCGAATCTGGGTCTTGGCGTGAAGCGCGACCGATTAAGCTACTGGGCTACCCTACCGCCCCTGCAAATACTGATGTGTATTTCAGTCTCCACATATTGTGCCGGTATATATATCCACATTTTTCATTAAAGAATTTAATCTTGTCGTGAAGATCCGGAGTAGAATAGGACCTCAGCAACCATGCTTGCCGTGAAATTCGACCATGCTTGCCGTAAAAGGCGACCATACTTGTTAGAGGCGACTAACGGGATCGGCTGGCCAGTTTCACTGCACTGGTTGATGCATGTCATCATATCTCAGTTGCGTGTATCGATGCTCATTTATATCATGATATTGCTTAGTGCGGCGTAAAACAACAAACACACAAATCATATCGTACCTTAATCGATCTCGTAATGTTGACAAGTTGACTCTCAGAGACTTTAATACTATATAAAATATGTGTCGGATGCTAAGGGGTATGGGGTTGGGGGGGGGGGGGGGGGGGAGGTATTTAAGTACCATGGGGTTAATATGCCACATCATTTCCTCGAACTCGTGTAGTTATTATTAATATGCAGTGCCATTTTATTTTAAACATGTGCTATATGAGGATGCATGTGTTTACCGGTTTTGACATGTTAATATATGTTCATGACTAGTATGAATTGTCTACTTACGTCGATCACCTTTCCCAAGAAATGGAAAGCACTAAGTTCCTTCTGGTAACTGAACATGACAAAGTAGGAATGGTCTGTTTGTACATGCTTGGTTTTTCTTTTCCCAAGAATTAGAAGGGACCCAAGGTCACTTCCACCGTTTAGTGGGGTAGGAGTGAAAGGTAACTATATGCTATTGTGATAAATTTGTACATGACAAAGAATGAATGACCCGCCTGCATATGTTTTGTTCCTTTTCCGGGGATTGGAAGGGACCAAAGGAAAATCACCGTTTACTGGGAGACTGGTGACTGTGCCATGTTGATAATTTTGTTCATGACCAATATGAATGGTCTGCTTTTGTCGACCCTCTTCCCTAAGAAATGCTGTGTCTACGTTGTTCTTTCTGGGGTATGTTTGGTCCTGCCTGAACATTTTCCTAAGAATTGGAAGGGAGCAAAACTTTTACTGGGACAGGGGAGGGGGGACTTTAATACATTGTACGGCCCTCAATCTAAGAAAATCTCTCACTCTCTCTCTGGTGTCCCCCGCCGTGATATTGCTGGAATATTGCTAAAAGCGGCGTAAAACCATACTCACTCACTTACTTAAGTGTAAATTTAAGCTTGTTCCCTTACACATTCACTTTCGCGAATAAAATATGCTCAAGCTATAAATACTGGGTTTCAGTTTTTACTGTAACATTTATGGAGTATATAGATTGAGTGTGAATAGTTTTACGTCCCTTTGGGCAATATCACGGCGGGGACATCGGAAATGAGTTTCGCACACTGTTTCCATGTCGGAATTCGAATCTGGGTCTTGGCGTGAAGCGCGACCGATTAAGCTTCTGGGCTACCCCAACGCCCCTGTAAATACTGATGTGTATTTCAGTCTCCACATTTTGTGCCCGTATATATATATATCCACATTTTTCATTAAAGAATTTAATCTTGTGAAGATCCGAGTAGAATAGGACTTCAGCAACCATGCTTGCCGTGAAATTCGACCATGCTTGCCGTGAAAGGCGACCATACTTGTTAGAGGCGACTAACGGGATCGGCTGGCCAGTTTCACTGACCTGGCTGATGCATGTCATCATATCCCAATTGCTGGTTCGATACTCATGATGCTGAGTGCGGCGTAAAACAACAAACACAAAAATCATATCGTACCTTAATTGATCTCGTAATGTTGACAAGTTGACTCTCAGAGACTTTAATACTGCACATAATTTGTGTCGGATGCTAAGGGGTATGGGGTTTGCGGGGGGGGGGGGGGGAGAGATGGGGGGGTGGGGGGGGTCACGCCGATTTTAGAAATATTCTAGCAATATCACATTCTCGATATCTCTTGGGAAACGTGTAGGCACCTCTCATACTCTGTCAGGTACGAATATTTCAACGTGTCCAATTATCAGAAGGATCGGATCCTGACATTTGGCGTGACGTGCATAGCTTCCCCACCGCCCAATCATTCACAGAGACGAGTTACTACGCTTAACTAGAAAACATGAATGAAATGCGTATTAGCATGTATATAGGGTACACCTATCAATATACATGCTACACATGACACTTGCAGCCATGGCGACACACGAGTGACATTTAGTGTTGTTCATTTCAACAACTGTGTTTACTCACAATGGAATATTGTGTCACGAGTGACTGCCGACTGACATTTGAGCCTCGCTAGGTACGTGATATGAATGATGTTCATATGATATATCAGTGGGGGATCATATGATCTGACGTATGTCGCGGGAAAGGTGGCAGAGGGATCGACAACTTTATAATGAAGAGTAAACATATACAGTATGATGTAGACAAGCCACAATCCGACCTTGTTACGTGATGACATCGCTGAGTGTATGAGGTGAACATACTACTGTACATGTGTAGGATGATATTGTTTAAAATGCGTTCATGTATATAGGTGTGATATACACTGGGAATACCAGTCTCGAGTGTCCGCGGAAACAGCTTTCATTGGGCGTAAAAGACAAAATAGCGGTGAAAATTATATGAATTGATCACTGAAAATTATATGAATGGATCACTGAAAATTATATGAATGGATCACTGAAAATTATATGAATGGATCACTGAAAATTATATGAATGGATCACTGAAAATTATATGAACGGATCACCGAAAATTATATGAATAGATCACTGAAAAGTTTTAAAATACTTTCATGAAGGTGTGATTTTCACTGGGTATACCAGTCTCGATTATCCACCGAAACAGCTTTCATTGGGCGTAAAAGACAAAATAGCAGTGAAAATATATGAATGGATCACTGAAAATTATATGAATGGATCACTGAAAATTATATGACTGGATCACTGAAAATTATATGAATGGATCACTGAAAATCATATGAATGGATCACTCTCAAATTATGACACGAGGTGGCAAGTGGACACCGTGTGTCTGCACCTGTCTTGTCGGATTGAGCGAGATGTTTACAAACAGGTATACGGCACTGTTAAAATGTTAAGATATTTAATCTGGAACCCTCGTTGCAATTATTGATGTGAAATTCTGTCTTTCGGTTGTGTTGTTTTGTTGTTTAACGCCGCACTCGGCAATATTCCAACTACAGGACGACAGCCTGTAAATAATCGAGTCAGTGATTGATATTGTGAGCAACGATCCACTTCATCAGTGATTGATATTGTGAGCAACGATCCACTTCATCAGTGATTGATATTGTGAGCAACGATCCACTTCATCGGTGTACGATGACACACAAGCCACCAAGTCACCTAGCTCGACCATCTGATCCATTTAGTCGCCTCTAACGACAAGCATAGAATCAGGGGTTGCAATTCAGACAAGACATTATTGTACTATTTACAAGAACTGATTAAATGAAACTAAGTAAAAAGAATCAAAATACGTTTCGCGACAAAAATGTGAAATTCCGTTGATTCAGGCATTCGCGTTTTACGAAGATTTCCGTGTACGGATTTAAAAAGAACATTTGTCCGTTAAAGGATCGTTATTCAAGTACAATCAGTACGTCATGTAAACTTCCTTCCCGTACTATTAATACTTAGAACGGGGAGGGAGGGGGGAGTGTGTGTCTGCAAGGATACGTGGCAATGATGCACACGTGATATGATATTTCCACGCAGCCATGACTTGTTAATCTGTTGGGAGAAGTGTAATCAATTGGACTGGGACATATTCCATATAAGGTAACATATTTATCAACATTCACAATTAAAATTAAATTTAAACACGGCTCAGATTGTTAAAGTTAAACTGACGTTTATAAACACGCCTTCGTTACTGAAAAGACCTTCCACCCAAACGTGTAAGGGACACCTATGTAAAGGACCAGTAACACTCCCGTCAACTGTTACATTATTAAGTTCCCTATCGAACTACCAACTGTATTTTCCATGTACCTATCGCTGGTGATTCAGATTCGATCAAGTTTCATTTGTTAAGCGGCTGTAAAAGCCTGCAGTTGGCTATCTATAACACTTCTGTACGGGCGGTTTGACGCGCGAACAAAGCCGACAGTGAAACTTTAGTACAGTCAGTGGATTGAACGTTTGAACAGAGCCAGGAAACGGGGTGTGGATAACAGACGTCACCGTCAAGTCAACAAAGACCTGAATTTCCTTCCAGGGTTTGTTTTACAATAGAAGCAATAACACTCTTTCCTCAATCATTCGAAATCTTTGCTAAAATTTGAGTCCAAAGCAGCGGCTATCAGAGGCGGTAATAAGTACAGTACTGCTGGTATGAGACGGTGGATGGGTGTGTCAGGGAGTGAGTGGCGGGGTCGTAGGTGAGTGAGTGAATGGGTGAGTGGTTGGGTAGCTTGGTGGATGAGTGAAAGAGCGCGTGGCTGGGTGGTAGGTGAGTGAGTGAATGGGTGAGTGGGTAGCTTGGTGGATGAGTGAGTGAGTGGTAAGGTCTTAGTTGAGTGGGTGAGTGGATGGGTGGATGAGTGAGTGAGTGAGTGATTGGGTGGTAGGTGAGTGAGTGAATGGGTGAGTGGGAGGGTAGCTTGGTGGATGAGTGAGTGAGTGGTTTGGTGGTAGGTGAGTGAGTGAATGGGTGAGTGGGAGGGTAGCTTGGTGGATGAGTGAGTGAGCGAGTGGCTGGGTGGTAGATGGGTGAGTGAATGGGTGAGTGGGTTAGTGAGTGAGTCAGTAGCTTGGTGGATACACGGCTGGGTGGGTGGGCGAGTGAGAGAGTGGGTGAGTTGGGTTTAATAACGCTTGGAACACTACTTTAAATGTATTTATCTTCATGTTGATTGAAGCCTCAAGCGATATTTTGTCTCAGACGTCTACCACCTGGATGACACACGGGTGTGATGGTGGCAGACCTAGATACATGACCAGGACGAATTACACATGTGAAGTTGTTTGAACGGGAAGCAGAATAAATGAAATGTGAGAATACTCGGAGAATTCTCAGTCGTGACGGGGAATCAGAATATCTTCAGAATAATTTGAAACAACAAACTTTCTAATACAACCGTTAAGTATAACACTATATAAATTAGTTACCATTGTAATTACAGAACAGGACGTGTATTGCTTTCAGGTTGGTAAGCAAAGAGAGTTAACATAATACATTGGCGACAGAACATTGCAACCTACCGTATTTACCGTAGAGAGCGCTCTGCTCTCATAAGCGCCCTCTGTCAAACTTCTAGCCGAATCTAATAAATCTTAAATACTTTTTGCCTATTACAGATTTGCATACAGAAAACAAAAGCGCCGACGGGGTATATTATTGCCTGAAAACTATTACCGAAAAAACCTCTAGTTTCATTCACGTTTCATTGCTCGACCTCTGAAAACAAATAGGTCTTGCTGTGTATAGTTTTAATAAGCGCCCCTCCTTCTCAATGTTATATGCAGTCCTCTTTATCATACCCATGCTCGTGGGTTTCACCAAAGTGGTAAACGTCTGAGACCTACATCACTTCCGACTTTCCTCCCACATTAAGATGACATGCCGTGATATAACTAGAATACTGTTCAAAGCAGTATTGTGACTTTCCCTATGCATTTGTGCACAGCTTTTCAAATACTACTCTTATCATCACCCGTTATCTATTAATGAAGAAAATGTCACATTGTGCTTCAACAATGTAGCGAAGCTGTATTAAAAAAACCGCCCACTTATACCAAACAGTCTTGTATTTTCAATATGCATGTACCAGAAAACAAATATTCTGCATGCGGGTACATTACCCATTTAAGCTGACGATCAGATGATCCTTGCATGCGTAATGGACGCACCCCGCACGGCGAACTGACACGCCTAATACAACATTGCCAACATGGACTCCCCACAATGAGGCTTAGCATATTAAGGAATCTGTGTAAAATGCATATATGCATGAATACTCGCATTTGCCTTCAAAATCGGCGGATTTTATTTTGAAATTTCATTTTGTAGGAATGCGGAGATTTGAACTGGGGATGAGGGTTGGTGTAGACAACAAAGGATGCTGTAACGCTACTCCTTTGTATCCATATTTTCCAACGACACCGTCTCTACAAATTCACTCGAATTAGACATATCTAGTTAAATCAATTGATGTCCACTTCCTGGTCATCTAGCAACCCGGACGCAATAACGCTGGTTCACAAGGACGTACTAACTAAATTGCACTTTCAAGTGACTGACGATAAGTAAACACTCATGGCTGGCTCTCCGTTGCTACACACGCAACGGGCTGAGCAGGTCTACCGACGCTGATGAAACGAGTTCATGTTTAAAACGGCAGATTTGCAGTTTGAATGACGAGTCGGTTGGTGAACTTTTAGCCCCATGATTACAGAAAACGCTCGTGAGTGATCATGAGAAGGAGATAGTTGCCTGGTTCTGTTCGATGTCAATTTCAAAACGTGTTGTAGATGAATGAAATACACGCTTGTTCATTTCATCTATCGACACATATGGTGAGAGTTGGGAGGGCGGAGTCGTTCTGTATCTCCCATGTACAGTATTATCAGTATGTTGGCAAACATGCTCCATGTATTATCTACAGATTAAGGAAGTAATATAGATAAAATCATGATGTATAATTCAATTTGTATCCTTGTCACCAATATCGTGCTAGCCTTTGAATGCAACGCTGGTCCACGCAGCGTCTTCTCTTCCGAAACGACAACGCAACCGGTATCAGAACACCCCACCCCCATCGGACAATTGCCCCCTAAACACCCCAACACTCCATCACAGATATCTGAGGACACTCCCTATCCATTACACAACAAAGTTCTTTTAAACAATGAAGCGCAATATACTAGTATTCAAATTCACAGTTCCGAGGAATAAAAATTTGTATTAGAAATGTAGATTTTGATCAATCCCTCTACGATGAATGTGGGATAACTACTTTATACAGGTATATGATGAGCGTATCATACTAGGTATGTACTATTCATAATTTAAAAATATATCATTAGTATGACGTGTTTCAAAATACGCAAGCTATTTACATCATATTCTTCATTACATGTGCAAGTTAACAAAAACAGATTTCAGGATGTGTACTAGATATCTAGTCTCTGAAATGAACATATCTTACAGAAAAAAAACAGTTGTTAAATTATCCTTATTAAAACATAATAAAAAGGAGCCCAGAGACTCGCTTCATTTTCAAACTTGCCAAACATTATAGACTTGCATGGGCTTTATTGGATATATTTGTATCAGGGTCTGTATGACAGACTAGATGTGTACATATACCCTATTGTCCTCCTTAAGACGTCAGAGCGTCAATTAACCTCGCCCAACCCGCCGACCCAACGACTAACACTACAATAACTAAATTTAATTTTGGATACCGCTATATTTTCAATGCTATTTGATGACGTTAAACCAAAACCACTTACTTACTCACGTCTAACACTACAACATCTAATTTTGGATCCGGCTATATTTTTAATGCTATTTGATGGCGTTAAACCAAAATCACTCACTCACGACTATTACTGCTGAAACCTATTTTAGATACCCCTACATTTGTTAATGATTTTGATAGTCTGTCATACTGGGTTGAATAAAATGTTATCCATAAAATTCGATGGGGATTTCAAGTTGAGTTGGCACAGGATACTTTGACCAGGACCTGTAATGCTCATACCGTAGTCGAATCTGATAGTCACGACTTCAATAACAGAGTACTTTCTGTCTCACAACATCAAACCATTTACTTCCTCCTGACAGGAGCCTACTTCCTCTATTAATCGCCTTAAAGGAGCTCCTCGTCGGTCCATCCTCTCTAACCTGACACACCACGGTACAACTGGAATAGTGTTAAAAACGACGTTTACACCAACTCACTCACTCACTTGAAGGAGCTCCTCGTCGGTCCATCCTCTCTAACCTGACACACCACGGTACAACTGGAATAGTGTTAAAAACGACGTTAACACTAACTCACTCACTCACTTGAAGGAGCTCCGCGTCGGTCCATCCTCTCTAACCTGACACACCATGGTACAACTGGAATAGTGTTAAAAACGACGTTAACACCAACTCACTCACTCACTTGAAGGAGCTCCGCGTCGGTCCATCCTCTCTAACCTGACACACCATGGTACAACTGGAATAGTGTTAAAAACGACGTTAACACCAACTCACTCACTCACTTGAAGGAGCTCCTCGTCGGTCCATCTTCTCTAACCTGACACACCATGGTACAACTGGAATAGTGTTAAAAACGGCGTTTACACCAACTCACTCACTCACTTGAAGGAGCTCCTCGTCGGTCCATCCTCTCTAACCTGACACACCATGGTACAACTGGAATAGTGTTAAAAACGACGTTAACACCAACTCACTCACTCACTTGAAGGAGCTCTGCGTCGGTCCTTCCTCTCTAACCTGACACACCATGGTACAACTGGAATAGTGTTAAAAACGGCGTTAACACCAACTCACTCACTCACTTGAAGGAGCTCCGCGTCGGTCCTTCCTCTCTAACCTGACACACCATGGTACAACTGGAATAGTGTTAAAAACGACGTTAACACTAACTCACTCACTCACTTGAAGGAGCTCCGCGTCGGTCCTTCCTCGCTAACCTGACACACCATGGTACAACTGGAATAGTGTTAATAACGGCGTTTACACCAACTCACTCACTCACTTGAAGGAGCTCCGCGTCGGTCCTTCCTCTCTAACCTGACACACAATGGTACAACTGGAATAGTGTTAAAAACGGCGTTAACACCAACTCACTCACTCACTTGAAGGAGCTCCGCGTCGGTCCTTCCCCTCTAACCTGACACACCATGGTACAACTGGAATAGTGTTAAAAACGACGTTAACACCAACTCACTCACTCACTTGAAGGAGTTCCTCGTCGGTCCATCCTCTCTAACCTGACACACCATGGTACAACTGGAATAGTGTTAAAAACGGCGTTAACACCAACTCACTCACTCACTTGAAGGAGCTCCGCGTCGGTCCTTCCTCTCTAACCTGACACACCATGGTACAACTGGAATAGTGTTAAAAACGGCGTTAACACCAACTCACTCACTCACTTGAAGGAGCTCCGCGTCGGTCCTTCCTCTCTAACCTGACACACCATGGTACAACTGGAATAGTGTTAAAAACGACGTTAATACCAACTCACTCACTCACTTGAAGGAGCTCCTCGTCGGTCCATCCTCTCTAACCTGACACACCACGGTACAACTGGAATAGTGTTAAAAACGGCGTTAACACCAACTCACTCACTCACTTGAAGGAGCTCTGCGTCGGTCCATCCTCTCTAACCTGACACACCATGGTACAACTGGAATAGTGTTAAAAACGGCGTTAACACCAACTCACTCACTCACTTGAAGGAGCTCCGCGTCGGTCCATCCTCTCTAACCTGACACACCATGGTACAACTGGAATAGTGTTAAAAACGGCGTTAAAACCAACTCACTCACTCACTTGAAGGAGCTCCGCGTCGGTCCATCCTCTCTAACCTGACACACCATGGTACAACTGGAATAGTGTTAAATACGGGGTTAACACCAACGCACTCATTCACACACTTAAAGGAGCAAAGATTTCCTCACTGTTTGAGTTATAGTGAGTGAGTTGAAACTTTAAGTCACGTCGGCAGTAATTCAGCCAGTGACAGATATAAAAAAAAATGTTGACATGATAATAACTAGATTATCACAGATGTGTATTTAAAATTGGTATAAGAACATTAAACATGATCTAATGGTGACAATACAATTTACAAACCAGGCTTTAGATCACCAGCAACAAAAGTTAGGCCACCATACTAGGGACCATAGGGTTGGTTGGTTGGTTTGTTGTTTAACGCCGCACTCAGCAATATTCCAGCTATATGACGGCGGTCTGTAAATAATCGATTCTGGACCAGACAATCCAGTGATTGATATCATGAGCATCAATCCACGCATTTGGGATCGATGACATGCATCAGCTAAGCCAGCGAGCCTGACCACCCGATCCCGTTAGTCGTCTTCTACGGCTAGCATGTGTTGCTGAAGACCTATTCTACCCCGGATCTTCACGAGTAGGGACAATAGGGACTTAAGGTACATCTGCTACCTGCCGCTGAAACTACTGCTACTACTTTTACTGCTACTGCTTCTACTGCCGCTGCTACAACTTCTACTGCTGATGCTCCTGCTTCTGTTACTGCTGCAGCTACTACTGTTATAAGAATGTCCCTTTGATATAAGTAAGAAAACCGTATTGGTTTATGGGAATTATTTCAAGCAGTTATGGGTTCCGGCAAGATCAGTAATGCATTTATAGTGATCCACATTTATTTCAATATTGTAAGGCAAAGCGGGTGGTGCATCGGTCTAATATCCCGCACCCCTTAACCGTTCCAGGATCAACTAGTTGCGGGTTCGAATTTCACTCACTCACTCACTCACTCACTCACTCACTCACTCACTCACTCACTCACTCACTCACCCAGACAAAGTGCAGATATCTTTGTTATTCTTACATATCTTTATTGCATTGTAAACAGTGACTGACTGAAGCAAAGCTTTATCTACCTTCCTCATGAAACATGTTCCTGCTGTCCTGGGCGATCCGTTTGTGACGCAAATTCTGTTGTTAAAATTGTCAAGTCTATCGAGAATTAGGACAGTAAATAACACCAAATCATCCCAAACCAGCCTACTTCCCTGCACAGTGCTCTTTCTTCCGCATCGACCATTACGAATAAGGAAGTAGAAAGACGGGGGATACCAAATTAATAAAAATTCCCAACAACAAGGAAAACATGAATTCGTTATGAGTAATTCTAGACTAGAATAAGTCTCTTTTTCCAAAAGATAATCATTCAAAAGAAGTATGTCTTAGTTCATTGGTGGGATCCAAATGCACTCGAAACCTCTGAAAAATGTAAATTTACTGGACAAAAACTGGTGCCATCAGGCGTTGACTAATAAGTATAACAATTTGAAAGTCACACTGACCAGACGGTGAGTCAATGTACGCTTTGACCAGCGTTGACTTTAGGTTGAAATGCCTGGCTGAGATGCGAGACAACGCTCATTTACTATTTCTATCTGCCTTCTAGATTAATAAACAGATGTTTATTTAAAACGATTATTATCACTATTGTACTTAGTTCTTTACCTTTCTTTTAACTTACCAACCATTTTACTTCTGACGTCACACATCTACATCACGTCACTACTACTACTACTACTACTACTACTACTACTTCTACTACTACTACTTCTACTTCTACCGATGCAAGGGAGTTTATTGAAATATAAATGTTTGGCACACACAGCTGCATGCGTGTTGCTTTATAGGTGCAATGATATTGAACGACACGTTAAACACCATTTCACTCAACCTTCATCTTCTACTCTTTCTTCTCTTACTTCTCCTGTTCCTCCCTTACTTCTACTGTTCCTCCCCTTAATTCTTCTATTCCTCCTCCTACTTCTCCTATTCCTCCCTTACTTCTACTGTTCCTCCCCTTAATTCTTCTATTCCTCCTCTTACTTCTCCTATTCCTCCCTTACTTCTACTTTTCCTCCCCTTAATTCTACTATTCCTCCTCTTACTTCTCCTGTTCCTCCTCTTACTTCTCCTATTCCTCCCTTACTTCTACTGTTCCTCCCCTTAATTCTTCTATTTCTCCTCTTACTTCTCCTATTCCTCCCTTACTTCTACTTTTCCTCCCCTTAATTCTTCTATTCCTCCTCTTACTTCTCCTATTCCTCCCTTACTTCTACTATTCCTCCCCTTAATTCTTCTATTCCTCCTCTTACTTCTCCTATTCCTCCCTTACTTCTACTTTTCCTCCCCTTAATTCTACTATTCCTCCTCTTACTTCTCCTGTTCCTCCTCTTACTTCTCCTATTCCTCCCTTACTTCTACTGTTCCTCCCCTTAATTCTACTATTCCTCCTCTTACTTCTACTATTCCTCCTCTTACTTCTCCTGTTCCTCCTCTTACTTCTCCTATTCCTCCCTTACTTCTACTGTTCCTCCCCTTAATTCTACTATTCCTCCTCTCACTTCTACTAATCCTCCACTGAATTCTATTATTCGTCCCCTACTAAAGCTAGTTCTCCTCTAACATCTAATATTCCTCTTTTTACTTTTACGATTCATCCTCGTGCTTCGACTATTCGTCAGCATACTTCTACTATTTCTCCTCCTCTTGTAGTATTTCTCCTCCACTTCCTCCATTCCTCTTCTTCAATCCACTATTCCTCATCACTACCACCCACACTCCACAAGCCAAACCGGCACTTCATATGCTTCTCCCACTACCACTACCATTCCTGCTGTTGCTGATTTATTTAGATTTAAGTCGTTTTCGGTTCGTAATAAATTATTTTAAGCTTTTAGTTCTCACCACTCGTTCGAAAAGTTGCAACCCTTTCCAGTCAGGTGCTAATCGCCATTATCATCATCTGAACTCCATTTAATGAGAACACACATTTCAAACTATGACATTTGTATTGGACACACGAAAAGAAAAAAAATCAACATGACCGTTGACAAAAACTAGAAGATAATACATTCCAGAAAGATGCCGTCTCGACAAATGGCGCGAGATATTGAATGATGGCGCGGAGGTCATACATAAATCTAATTGAAAGTGTTTTTGAAACGAAGTAGCTTGCCTTACAGATAGAGCATGGAAGAAATTGTACTTATTGCGCCTAAAAAATCAGTCGTATTGATACTCGGTGGTATAAATCAAATCAAATTTAATCAAATTGTAAAATAAACAAGGACTTCCTTGTCTCGTGTAAACGGGTCTCTAGATGTAAATTAACATTAAGTTCTTTCTTCGTAATACCTACACAAACAAGGTCCATTTGTGGCAGGCCATTTTAATAGTATTCCCAATCCCCCACTCCAGTCGCTCTACCTAAATCTAAGAGGCATTCAACATGCTTGACAAATCCAATATAACGGTGACTATCTTTCTCACTTGAACATGTACTCATGGTTTATAGTTTTATTCAAAGACAAATCTTACTGAAACTCTCATGTATAAATACACAGTGGGGTAGTGTAGTGGTGAAAGAACTTGTCCCGTCACGCCGAAAGACTCGGGTTCGATTCCCATGGTGTGTTATGTGTGAAACTAATCCTTGGTGGACCCCTGCCGTGATATATCTTTATTAGTGCCCAAATTATCATAAATAAAAGCGAGAATCCCATTCTATAATGATAAGAAATTTCTGCTCAAAGTAGAATCCATTGTACGATTCCGAGCATAAGCATGTGTTTATGAATCACTATCAAATAGTGATGATACCAAGCGTTCGCTCAAAGGTGTATCATGCCCTACCAGTGGCACCCGTCACAAGCAACCCTAAAAAACCCAACAAAACACTGGAACATATGGTACAAGTCATAATAGGGAATTATGAAAACAGAGTCGCATGAAGCTCCTTGTAATCTTTGTAGAAAGAGCATTCTCGATTGTACCTCAAAAGTTCTGCAATCTGGAGGCCTGAGGCTGGAGCTTCTGAAATAACTAAGTGTCAGATTGACGTTATCAATGAGGTAGTCCAGCATTTCACATATTTTATTTATCTCCGCGAACTTCAGATGACATTTGCTTTCATTTTTGACAAATAATGCAGACAGAAATGTAATTATGTCAAGCGACACCACGTTTAGTAACACATGCTCTATGTATCAAGGACTACACATGCTCCATGTATAAATAAATGAAGTTCTTCCTTTGGTTAGTCGTGTGCGATAGTGGTTTTCAAAGTTGAAAAATCAAATGTTTTAGAGTAAATGAACTTGGTTCTAAAATGAGTTTCCACAAATCCATGCAACTCCCATGTTTTTGAGAATCCATGTGATATTAATTCGACTTGTCTCTTATACTTTCAGTATAAAAAAGAAAGTCCTTCCTTGAGTTAATTTCTATTAAGGATTATTGTAATCTTTGAGACAGGGATTTTGTGGTACATTTGCTGGACCCAGCGACATGCCTCTCTTTGTCCGGACATTTATGGAGCTTTGGAATCCAGTATAAAAGAGGAATGGACATGTCTTCATGTTTTACCGTCTCCCTAAGATAAGGTACTGGCATGATAGGTAGCATAACTTGATATGTCACTTATAGAAAGTTCCTTGATTCTTACATACAATCGTTATGTTGATTGAGGCCTCGTCAGTATGAACATGTATAAACCTTTCATGTAGGACAGCCGGACCTTGGATGGCAACTGGCTGGTACAGAATGGGTTTATGCCAAATCTGGTTCCTCCTTTTCAATTTGTGAATTCTTATAAATAACAACATCAGTGCGTTGCCACAAGGCAAAGACAACTACAAACATGCTCATAAATATGACAGAAAGTTCAAATAAGAGTTGTTGGCTGATCATGCGTCGATACAGGTAACCAGGAAGTGATCAGATCTCTTTCAGACATACCTAGTTCGGTGATAGAATCAGTCACAAGTGTATTTTGTCATGATTTAAGATACTGATCATCTCTCAGACGCATTACATTATATTATTCTCAGCGTCATTATTGAGGGGTCACGAATGAACCATTGTTTATCCGCATTGGCTGTTGCTATGTATTGCACGTACATGGTCTGAACCATGGTTCAGGCGATGTTTTGGCTAGCTTTTTCCATCACCTACAATCTTACACTTTTCAATGGTTTTAATAGTCGTCCATTCTTCCAGTTTATATAAACATGTAATCAGTGTGACAGAGGCATAAACAACATGTTCTTCAACTGTTAATCACATTGTGAACATACTCAGACCTATATGTACATGTTTCACACCCTACATACCAAGGTGACCCTTCAATAATGAGGGTGAATATGCATACCACCTGGTAACCAGCACCAAAGACATTCTTGAGATATGCATGTACACTGTCTAAAGGGCTAGTTTTGTGCAGGAACGTAACTTCATTCATTTTACAATTTACAGTGAAAGGTAACCAGATACTTCAGTGTGTAACCTGTTGATACTTAAGTGTGACAACACATCTAGGTAGGACATCTGGATGGTGTTGGGATACAATGAGTGCTTTGTGGTTTTGCTTGATTTAAATCACACACAATAGAAAGTTTCAATAAACGGTTAGATCGCCTTTCAGTGTCCTCATTTACCTGGTGACAAAAGATGGCACGTTGGTATATTTAGTGCGCCACGATTTGTTACCGCTGGCGCAGTTGACAGTTAGGTTGCATTGCATGGATCGTCGTTGCCCATAAAGACAGACGAGGAGGATATTTTAGAAGATCACCTTGTCATTGTCTGATGTTTTAGCGGTCATGAATGTAGGTAGAGCAGAAAATTAGTTGTTCATGTCAAAGCACCAAGGTTATGTAAAAGTAGGAATACGAGATGTTCTATTTGAGATATGTAAAAGTAGGAATATGAGATGTTCTGTTTGAGACATGTAAAAGTAGGAATATGAGATGTTCTATTTGAGACATGTAACAGTAGGAATATGAGATGTTCTATTTGAGCTATATAATAGTAGGAATATGAGATGTTCTATTTGAGATATCCAACTTGAAGACAGTTAATATTCATGAGGCATGAGGTTGTGTCTTACATTTTCCAGATGAAATGTTCAACGGATTCTTCTTGAGTAAAAAGTGGAGTTAAACCCAACTCCCTCAATCATTTGAAATGTCACGGTGTGTTGGCTGAACATACGAGAAAACCTAAAGAGATCGCATCCGTATATCCAAATTATACAACTACCGTAAGTCAGTCTATGAAAGAGGTGACGTGAAATTGGGTTAACGTCGCGTCCAAGATTATTGCACTTATATACGTGCATGTACGTGTGTGTGGCGGCTTGTACTAGTCCAGACTGATGCCGGTTTTATAGTGCTAGACCACTGAGATACCATGCCGCAGTTTAACATGAATACCTCACTCAGACACAGTATACTGACTCCGAGCCGACCAGTCCTTGTTTTAGCCCCTTAATGCCGAACGCCAGGCAGGGTAACAACAAGTACCATCTTTTAACGTCTTTTGGTATGACGCGGCTGGGGATCGAACCCCGGACCTTCCGCTCTCCGGGCGGACGCTCTACCACTAGACCACGGATATATGACCACTAGACCACGGATGAAGAAAATTCATACATTCGCCACGTCATTCGGAGACGATTTCACGCTGTATGAATATGATGAATGTCTTTTTACATACGGACCGCCCCGTGTTCTAATGAACAGAACATCTGATCAGGGAGCCGAAAGTCTGTGGTTGGAAGCCCGGTCGTGACATAGATGGTTAAACGATGGTACTTGTTGTTTCCTTGCCAGGCGCTCGGCACTTAGAGATACAATAACCACTGGTTGGCTCGGAGTCTGAATCGGGTAGTCATGTTAAACTGAGGTATGGAATCTCAGTCGGTTAAGACTATAAAACCGGCATTAGAGCGGATAGATACAAGCAGACAAACAGACATACCACACACAGACACACACAATTCAAATGCATCAGCTGGTCATTTATAAAAGTGGGCAAATCAATTACGAATATTTACGAAATATTCTCGAAGATTATGCAGGTAGAAGTAAGTTAGTTAGGGTTCTTTTTGTATTTCACAAGTCGTGACCCGAATCGACATAGTGAACTAAAAATATCTATACTATTGCACAACCCCATTCATTGCTATTTTCAAACACATGAAATCGCCACATGGATATTTCTATGGTTTTTATGTTCTTCCTGCAACACATGTTTATGTATACATAATAATATGCATACCATTTCAGTTTGCTCAAAACATTATAGCTTAACGGCAGAAAAAAGCTTGTGGTGCCGTGCGAAGGAGTATTTTTTTGAGGGGATTAATTCGAACTCATGATCGAAAGATCCTGGAACAAGTAAATAACATATCCATGCACAAGTCGTCTAAGCCCAGTCGTCTAAGGCGCCGCGATTTGCTGTGCAGAGTTGCGTCCCCTGGACACGCCAGAAACCTATGATTGTGGGTTCGAATCCCGGTTCACCCCGATTATGTTTCTAGGTTTGTCAGCACCATACCCGTGCTCGTGGGTTTCACCGAAGTGGTAAACGTCTAAGACCTGCATCACTTCGGGCTTTCCTCCCACATTAAGCTGACACGCCGCGATATAACTGGAATACTGTTAATAGCAGCGTTAAACCCAACTCACTCACTCACTCACTCAGTAAACACAGGCAATCCCTTTTATTATCAGTGTTTTTCATCTCCATGCTCATCTAACACAGTAAACACAGGCAATCCCTTTTATTATCATTGTTTTTAATCTCCATGCTCAACTAACACAGTAAACACAGGCAATCCCTTTTATTATCATTGTTTTTAATCTCCATGCTCAACTAACACAGTAAACACAGGCAATCCCTTTTATTATCATTGTTTTTCATCTCCATGTTCAACTAACACAGTAAACACAGGCAATCCCTTTTATTATCAGTGTTTTTCGTCTCCATGCTCAACTAACACAGTAAACACAGGCAATCCCTTTTATTATCATTGTTTTTCATCTCCATGCTCATCTAACACAGTAAACACAGGCAATCCCTTTTATTATCATTGTTTTTCATCTCCATGCTCAACTAACACAGTAAACACAGGCAATCCCTTTTATTATCATTGTTTTTCATCTCCATGCTCATCTAACACGGACACAGGCAATCCCTTTTATTATCATTGTTTTCAATCTCCATGCTCAACTAACACAGTAAACACAGGCAATCCCTTTTATTTTCATTGTTTTTAATCTCCATGCTCAACTAACACAGTAAACACAGGCAATCCCTTTTATTATCAGTGTTTTTCGTCTCCATGCTCAACTAACACAGTAAACACAGGCAATCCCTTTTATTATCATTGTTTTTCATCTCCATGCTCATCTAACACAGTAAACACAGGCAATCCCTTTTATTATCAGTGTTTTTCATCTCCATGCTCAACTAACACAGTAAACACAGGCAATCCCTTTTATTATCATTGTTTTTAATCTCCATTCTCAACTAACACAGTAAACACAGGCAATCCCTTTTATTATCAGTGTTTTTCATCTCCATGCTCAACCAACACAGTAAACACAGGCAATCCCTTTTATTATCAGTGTTTTTCATCTCCATGCTCAACTAACACAGTAAACACAGGCAATCCCTTTTATTTTCATTGTTTTTCATCTCCATGCTCAACTAACACAGTAAACACAGGCAATCCCTTTTATTATCATTGTTTTTCATCTCCATGCTCATCTAACACAGTAAACACAGGCAATCCCTTTTATTATCATTGTTTTTCATCTCCATGCTCAACTAACACAGTAAACACAGGCAATCCCTTTTATTATCAGTGTTTTTCATCTCCATGCTCAACTAACACAGTAAACACAGGCAATCCCTTTTATTATCATTGTTTTTCATCTCCATGCTCATCTAACGGTTTCTGTGCAGGTAAAATGGAGAAATCACGAGAAATCGGTTCCCCTTGAGGGGCGAGGTAATTCTACTTACGGAATTTCTCTGACTTACTTAAAGTATGGTGTAGGTGAAACATAGTTTCTCTATAAATTTGCATCATGACCTTTATTTGCGTACGCTTCACTTAAATGTTACAGAATGACCAGGAAATTCCTGGGTCAGAATCAACCGCCAGAAAATCATTATGATATAAAAGGTGGGAAATGCTGAGAGACTGTGTAAGCCTATATGTAAGCCTATTCGAATATCAAAGGGAGGATGTTTCTATTCTGTGAAAAGAAAACTTCGTCATATATATAATTGCAAACATGCCAGAGCGAGATATTGCATATTCAGGCTGGCGAATGTTTGAGTGTAACTTTAGTTTTGTTTTTTGAGCGGGGCGGGATTTTAGGACACGCACTTTGTGCGTAATAAACAATGACGACATGTTCTTGCTTCTTATAAAAAAACAAAAACATCTGTGACTTCGGAGTCTCCACTACCCCTGCTAGATGTGAGGGCAAGCCATTCGATATTGTGTGTGTGTGAACGTTGATTTGAGTCATCCGATAACGTGTACTAATATTAGTCCGTGACAGCAAACTCAGAAATAGTACAAATCTTAACACATCATGTTTATGCACAGGCAAAAAATGACATGTTATGCATTAAAAAGGGGTGTAAAACCGCATTTAAGATTATTGCACGTATGGAGAGATGCATGGTATGCGTGTGTGTTAGTGTGTGTGGAATGTGTGTACGCTCGCGTTTGAGTGTGTGTTTGTTTGTGTGAATTGTGTGTACGCTCGCTTTTGAGTGTGTTTGTTTGTGTGGAGTGTGTGTACGCTCGCTTTTGAGTGTGTGTTTGTTTGTGTGGAATGTGTGTACGCTCACGTTTGAGTGTGTGTTTGTTTGTGTGGAATGTGTGTACGCTCGCGTTTGAGTGTGTGTTTGTTTGTGTGCAATGTGTGTAAGTTCGCGTTTGAACGTGTGTATGTTTGTGTAGAATGTGTGTACGCTCGCGTTTGAGTGAGTGTTTGTTTGTGTGGAATGTGTGTGCGCTCGCGTTTGAGTGAGTGTTTGTGTGGAATAGTTGTACGCTCTCGTTTGAATGTGTGTTTGTTTGTGTGGAATGTGTGTACGCTCGCGTTTGAGTATGTGTTTGTTTGTGTGGAATGTGTGTACGCTCGCGTTTGAGTGTGTGTTTGTCTGTGTGAAATGTGTGTACGCCCGCGTTTGAGTGAGTGTTTGTGTGGAATAGTTGTACGCTCTCGTTTGAATGTGTGTTTGTTTGTGTGGAATGTGTGTACGCTCGCGTTTGAGTGTGTGTTTGTTTGTGTGAAATGTGTGTACGCCCGCGTTTGAGTGTGTGTTTGTTTGTGTAGAATGTGTGTACGCTCGCGTTTGAGTGTGTGTTTGTTTGTGTGGAATATGTGTACGCTCGCGTTTGAGTGAGTGTTTGTTTGTGATGGAGTGAGTGAGTGAGTTGGGTTTAACGCCGCTTTTAACAGTATTCCAGTTATATCACGGCGTGACAGCTTAATGTGGGAGGAAAGCCCGAAGTGATGCAGGTCACAGACGTTTACCAGTTCGGGTATGGTGCTGACAAACCTAGAAACATAATCGGGGTGAACCGGGATTCGAACCCACAATCATAGGTTTCTGGCGTGCCCAAGGGACGCAACTCTGCACAGCGAATCGCGGCGCCTTAGACGACTGGGCCACCCGTGCCCCCGTTTGTGATGGATGTGTATGTGTGCATGTGTGCATGTGTGCATGGTTATGACGTCACTGTTTTATGTGTTTGACATTTAACTTGTTGTCACTATCTTTGATTCTGCACTGTACCCCGATATCGTGTTCACTACCTACAATGTAACGTATGTTTCAACTTTGATGCAAAGCCAGTAAATACAGCTCTTCTTGCACGGAATGTTTCGTGGAAGTTTTAAAATTTGCAGAGAAGTATTTGACCTGTGCTCATGAATCATATATTTGCCGAAGGACAATTTGAGCACACCTTTTGTAACTACCGAGTTCCAGGCGGGTACAATGTATGACCTGGCTTATTGTGTGTAATAGTATACCGATCGTTGTCATAATATCAACTATCGGCTTGTCATAGCTCAAAGGACGTAGCTTAAATATCATATGTTGCATTAACAACATTCCACTCACTTTCGTCCATCCACATCTGTTACATATCTATACGTGTAACTAAAAACATATTGTATACATTTTTTCAGGCATTAAAGTGTTCTTCTGTAATTAAACGTACTTTCGTTTTCCGCTTGTGTGGCGCCATTATATTTTCATATATATAGTTATTACTCATCGTTATGTCATTGCAGCGAACCAGCTACCACATCCCTATTTTCACTGTGTATATTCCTCAGGAAACTGAAAGCGCTGGTTAAGTGCAAACTGATCCATTTTTCTGGTACACAATCATGTAGAGTGATCATGCTTTAGTACATGGGACCGCCTCCGTGGTGTACTGGGTAGAGCAGCTCGAATCCCTGGCCGCGTTATATTATACATCTTATCCTTATTTGACCTACTGATTGACGATATGCACTTTAATAAGCATGTTCAAATTCTTGGCATGTTCAAACTCTTCCTTAACGTTTAGGCTGTGAGGCGATAGCTCATGTCATGTGTTTAGACCCTAAACGTGTTTAGATAGAACACACCAAATGCGCATACCATTATGAATTGAAACACATTCCTCAACATGTCTTGTGTGTGTTCTACAATTCTTAACACTTTTTTACAGTGTGGTTTCAGAAGGGAATTTTACTAATTTAAGTGATATAAACTAATCTTCAGCATCTTCGTGCAACCTACCAGGAAGGAGAGTAATTTCTTTTTTTTCTCCGTTGGCACTATGAAGCCAGCATATGACTAGACTGGTACAAGCAGCCACACACATGCGCATCCACGTTGCTATATAAGTGAAACATTCTTGAACGCGACGTTAAACCCCATCACACCTCACCTTTAGGTCATGGAAATGGCGCAATTATGCATAACACAGACCGATCACACGAACGAGTCCAGTTAAAACTGTATTTCCCGGAAATGGAGTCTGTGCAGTAAGGTAGTGATCTTTGTTGACCTGAATGACTAACAATCACCTCAGTTATAAAAAAAACCAGGTCACGATCGGCGTCAGATTTAATCTTCTAAGCTGTTCTCCTCCAAGTCATTTCAATATGTAAACAGGAATAGTCATTTCCACGAACTGCATACGTCTGGGGAATCTACTATGATGTGCACATAGTGACGATGGTAACCATATATTTATGTGATGCACCCACCTACACGTGTACACGTAATGGTGGTAATATGATCTCTGCTAAACACGGTATGTCAAACATGCAGTGTTCCTTCAGCGCACACCCAAACAGGCAACATCCATTGTGTTTGTTGATTACCGCCGATCTGACCAATGTTGCAGCTACATGACGAGCGGCCTGTACATAATTGAGTTCTGGCTAGACAATCAAGTGATCGATATTGTGAACAACGATCCACGCCGATGGGGGACGATGACACGACATCGACTACGACACCGAGACTGACACCCGATCCATGTAGCCTCCTCGTACGACCAGCATAGGTTGGTGGGATCTATTCTAACTCGGAATCCCACGAGGTGCAAAAGCCATTGACGAACATTTTAATTTAACGTAGTATTATAGTAAGTCAGTGTTGTCCATATATTATCGATTATTGGGTCAGAAAAACCAGTGATTGGAATTATGAGCAACGATCCAGACTGTCGGGTGGTGTTATGGAAATGACATTTGATAGTATGGTTATGCTTTGCAACCGTGATGTGTGTGATAAACGAGACTCATATCTGTGTTCAAATGTGTTTGTGCGTGCGTGTGTTTGCGAACATGTTCATTTTCCCCTTTAAATGTTTTTTTTTTCTTTACGAATTTATCCATTTAGGACCCAGTTGCACAAAGCAATTTTAGGTCTCTCCTACTTCAGAACAGATTTGTCAAAGTTGTAGCTGAAATTGTTTTGTGCAGCAAAAATGTCCTGATAACACAAAGCGTAAAGGACTGCCACCAATTTGGTTAACACCAATACGTTATACACACACATGTTATAAACCTTCTGTCACGTTTGTAGACATTTTGCATTGTCATAATAAACTTGTGAGAGGTACTACTTTCTCGTGACGCCTGCCGCGAGGGTTTACATGTGATTTGTAAGACCTGCTTGGGGGGGGTGGGGGGGGGGGGGGGGGGGGGGGGGGGGGGGGTTTACGAGTGTTAATTTGTTAGATCCTAACCTCACATAGAAGAGTTGAAATATTTTATTGTGGATATTACATGATGTCATAGAGGTATGACACAAACACTTGAGTCTCTTGAACAAATTGTTTCTATGATACAAGTCAGTGAAATAAGCAGGATCCGTGACCTTTGGAAAATGGAACAACTTGAGGAGTGATCAAATACTTGCAGAAAAAGGGCTTATAACACCAAAAGCCGTCCATGAAGTTATGAGTACAGTGCCAGTGAAGGGTGATCTTCCTTTACCACCGTAAAGAGGTGAGCAACAGTATTCAGCAAAGCCCGTCACGGCGTCGACAGCAGAACTGATCCCGAGCATCCTCGATGTGGTGATGACCAACGACTGAGCTTCATTTTGATGTTTTATTAGGCATTCACTAGGGGGGAGTACATTACATTAACACCACAGAAACCTTGACAATGAAGAAAGTATCAGCTCCTTGGGTTCCAAAATTTGTCACATCTGATAAGAAACGCCATAGTCACAACATTTCCCGTGATAATCTAAATCTGTTTGAAGCTGACCCAGAAAGGTTCTTGCAAGATTTGTGACTATGTATGTACCTTGGTTGACCACTTCCTGTCTGAGTCCAAACAACAATCAAAGCAGTGGAAGTGGACTTCACCAAGGCAGAGAATGCCAGGTCAGGTGGGATGGTTATGGGCTGCGTGTCCTGGGAAGTCGAGGGTGTGGACTACGTTCCGAACGGCCAGACAATAAACGGATCGTTTCATGCTGCACTTTTGAGGCAGTTAAGGGATGAAATTAATACTAAGAAACGTTGCAAGTCGAGAAGGTGTGCCCGTTCATCAGGACAATGCCCGAATGCATAACTCAGTCACTGTCATTGCTACAATCCATGAGTGTGGCTCAGATCAAAAGGTCAGACAAGTTTACTTTGCATATCATACTGAAATGAGGCAATTAACGGGATGAAAGAAAGACGACGAGATGTGGGAAGCTGAGAAAAGATGTGTTCGCACATCAGGACATTGCCTCAGTATACGAATCAGGCATCACCATGGCTACAATCCACTGGTGGGGACTTTGAACTGCTTCAGCACCCACCTCATTGTTCTGATACGGCTCCGGCAACTTCCATCTGTCCAAAGACATGAAGAAAACCTTCGACTCGGACGATGACGTCAAAGCATCAGTGGAGAACCTTTCGGACAGACAAGCGAAGGACTTCTACGAAACTGGGATAAAATACCTTCAACATCGATGTTTATGTTTATCGATGGTGGAAGGGGATTATGTTAAAAAATAAATACTTTTAATGTCTTGCTATGTGAGGCTCAGAACGTTTACAGTTTTACAGTTGAATTGCGTAAACAATCTTTTAATATGCATCATTTTGAGGTTTAAGAGTTAAAACATGTTTCGCATGAAACTTCCATGACGTGAATCGAACACACAACCTCACATATAAATTAGTTAGGGTTGTAAACCCACAGAGCCACCTGGACAGGCGATGAAAGGGGGTTTAGTCTCATGTGCCACCGACTTCAGTGTTTTTTTCTCTCGCCTGGTGTAATCGGTTTCGTTTAATACCGCGACTACGCTATTGCTTCGCTGTACGATATCCCTATGATTAAAAAAACCTTTTTGGTAATTCTTGCATTCAATCAAAAAAGTGTGTTTTATCCTTTACAGCCATGACAGGTAACTATTTTCAACGTTTCGTCAACCAACCCGTGTGCTGCAAGGGCCTATGCCAATACAAACCTGTACGTCTCAACACCTGTGCCTTCATGACAGGTTTATTTAAGATCAAGTGTTCACGCCTAAGGCAATATTAACATTGTGCCTTCGACATGCTTTCTAAATAAATAGGATATGTAAACTCATCGCAGGGACAGGTGGTACTTCCCCGTGCAAATTTAATCAAAACAACGCAGTTTCGTTGGTAAAACCCACTGCAATAGGCGTGAGGTAATGCAATGAACAGGGTGTTGATGTGATATCGTGGATATATCGTGTTACACGATATCGATGTTAGCTGGCGTGCCGATACATATGGTCGTATATGAATTGACATGCATACGTTCGTATAGTTTAATGTGTATAATGCTCTGTATGCATATGTACATTCATTTGTGAGTCCGATTGTGTATATGTCTGTGTATGCTCATGTGTATATGTCTGTGTATGCTCATGCGTATATGTCTGTGTAAACCCATGTGTATATGTCTGTGAATGCTCATGTGTATATGTCTGTGTAAACTCATGTGTATATGTCTGTGTATGCTCATGTGTATATGTCTGTGTATGCTCATGCGTATATCTCTGTGTAAACCCATGTGTATATGTCTGTGTATGCTCATGTGTATATGTCTGTGTATGCTCATGTGTATATGTCTGTGTAAACTCATGTGTATATGTCTGTGTATGCTCATGTGTATATGTCTGTGTAAACCCATGTGTATATGTCTGTGTATGCTCATGTGTATATGTCTGTGTATGCTCATGCGTATATGTCTGTGTAAACCCATGTGTATATGTCTGTGTATGCTCATGTGTATATGTCTGTGTATGCTCATGTGTATATGTATGTGTAAACCCATGTGTATATGTCTGTGTATGCTCATGTGTATATGTCTGTGAATGCTCCTGTGCATATGTCTGTGTAAACTTATCTGTATGTCTGTGTAAACTCATGTGTATATGTCTGTGTATACTCATTTGTATATGTCTGTGTAAACCCATGTGTATATGTCTGTGTATGCTCATGTGTATATGTCTGTGTATGCTCCTGTGTATATGTCTGTGTAAACTTATCGGTATATGTTTGTGTAAACTCATGTGTATATGTCTGTGTATGCTCATGTGTATATGTCTGTGTAAACTCTTGTGTATATGTCTGTGTATGCTCGTGTGTATATGTCTGTGTAAACTAATGTGTATATGTCTGTGTAAACTCATGTGTATATGTATGTGTAAACTCATGTGTATATGTCTGTGTATACTCATTTGTATATGTCTGTGTAAACCCATGTGTATATGTCTGTGTATGCTCATGTGTATATGTCTGTGTATGCTCATGCGTATATCTCTGTGTAAACCCATGTGTATATGTCTGTGTATGCTCATGTGTATATGTCTGTGTATGCTCATGTGTATATGTATGTGTAAACCCATGTGTATATGTCTGTGTATGCTCATGTGTATATGTCTGTGAATGCTCCTGTGCATATGTCTGTGTAAACTTATCTGTATGTCTGTGTAAACTCATGTGTATATGTCTGTGTATACTCATTTGTATATGTCTGTGTAAACCCATGTGTATATGTCTGTGTATGCTCATGTGTATATGTCTGTGTATGCTCCTGTGTATATGTCTGTGTAAACTTATCGGTATATGTTTGTGTAAACTCATGTGTATATGTCTGTGTATGCTCATGTGTATATGTCTGTGTAAACTCTTGTGTATATGTCTGTGTATGCTCGTGTGTATATGTCTGTGTAAACTAATGTGTATATGTCTGTGTAAACTCATGTGTATATGTATGTGTAAACTCATGTGTATATGTCTGTGTATACTCATTTGTATATGTCTGTGTAAACCCATGTGTATATGTCTGTGTAAACTTATGTGTATATGTCTGTGTAAACTCTTGTGTATATGTCTGTGTATGCTCATATGTATATGTCTGTGTAAACTCATGTGTATATGTCTGTGAATGCTCATGTGTATATGTCTGTGTAAACTCATGTGTATATGTCTGTGTAAACTCATATGTATATGTCTGTGTAAACTCATGTGTATATGTCTGTGAATGCTCATGTGTATATGTCTGTGTAAACTCATGTGTATATGTCTGTGTATGCTCATGTGTATATGTCTGTGTACACCATGTGTATATGTCTGTGTATGCTCATGTGTATATGTCTGTGTAAACTCATGTGTACATGTCTGTGTAAAAATATGTGTATATGTCTGTGTAGACCCATGTGTATATGTCTGTGTATGCTCATGTGTATATGTCTGTGTAAACCCATGTGTATTTGTCTGTGTAAACTCATGTGTATATGTCTGTGTAAACTCATGTGTGTATGTACATGTATGTGTACAATTATGTGTATATGTCTGTGTATGCTCATGTGTATATGTCTGTGTATGCTCATGTGTAGATATCTGTGTATGCTCATGTGTATATGTCTGTGTATGCTCCTGTGTATATGTCTGTGTAAACTCATTTGTATATGTCTGTGTAAACTCATGTGTATATGTCTGTGTAAACTCATGTGTATATGTGTGTATAAACTCATGTGTATATATCGGTGTAAACGCATGTGTATATGGTATCGAATGTTCATGTGTTTATGCTTGTTTATATTCATGTGTTTAGGTTTTATATATAATCATGTTGCTATGTCTATGCATTATGTATTTGCCTAAGTATGTGTATTGCGATGCCTGTGTGTCTATTCTTTTTTGTTTATTGTTTGGCAGCGTCTGAACAAAAAAGGGAAAAAATGTTTTATTTATTCAAATGTACCATGTAACACTTAAAGAAGCAAACCTCTCAATTATTTAGCTTTGCTAATTGACGATGTGATACAACGCAAGTATCTTAAATTGTAAGACAGGGCGTGACAATGGGCAGCAGTCCCAACGTGGCAATGCAGAATTCATGGAGCTCAATACGAAGTTTAAAGCATCACACATTGTATGATGTCATAGAGGTAAACTGAGGGGCAAAAGAAAGTATACCGAATTAATTTTTGATAAACTGTTGTTTAGTTTCATTATGTCCGTTTAACCATTACTCATTGCTGCAACAGTTTATAAAAAAATCCGTGGCTGGGTTATATTGTGTAAAAATAAATTGGTTCAATGACGATTGGAGTAAGATATGAATTTGCAACTACATGACCCCTACCATGTTGGAAATGTTGTAAATTTGGACAAAATAAAAGCAAATTTATTGATGTTCAAAGAAAATAACTCTGATACCCATCAGCGGAACCTTGTGTATAATGTGGATTTCTTTCATTTTTTACAAGTGTTCATTCAATCTATGTTTAAAAAAAAGGTAAAGCCATGTGAAGGTATTCTTTGAGTGTCGCTGAGTGCCAGTACAGTTCATTTTCCTTGGCCATAATATCGCCAAAGATATTTTCAATTGAAAAGTAAACATATGATAAAATCAGCTGGAAGGTGAAGTGTCTTTTGCCTCTCAGTTTACATCCACGAAAAATTGAGTCAACTGAGTAAATTCTATCGCTGTGACATGAGCAGGGGTATGTGACCTTTGGAAAATGGACACATTAATGTATCCAAAATTGTGCTTTGAATACCCCAAAAATAAATACAGCTTGACACTAAACAAATGTAACAAAACTGTTTGATTAGACTGTGTAACGCACTCACAAATAAAAAACAACAACGTCAGACAACTTTGGCAATCCGGAGCAGGATAGACCCTCAGCACCTTTGGATATTGTAAGAGGATCAGGTGGTCATAATGGCTGCTTTTGTGTCATCGTATCCTAATGCTTGGATCGGAACTTGTGCCAACAACACCTGTCTGGTCTAGATTTACCTATTTACATAGCCCGCTTTTCATAGTAAGAGTTGATTGCCTTTAATGTACCAGGATCTTTGATGTTTGGATCGTATCCAAGATTCGATTTGATTATGAATAGTGGTCAGTCAACAAAGTGATACACGCCGAAGACATGACTTTTCTCCCACATTTATTTGTCGCACTGTAAAATTATATATTCAAAGCGCTATACCTCACTCACTCACTCACTAACGTCCCACAATTCTCCGTGTAGAGTTGCGCCCCTTAACCATTCCAGGATCAACTAGTTGGGGGTTCGAATTTCAGGTTATTTTATCCAATGTAGTCCACAAAATCACTCACTGACTGACTGAAACCAAGCCACCCTACCAACTCACTCAATCGCTGTCTCACTTCATCACCCACTCAACCAACCCACCCTACCAACCCACTCTCACTCACTCACAAGGGATATTGGTGACTAGGGCGTAAAACAATATTAACTCACTCACTCGTTTATGAAACTACACCGTACATCACACTCGCCAGCTGCGACTGCAAACACGCCGAAGCATTGATTTACAATTTTTACCTTTATATCTAATTTGGCGGTATCTGCGAAGTAATATGTTTTTAATGAGAAATACGAACTCGCATGCCACGTCACCCAAACGCAGGGAAGTAACCAGTAATTTTCCATGGCCAGTGAGTCACGTTTTACACTACTGAAACATGGACACACAAAACACTCTTTGAACTGTAAAACATCCCTTGGGCTATTTATTCAATAAATTCGTTGCTGTGTGCGTTATTGTACAGATATATAATATATATTCCTTATTATGAGCAGGGTATGAATCTCCCAAAAATTTCAGCCAGACCACAGGACTGGCTAGCTGAAATACTTGCCAGCCCTGACCAAAACCTGCCTGCCCACTATAATCATATGTTTCTCAGGATAAGCTAACGGGGTTTCTTTTTGGTTACATTTTATCATTCATCTTTACATGTGAATTAATGATTATCATCGGGCAATATTTAGAATATTGTCACATATGAAATATAACCCGACCGTCGGGCAGGGGGATTTGAAAATCTGGCAGCCCGAGTTGAAATCAACCCGTCTCGGACGGTCGGGCAGGCAGGTATTTCGAACACTGTTATGAGTAGGGCCGGTCGGGTAGCCTAGTAGTTAAAGCGTTGGCTCGTCACGCCGAAGACCCGGGTTCGATTCCCGGCATGGGTACAATATGTGAAGCCCGTTTATGGTGTCCCCCGCCGTGATATTGCTGGAATATTGCTAAAAGCGGCGTAAAACCATACCCACTCACTCACTTATTAGGAGTCGCATCCTGTATGCGTTGTAATACAAGCGTCTAGGAGTACCACGTGAGGGATATTTAGGATCACATTCAGTGTAAAACAAGGAACTGCAGAAACACCTTAAAGCTTTAACACGTTAAGGGGGTGGACGTTACATAAAGTACTTATGACGTTTTCACGGCACACTAGACATGCATATAAACTACTCAAAAAATGTTAAAGAAAACCTGTTTTGTTAATATGACTGTAATTATTCTGTCTCGGCCATTCATATGGTCATATTAAAAAAAATCTTTAACTCTTTACCTTTTTTGAGTAGTATGTAAACAATTGAAAATGTTTTTTAGAAATCGTTCTGAAAGTTATGAGTGCATATATGAATGAGAGTCATACTTCAAACTGAATTTCAGTCCACACTAATCGAAGAGACACATTATAAAGGGTAAATCAAGTTACAAAGACACATTTTTTTGTGTTTTCATGATTCTAGCCTTATGTTTGAACATCGACCAGAAACAGTGATTTATATTATGCAAGTTTAGTACAGCTAGGCTGAAGAAGGTAGAATTTCTGATTGTACATCTTTCCCCTTTCACTAATGTAAGACACACATATTTAATAATTATATACTCATTAATTTCATATACCCCAAGCGTGCACGCAATATAGAAACAATTTAATTTGATTATTCATATAGTCATGTTCAAACCCCTACTCGTAGATTTCACTAAAGAGATAAGCATCTACAACCTTTTCTCCTAAATCAGGGGCACGGGTGGCCCAGTCGTCTAAGGCGCCGCGATTCGCTGTGCAGAGTTGCGTCCCTTGGGCACGCCAGAAACCTATGATTGAGGGTTCGAAATCCCGGTTCGCCCCGATTATGTTTCTAGGTTTGTCAGCACCATACCCGTGCTCGTAGGTTTCACCGAAGTGGTAAACGTCTGAGACCTGCATTACTTCGGGCTTTCCTCCCACGTTAAGCTGACACGTCGTGATATAACTGTAATACTTTTAAAAGCGGCGTTAAACGCAACTCACTCACTCACTCACTCTCCTAAATCAAGCTGACACGTCGTGATGTAACAAACATATTGTTCAAAGCTGCGTTAAACCAAAGTTAACTCTTTAACTCAAAGAAATTACAAATTATTATGTGGGAAATAGATGTCATTAAACACACGTTGCTTTATCGTGTTACATGTTCATTCTGACCCGTGAAGATCCGGGATAGAATAGGTCTTCAGCAACCCATGCTTGCCGTACAAGGCGACTATGCTTGTCGTAAGAGGCGACTAACGGGATCGGGTGGTCAGGCGTGCTGATTTGGTTGATGCATGTCATCGTATCCCAATTACGTGGATCGATGCTCATGATGTCATTCACTGGGTTGTCTGATCCAGACTCGATTATTTACAGACCGCCGTCATATAACTGGACTATTGCTGTGTGCGGCGCAAAACAACCAACCAACCAACGTGATCATTTTAAGCAAGTACCCATAACGCCTTTGAATTTCCTTTGTAAGACGTCGCGTCTGTGTTAGCCTCCCGTTGTTCGTCATCAAACATACCAACCCCTTTGGTTTGACACTTATCTGCGACAGAAGAGACGTATGGTCATTAGCTGTAACCTAAAAGACATTTACAAAATAACATGGAATTAAATCCACAGGGATGATGGGTATATCCTGGTGACAGTGGAACGCGCACGTAGCCCTGTGTGCCGTGTGAAGCTTTTGCTACAGAATCTGAATAGGCCAGATCACTGTTATCAACACCGATTGTATTCAGATACAAATACAGTAAAGTACGGTTATAACGAACTCAAGGGGACTACTAATTACAGTTCGTTATAACCGTAGTTCGTTATAAGCATATATACAGCAAAACTACAGCAAATAGTCGGGACCAAAAAAGTAAGTTCGTTATATCCGTCTGTTCGTTATAAGCGTGTTCGTTATAACCGTAGTTTACGTTTGATGCCAGGCTGCATTTAAGAAGTAATTCTTATGGTGGAGGTGGTGTGATGGTTTGGGGAGGAATTTGTGGCAACCAACGGACGAGACTTGTCATCATCCTTGGCAACCTCAGCGGCCAGCGATACAGAGATGATGATTCATCCCGTGGTGCTTCCATTCCGTCGCCAATAGCAACAGGGAACACTCCTGCAGCATCACAACACTAGACCACACACTGCAAGGCTCGTTCAGGACTTCCTGAATACGAACAACGTCAACGTTCTTCCGTGGCAAGCACCCTCACCTGACTTGAACCCAATAGAACACTCGTGGTATCATCTGAAGCGTCAGATCCGAAGACGTCCACACCCACCAGCAAACCAGGAAAAGCTTGCCGGCGCTTTAAGAATTGACTGGTACAAGCAGACACGCACATGTGACATAATCATGAACGCGACGTTACACCTCACCTCACCTTTAGGTCATAGAAATGGCGCAATTATGCATAACACAGAGCACCAGTCTACTTATAACTGTATTTCCCAGAAATTTTGTCTGTGCAGTAAGCCATTGATCTTCGTTGTCCTGAATGAATTACAATCACATCAGTTTAAAAAAAATCAGTTTAAACATTGATTGCTAATGAGGTGTGGTCAGGACCCCGGACCTTCCGCTCTCCGGGCGGACGCTCTACCACTAGAGTGAGTGAGTGAGTGAGTATGGTTTTACGCCGCTTTTAGCAATATTCCAGCAATATCACGGCGGGGGACACCAGAAATGGGCTTCACACATTGTACCCATGTCGGGAATCGAACCCGGGTCTTCGGCGTGACGAGCCAACGCTTTAACCACTAGGCTACCCGACCGCCCCTCTACCACTAGACCACAGCGGCGGTCCTTAGACGGAAATAAACGTGACGACTGTGTCACCCTGGTGTCCCGTTCACAGTTTTTTATTAGTTGCTTAACACTGCTTTCGACAACTATACAACTTCATGACGGCAGTCTGTAAATCATCGGACCAGCCAGTGATTGATATTATGAGCAACGATCCACTGCGTCGAGGAAAGTTAATTGACACGCTGTCCACGTAGTCGCCGAGGCTGACAACCCTACCATCTGTTCGCCTCTTACGACCAGCATAGGTCGCTGGGGACGAACGTCAACCACGAATCCCCACGCGGGTCGTATCAAAGAATGCCGCGATAAGAATTGTAACTATACTCAATTGTTAAACTTCACTAACTCGATATGTATTGAAATACATGTATTCACATGACAAACGTGTCCGCATTATCGAGTATTCTAAACCGTCGGCTTTGTCAAATTTTACAAATTTTACATAGATTTCAGATTTTGTGATGTTAGATTGTAATGCCAGGTAAATCACATTGACAATACATACCCCGATAGTTGGTGAATATTTGGTTCAGGAACGCGAATCTTTTGAATTATTAGGCTACAAAAGGCCAACAATACAGTTCCTGTTTAATTTGTTCGTGTTGGGATCGTTTTATTGCCATGGCACCTTGTTTACTTATGATCATGTAATAAACTAGAGCAAGGCTATTCAATTTGTGTGGATTACTTTCACACAGTATATTTAAAGGATTGTTGGTCATAATATCGATCACTGGATTGTCCAGTCTAGACTCGTTTACTGCAATATTGCGGCGTTAAACAAAAACACCCAACAAAACACAGAAAAAACAAGATCCGGACTGTAGGTTAAACAAAACACCATATAATTTAGAGCCATACACGAAACATATATGCACAGTAACTTGAGGATAAAATCCCCAGCAAAATCCAAAACACAGATTTAGGAGATTGAATGTATGCGTTTTTTCTTTAACTGATTGATGTTAATTATACCACTAGTGTCCAGTCATCGGGATTTGGGAAACTCCACCATTTATCTAGTATGTAATCAAGTCTTTTAGTTAACACGGCGCTGAAAGCCAATGTATCGCGTATGTCACGCTACCACGATATGGTTAATGTCGAGGATCCATGAGCCATGGATACCCGAATATACCAGTAACAGCGTTTACACGTCATTGGTACAGTAAAGCCCTGTTAATAGGACGGCACTAAACCGAATGAAAATGTCCGGATTAACACATGTCTTGTTTAATGAGTCCCGTTACTGACGCAGTTGTGCTGAAATCAGGAGTTTCGGATTATAGAGGTTAGGAAAAATGAGGATCCAACTATGTGCCCATATATACTACTTGGAAGAACGTCCGCCCGGAGAGCGGAAGGTCCGGGTTTCGATCCCGGGCCGCGTCATACTACAAGACGTTAAACGATGGTACTTGTTGTTACCCTGTCTGACGCTTGGCATTAAGGGGCTAAAACAAGGACTGGTCGGCTCGGAGTCAGTATACTGTGTCTGAGTGGGGTATTCATGTTCAACTGCGGCATGGTATCTCAGTGTGCTAGCACTATAAATCGGCTTCAGTCCGGACTAGTACAAGCAGCCACATACACACGTGCATGCACGTCGTTATATAAGTGCAATAACCTTGAACGTGACGTTAAACCCCATTTCACCTCACCTCACCTCAATTACAAGAAGTTAAAGAACACCCATTTTTCATATGACCATAGCTAATCGTTCTTGGCAATTAAAACGGATGATCTTAAGCGTCTTTGGAGTAGTACACATCGCAAAATCATTTGCTACGTTAAATACATTATCCATATGTTGAGAAAATATACAGCTATTGTGCAAAAAGCATTTCTGTTGAATATAACAGACTAGAATTTCTGCAACTGATATATATGCATGTACGTATAGGTTAAAAGTTAAGATGTACACACCAACAGGTAATTCTTCTTTCACGGTAAATTTCACCATCTAAAGATTGACACAGGGGGCCCTATTTTTTCCACGCTCGGCTTGAGATGAACACCTGTCGTTTTGCGGCGTATTATATACATTGAAACTCACACCCTCCTATGGAAAATTACAGACTTTGTGACAACGATTACCCGAATTGACACTCGTCACTGTATCGCCGTGAATAGCGTTGTTAGTTGTTACTGTATAAACAAAATGCAAGGTAACGACTTGACGACCCGAAAAGGGCCAATGGCGTCTTTGTTCCCGATGCCATACACACATAACAATGATGACAATAATGCCAGTTGGGGGCTTGTTGTGACGTGTCGCCATCCTGATTTATGTTCTTATCATCGACAAGTAATTAAATTTAGAACAGTTTACTTTAACCATTTTACTGCTAAGTAACCTTGCGAGTTTGATATTTGTGATCGTTATGATCGTACAAGGATGTTCACTGGTGCTCTGGTTCGTATTCAGAGTAATTAACTATATTTAGAATAATATATGTTTTGACAGAATGTTACTTTCTATTTGAAAAAAGAGCTGGGGAGTCCGTAGCATTGGGTGCATATATTACCTGTCGAAATATAAGGGTGTGAGTGAGTGTTGTTTTACGTCCCAGTCACAAATATCGGTTGTGAGTGAGTGAGTGAGTGTTGTTTTACGTCCAAGTCACCAATATCGGTTGTGAGTGAATGAGTGAGTGTTGTGTTTCGCCCCAGTCACAAATATTGGTTGTGAGTGAGTGAGTGTTGTTTTACGCTCCAGTCACCAATATCGGTTGTGAGTGAATGAGTGAGTGTTGTGTTTCGCCCCAGTTACAATTATCGGTTGTGAGTTAGTGAGTGAGTGTTGTTTTACGCCCCGGTCACCAATATCGGTTGTGAGTGAGTGAGTGAGTGTTGTTTTACGTCCCAGTAACCAATATCGGTTGTGAGTGAGTGAGTGAGTGTTGTTTTACGTCCCAGTAACCAATATCGGTTGTGAGTGAGTGTTGTTTTACGCTTCGGTCACCAATATCGGTTGTGAGTGAGTGAGTGAGTGTTGTTTTACGTCCCAGTCACCAATATCGGTTGTGAGTGAGTGAGTGAGTGTTGTTTTACGTCCCAGTCATCAATATCGGTTGTGAGTGAGTGAGTGAGTGTTGTTTTACGTCCCAGTCACCAATATCGGTTGTGAGTGAGTGAGTGAGTGAGTGTTGTTTAACGCCCCCGTCACTAATATCGGTTTTGAGTGAGTGTTGTTTTACGCCCCCGTCACCAATATCGGTTGTGAGTGAGTGAGTGAGTGAGTGTTGTTTAACGCCCCCGTCACTAATATCGGTTTTGAGTGAGTGTTGTTTTACGTCCCAGTCATCAATATCGGTTGTGAGTGAGTGAGTGAGTGTTGTGTTTCGCCCCCGTCACCAATATCGGTTGTGAGTGAGTGAGTGAGTGTTGTTTTACGTCCCAGTAACCAATATCGGTTGTGAGTGAGTGAGTGAGTGAGTGTTGTTTTACGTCCCAGTAACCAATATCGGTTGTGAGTGAGTGTTGTTTTACGCTTCGGTCACCAATATCGGTTGTGAGTGAGTGTTGTTTTACGCCCCCGTCACCAATATCGGTTGTGAGTGAGTGAGTGAGTGTTGTTTTACGTCCCAGTAACCAATATCGGTTGTGAGTGAGTGTTGTTTTACGCTTCGGTCACCAATATCGGTTGTGAGTGAGTGAGTGAGTGTTGTTTTACGTCCAAGTCACCAATATCGGTTGTGAGTGAATGAGTGAGTGTTGTGTTTCGCCCCAGTCACAAATATTGGTTGTGAGTGAGTGAGTGAGTGAGTGTTGTTTTACGCTCCAGTCACCAATATCGGTTGTGAGTGAATGAGTGAGTGTTGTGTTTCGCCCAAGTTACAATTATCGGTTGTGAGTTAGTGAGTGAGTGTTGTTTTACGCCCCGGTCACCAATATCGGTTGTGAGTGAGTGAGTGAGTGTTGTGTTTCGCCCCAGTCACAAATATCGGTTGTGAGTGAGTGAGTGAGTGTTGTTTTACGTCCCAGTCACAAATATCGGTTGTGAGTGAGTGAGTGAGTGTTGTTTTACGCCCGGTCACCAATATCGGTTGTGAGTGAGTGAGTGAGTGTTGTGTTTTACGCCCCGGTCACCAATATCGGTTGTGAGTGAGTGAGTGAGTGTTGTTTTACGTCCCAGTCACAAATATCGGTTGTGAGTGAGTGAGTGAGTGTTTTGTTTTACGCCCCGGTCACCAATATCGGTTGCGAGTGAGTGAGTGAGTGTTGTTTTACGCCCGGTCACCAATATCGGTTGTGAGTGAGTGAGTGAGTGTTGTGTTTTACGCCCCGGTCACCAATATCGGTTGTGAGTGAGTGAGTGAGTGTTGTTTTACGTCCCAGTCACAAATATCGGTTGTGAGTGAGTGAGTGAGTGTTTTGTTTTACGCCCCGGTCACCAATATCGGTTGTGAGTGAGTGAGTGAGTGTTGTTTTACGTCCCAGTCACAAATATCGGTTGTGAGTGAGTGAGTGAGTGTTTTGTTTTACGCCCCGGTCACCAATATCGGTTGCGAGTGAGTGAGTGAGTGTTGTTTTACGCCCGGTCACCAATATCGGTTGTGAGTGAGTGAGTGAGTGTTGTGTTTTACGCCCCGGTCACCAATATCGGTTGTGAGTGAGTGAGTGAGTGTTGTTTTACGCCCGGTCACCAATATCGGTTGTGAGTGAGTGAGTGAGTGTTGTGTTTTACGCCCCGGTCACCAATATCGGTTGTGAGTGAGTGAGTGAGTGTTGTTTTACGTCCCAGTCACAAATATCGGTTGTGAGTGAGTGAGTGAGTGTTGTTTTACGCCCCGGTCACCAATATCGGTTTTGAGTGAGTGAGTGAATGGGTGAATGTTGTTTTACGCCCCAGTCTTAAATATCGGTTGTGAGTGAGTGAGTGAGTGAGTGAGTGAGTTAGTCGAGTCGAGTCGAAGGTCGTGGTATTTAATGAGTAAGGGTTAATTCAATCTCTTCCAGACAGTTCCAGTAGTCGTGTTATAGCATGTTCTTTCCTTCGTCGCTGCTATGGTAACTATGACCGATACTAATCTTACATTTGCATGCAAGTAAACAGTTAAATATACAAATACAAACAGGTGGTATCTATGTACCGCTGTTGTTTGAAATGGTATCTGTGGTAACCATAGTAACGACATGCACCTAAATATTGCAGTGCAATTACAACCGGAAGCTTATTATATCCAGATATATTTTCCTCAATAATATCATCTAATAAAATGTGAGCCGAGTTAATTTAGAGAAATAATCGTGGACCGTCGTGGTAGGGCTAGAGCTTGTTAAAGTTGAGGTTAAAAATAATCATCTGATTCAATATATTATGGTCAAAAAGTGATTCCAACAAACTCTTATTAATCTTGGCGGAAATGTACCTCGTGTAAATGTCTACAACGATCACTGTTATGGAGCAGTGTCATTTGAACATACAAAGACATTCCTAAAAGGAATTGTCCGGAATGGCGGTTTCCACACTAACGGAGTGTTCTCGTTTGATAATACAAAAGACACGAAAATATTCAGTTCAGAATATTTCACTGGAAGTCTTGCAAAAATATTCTGAAAATAAATCCTACAATATCTCACACTTATATGCTCGGTCCCTCAGTATCAAAATGTGTTAGTATATCGTGATGAATGATCTTGTTTCCAACCAGTGCAGTGATCAGTCAGTACTTGAAAACACGATAACGCACACCTATGCAAGTACGGTCCTGTCTATCTCAAATCTTGCATTCCACAGAGCCCACTGAACAGAACACTCTGATTACATTAAATAAAACCCACTGGGTTTGGAAGGAAACCGTACGACAACTGCATTATGGGGCTCCCGCGATACGGATATGCCAAAGGAGCACAGGGCCTTACATTAAAATTCAGAAATAACCTTGTTTCTGAGTTACGTATCCACTGTGGGATTATTACGAAAAGCGTAAAAGGTTGTCATGTTATGTTCATGAAAACACATATCATTTGAGCGTTCCGCTATTTCTCAACGAACAACACTCGCTTGTGTACTTTGGCCCAAATACAATGACATACACAAAAAGAAGCAACGAAATAGATACTCTTAAACACTTTTGAATTACTTCAGTTCAGGATGAAATGTCGACCTCCTCTGTACTGAAGTGAATAGAGCGGGGTTCGATCCCCGGCCGCGTCATACCATAAGACGTTGAAGGATTGTATGTGTTGACTGTGCCCCTGATTATTGCTCGGCATTAAGGGCATGACACAAGGGGTCGTGTCTGTGTCTGAGTGGGGTATTCATGTTAAACTGCTGCATGGTGTCTCAGCGAGCAGGCTCTATAAAACCTACATTAGTCTGGACTAGTACAAGCAGGCACACACAGAGACATAGCCACACAGACAGACAGGCACACATAGACAGACAGACAGACACACACACAGACAGAGACACACACAGAGACATAGACACACAAACAGACAGACAGACACAGACACACACACAGACACACACACAGACAGACACACACAGACACACACACACACACACACACACACACACACACACACACACACACACACACACACACACACACACACAATGCACGTCGCTGTAAGTGCAATAATCTTTAGCCTGATGTTAAACCCCTTTCGCCCGCCCCAATCACACGTCATTCTTTGCCTTAAACATGATGTGTTCTCAACATGTAATATGTCCGATTTCTGAGTTGGCTTTGCCAGGCTAAAATAAGTACACGTTATCTGAGGAGAGGAAAACCCAGTAACGTGTTGCTGTATATGATATGACCAGTCTTGTTCCGTGTTGACAGGCAGTCACTCGTGACGCGGCGGGAGTATAAACACGCGAGCAAGCCTCCAATGCGAGCAGTCCTCAAGCTTCTACCATCGTCAGGTTGCACTCGCTGCTTCTTTGGTCGACTATCGCCGCAGGTAGGTTTTACTGTTTAATTTTATGCTACCTTGTGAAAGACTATGGGTAGGTCAAACATCTATTCAGTATAAAATAACGTGACAGATATCCTTTGTTCAAAATACCAGTACAGCAGTCGGGGCACACTCGCACACAATTGCTTATTTCAACCTTACATAGTTTTTGTTTATTAGATTGGCTGGTATAATTATTCATTTTTTTACGTTCTTATATATTTTTTTGTTATGTTGTTTCATTTAATTTTTATAAAATGTACAGTTTAGGTTGAATTCAAATAATTTTTTCCGTTTCTTAATTGTAAATGATTTAATGACATCAAACTTTTAATTCCTTTATTATTTGGAAGTATGAAAATGAACAGAACTTTCAGGAAATAAAATTCTTTAGATTGTTTTGAATGGTTCGGCGTCACTGAAAACATCTTTGGATGTTTGAAAAAAATAATACTAATTTTAATTATACATTATCTTTTGCAGATGTATAAGAATGTCATCATTTGTCGAAAACCGTGCCGCTTTGGGGCGCAAGAACAGTTGCAAGGCTCTTCATTTCCGTGATTGTTCATGGCGAAAGTCCGACAGATGGAAGGTCTACAAGGGGTATACATGTGGTGTCAATGGCGAGATGACAACGCTTTGCATAAAAGTATGCAGAGACGAATACTTCGAGGAAGAGGACTGCGATGACATCATTGACATGTACCAGACAATCCAGAATTTGGCAGAGAAGTTCAACCAGAGTCTGGGAAAGAGCATGCTTAAAATAAGAGTCATTGTTCCCCAGAAAGCTATCATTGACAAAAAAGCCGCCTTTCATAATCTGAAGGGGAGAAGAAGGTTGCTGAGCAGAGATGAATGGGTTTTGGTGCATGAGAAGATCGACTGTCTGAAAATGTTTGTAACGAAACAAGGCGAAAGCCGTTGTTCTGATGATGTTTTAGACGCATTCGTTCATTTCACGTTTCATGAAACAAATGGAGAACTCATTGTGAGCAAGCTACGTGGGGCGAAGTCAAAGAGGGGATATGTACTGTCGTGCCCAGGTGTTTATTACAAAGAGCACAACATAAGAAAGGTTCTTTCCAGCCACGAGTGCAACGACATTTGCAGGAGCTACAGAACCCTTGCAGTTCCTTCTGTAACGGACTGTGCTGATTCTCCGGTGATGCCCTCTGCACCTCCCCTCTCGCTGGACTCTGACAGTGAAGAAGATGTGTTCCAACCAAGCTGTTCCCCAATTGAGGGAAACCTCCAGTTCAAGCTGCAAATGGACAATTTGAACCAGTTCTGTGCTATCCCATACGACGATTCCAACCAGTTCTTCTATCCTGACGGTGTTCATGGCACTCAGTTGCCACCTCCATACTCACCTGCATGTCCTGTTGGGCACACGGTGTCCATATCTGGCCCATGCTGTGACTTCAGCGTCAAGCAGGATTACATGAACAATAACAACGTGTTGGTTCTTGCAGATAGTGCAGCCGTACAACAGTCCTCCAATATGAACACTCCTTTCCTTTGCTGAACTGTATCAATCCTGTTCGAGAGTGTAGAGTGTGTGATGGCGGCATCAGTGTTTATTCACATTTTCAGATAACTTTGAACATCGCTTCATCACCTTTGCACCTCTTCGTGAGGACGGAATCTCCCGAGGTATCACATTCAATGCCAACAAGGAGGGACAATTTCAACTAGCATTGTGTTCCTGAGCTGTTTATCACGTTTTGCTCCACTATGTAGAATGGGTGATGGTAGCACCAATGTTAACTGACACTAGGTAATTCTGCTTCTTATTTGTGAAACGTCTGAGACCTGCATCACTTCGGCCTTTCCTCCCACATTAAGCTGACACGCCGTGATATGACTGGAATACTGTTAAAAGCGGCGTTAAACCCAACTCACTCACTCTTATTTGTGAGTGGCTTCACTGTAATATTATTACGCTAATTAGGTAAATGCTGACAGCAATAGGACACCATTGTTGAATACTGTTTCATATGTGTAATCTGTGTGTGATATCGGAGTTGAAAGTAGAAACCACTGCACTCATTACACATATATCATATTGTTAAACGCAGTTTGAGAATGTAAGGAGATGAGCATATGTGAATGTATATTTTTTATTTCTATTACAAAGGAGAATTTTCGTTCTGAGATGTAATATGAGTGTGAACATTTTTGCTCTTTCAAACCAGATTGTTAGCATGCTTAATGTAATAATCTATTCTGGTTCTGTTCTGTGTGTAGTTCAAAACCGGATTGAATAGAAAACGGTTCGTCTAGATGTTAATAACATAGACTACGGTTTCACCATTAACAGGAAAATGAAAATCTGAAGCCACAAAATCAAAACTAAAAATACTCATCAATTTAGACGAGCAAGTAATCAAATTATCTCCACCTTGCGCATTATATCGAGGACAAATGCGATGCATAAGATGCAATACATTTCTAGTCGCACTGAAGATACTATTCCACTGATAAAAAATAGGAAAATGTGAAATGAACATACTTCCTAAAACACATTGAGTGGCTGAGTCTTTACAGGGAAACCAGGACATGGGCCTAAGTAGATGGATATCTGAGACAATGTTTGGGATTATTTTTTTTTTGACCCTTGAATCACTTGAGGTTTCCTGTCATAAAGCATATCCTTTAACAACCCTTTTTGAGTTCGTTGCGGAAATCAAAACTTGAAATGAATCTCCTTGTCATGCTTCATGATTTATCACTTCTCCGAAATGTTTTATTGATTTGTTATTGTTAAAGCCTAGCTGTGATAAGGCTTTCTGAGCTGTGAAGTGGTTAAAAGCACATTGTTATTAAACATACCGGCACTTGCCTACAAAATCCGAATTTCTTCCAAAGTTATCGAAAATCAAAATAGATTGTATCATTTGAAGTATTTGGATGTATGTATGTATGTGCAACATATATGGAGCTTTGTTTATTTTTTGTTTTGTACAAGGTATGTTATGAATATACATTTTTTTTATAAAGTGTGTAATCAATAAATACAATGAAAGTTTACTCTGTGTTTTGTATTTATTTTCATATTTTGCATTCAAGGATAATGATTACATTTTATTTCTGTTCCAATATTTTTGGAAATCGAACCCGCAATAAGCGGATCCTGGTTCGAGTTAGGGACGCAACTCTGCACAGCGATGTGTGAGCCTCAGACCCTTGGGCCACTGTCCTCATAATGTTAGATAAAGCCTGGTTATCTCGAACGCTGTATTATAATCATACATACCACACCAATTACGGCTGAATGGGCGACTATAATAACTGCATGTTTGTGTATCCGGGACCTTAACACTGATAAAACCTCGCGTTCTGGACGGTTACTGCCAGTAGTGTCTACTTACACTTACACTCCTCTTAACCAGAGGGTGCCGTTCCTGGGCCTTGTGCTATTTATCATAGACTTACGACCAACTTAGCACTAAAATCGCTTTGTGGAACGGGGCCCTGGAGAAACCGTCCGGGTTTTTCAAATTTCAGAATTAACTGATCATAAATACGTAGGACAGCTTCCGCGGTGTAGTGGATAGAGTTTCCGCCTTGGTCGTCTTGGTAGTTTAGTGGATTGAGCGTCTTTCCGGGTAAACGGAAGGTCGGTGGTTCGATCCCTGCCGCTTAGAAGTTGGTACTTGTTGTTACCCTGCCTGACTCGGTATTTAGGGGATAAATCAAGTACTGGTTCGTAGTATACTGTGTATGTGGTATGGTGTCTCAGTGGGCGAGCGCTGCTAAACCGACATTAGTATGGACTTGTACAAGCAGACACAGACACACACACACACGACACACACAGATACACTCTGACACAGACAGACACACACACACACACACGCACGCACGCACGCACGCACGCACGCACGCACACGCACACGCATACACACATGCGCATGGCCATAAAAGCATTTCACCTCACCTCAACTAACCATAAAAACGTAGCACATGCCCATGAAAACAAATTATCGTCCCCATCGTTAATCGCCAGGCAGGCGAGGTTTCCGGATTAAGAAGGCTTCACTGTACACAGAAAGGCCACAATCCTTGAAATGTGGATGTCTTCAGCATGAAATGAGGTCTACATTTACAAAGAATAGGAATTTCAGAAATATAAATCGTTATGTTACTCACGTCTGTAGTCACAGTCAGAGACTTTTTATACCAGCAACAATGCCTTACACCATAGGCAGCTTGTGATATCCCGAAGTACGCAGGGAATATGACATATTTCGACCCTGGATATAACGATTCCGTATATTGTGACAAATCGGATGTTACGAAGCTGGTTGTGATCAAAGATAACGAGGCTGGACATAAATTAAGGGTCAAATATGACAAAATGGACAAAATCAAAGATCGAAAAAGACAAAGATGGACATTGTTATAGAGACATGAATATGACAAAGATGGATATTGTTAGAGACAGGAATATGACAAAGATGGACATTGCCAAGGACAAGAATGTGACAAAGATGGACATTGTTAGAGACATGAATATGACAAAGATGGACATTGTCAAGGACAAGAATATGACAAAGATGGACATTGCCAAGGACAAGAATGTGACAAAGATGGACATTGTTAGAGACATGAATATGACAAAGATGGACATTGTCAAGGACAAGAATATGACAAAGATAGACATTGCAAGGACAAGAATATGACAAAGATGGACATTGTTAGAGACAGGAATATGACAAAGATGGACATTGTCAAGGACAAGAATATGACAAAGATGGACATATTGAGATTCAAGAATATGAGTGAGTGAGTATGGTTTTACGCCGCCTTTAGCAATATTCCAGCAATATCACGGCGGGGTACACCAGAAATGGGCTTCACACATTGTACCCATGTCGAGAATCGAAGCCGGGTCTTCGGCGTGACGAGCGAACGCTTTAACCACTAGGCTACCCGACCGCCCCGTTCAAGAATATGAAAAAGATGGGCATTGTCAGAGAGAAGAATATGACAAAGATGGACATAGACAGAGACAAGAATATGATAAAGATAGACATAGTCAGCGACAAGAATATGACAAAGACGGACATAGACCGAGACAAGAATACGATAAAGATGGACCTAAAACGAAGATATAAAGTCAAAGAAAACGTAAATACATAAAATTAAAATATCGGATGAAACGATGTTGGATAAAGTCAAAGTCGAATATGACATAAGGATAACACATGTCACCATGTTTCATGATTCATGTAAACATTTCTATCATTCTCCGGGAAATGATTACATAAATAGACGTCTTTGTATATGCTTGTCAACCGTCTGCATTGTCGTACAGCATTTGCTTAACAACGCAGGCATTGTAAGAAATGACTAGCTGTGCTCCCTTTTATACTGAGAAGTTATTTGTTTCGCTTCACACCCGCGTTAATACGCGAATTGAGGACACCGCCGCACCAAACTCGAGAGTGATCTTTTTTCACGCAATTATCTGTTCTGTGTATGAAATGAGTGTTTACCTTTCTAGAAAGTTTTTAAATGCGACGATATGTTATATATGACGTTCATGTCTCTTGACATGGTAGGCTAAAACCAATATATACGTTCCATATTTTCATACGTTAACTACATCACTTAGCCGTGCCGGGATCGTGGGTTCGAATCCAACATTCGTTCTAGATATCATCCTTGGTGCTCTATATGACCTGCAGAACGTTAGCCTTTCCTTTCCCATGAAGCTGACACGTTGTCAGTGCAGCTGTAACACGGTGCTAGCTCAAACCAACTTCACCACTCTCTACTAAATGACCTTGGCCCTTTCGGAAATGCTCACCCATTGACTGAGCACCCAGAGTCTTCATTATACTGACTCCGAGTTGGCTAGACCTTGTTCTATACCCTTAATGTCGTGTGCCAGGCAGGATAACAAGGAGTTCCATCTTTCAACGTCTTCTAGTGTGATCGAACCACCAAGCTCCCCGGCAGGCGCTTGTAATGTTTACAAAACATCAAATCTGCAGCTGTTCAAAAAATGTTTTATCGCCTGATCATACTCTTCATCCAGCGAGACACTGTCGAACCCGTGCCTTTATACGGGGTTTGTCACACACGGGTTGTTTAACAACCGGTCCATTCTGCAATGTGCTGGTTGAAACTGGTCTAGTGAGCGTAAACGATATAATAACATGACATTGTCAAGGTTACGATTAATAATAGCGTATATCACAGTGACCTGTAAACACTAGAACATGAAAAAGACAAACCAGCATCTGGATATATCAGTAACGACCCACATCTACGAAGTACTATGAAACTCAATCCTACTTAACACACGTTGTGACCTGTGAAGACCCGGGGTAGAATAGGTCTTCAGGAACCCATGCTTGCCGTAAAAAGGTGACTCTGCTTGTCGTAAGAGGCGACTAACGGGATCGGGTGGTCAGGCTCGCTGAATTGGTTGATGCATGACATCGTATCCCAATTGCGTGGATCGATGCTCATAATGTCAATCACTGGTCCAGACTCGATTATTTACAGACTGCCGTCATATAGCTAGACTATTGCTGAGTGCGGCGTTAAACAACAAACAAACAAACAAACACACGAACAAATAACACACATTGTTATCACAATAATCAGTATAAGTCAAGGGAACCTATTTTGCTTCGCAGTCTGGAATCAGGCACAGGGTTAGAAGCACCATTACACGAGGGGTGAATGGAATGCTTTAAGCTTCACAGAGAAACACTTGACCCGAAGAAATTAAAATGAGCTATTTCATCTTAATCTCCTTCCATACTGACACTATTTGGCCAACGATGTTTTTATCTCTTGGCTGTCTCCACAGCTGCTTTCACGCCATCGTTCGAGTCGAAATGGGTTCCGGATAGAGCTTTCTTCGTGTCTTGGACAGATGGAAGACTGGAGGAGCCAGATCGGGACAATGAGGTTCAGGTCAATTTGTCAAAAATGAAAGCAAATGCCATCTGAAATTTACTGAGAAAGCAATATGTGAAATGCTGGACTTTCTCATTGATAAAATCAATCTAAAATTTGAGTGTAAGACACTTAGGCAAGTAGTAGGTATCCCCATATGCACCAATTGCTTTCCCCTTCTTGCTAATCTGTTTCTTTATGCATATGAATCAGAATGTCTGATAGGACTGGCAAAGTCAAATCAAGATAATATGGCCAAGATTTTAACTTCAGGTATATATGTGATCTGATATCGTTCAATAACAATCAAATATCCAATTCCCTTCCACTGATTTACCCACCTAAACTAGAAATAAAGGAGACCAGTGACCGCTTTATCTGTTTCACATTTTGATCTATGCATAAAGATTAAGTGACAAAACGCTCTCTACAAGACTGGATGATAAGAGGGATGATTTCAACTTTCCCTTTATGTCGGGCAAGGTTCCAGCAGCTCCAGCCCTTGGTGTCTACTTTTCACAAGTTTTGAGATAAATTCGAGCATGGTCTTTCTACCAAGATTCCAAGAGCGTCACAAAACTCTTGCTCAGAAGTTGTTTGATCAAGGTTAAAACGTTAAAGGCCCCAGTAAAGCTTTTAAAATGTTTTAAGGTAGACATAAGGAGGACATTTGACACATCAGTGACAAAAATTATGTCCGATGCAATTCCCTATTTTGACTTGTACCATCTGTTCGCGTTCAGGTGAATAATTGACTTGCCTTTGCATGTGACGGGTGCCATCGGTGGGGCAGGATACGCTAACTTTTTCGCGAACACCTGGTATCATCACTATTGGTATCATCACTATTTGATGTAGTCGGAATCGTAAATCTTTGGCAGAGATTTCTTATGAATATGGAAAGGGCTTGGACACTTTTGTTTTCATAATCACATTGTTATGAGAAGATTTGGAGCAGACCTAGTTGATGGGTTCGTCTTTCCCAAAGTTTCTGTGACAAAGGAATGTATCTCTTCTAGAAAATGTCTAGCAATAGGACGCCGGTCGATCACTTCTGTCACTGCTGGTGTTGCTGCCTTCACAGGCCTTCCAGGACAGGGGAGGTATTTAAAGCTCTCCCTGGCTCGCTTAAACTCTTGACGTTGAGCCCATTTTCTGCTTGATAAGTACTTGATAACTGTACTTTCCTCAAGTCTATCTATTTTCCGAAGGTCACAGACCCCTGCATATTTTACTGACCTTCACAGCGAAACAATTTGCTCAATGGATTCAGGTTTTTGTGGATCTACTTCTATGACATCACGTAATGTGCACAACAAAGGTTTCACTGTCATGTAATCCCTTCTATTTGAGTTTCAACTTGTCAATCAACCCCGTATAACCTCCAAACAGTTCTTACAACTCCAATTTTAAACCTCTCAGCAGGCCTCACGTGAAAGTAGTACCTCTCACAAGGTTACTTTTAGATAGCAAAGTACGACAAAGTACAGTACGATAGGCAAACGTTGTAGTAGGTTTATAATTTACGTTTGTCGATAATGCATGGCGAGGAGCAAATTGGTGGCAGTCTGTTAGCGTCTTATAATCAAGGCTCATTTGCACAAAGCAATTGCAGCTACAGCTTTTGTAAACATATGCCGAAGGACGAGCGAGCTAAATTCGTTTTCTGAAAGCGTGCTCTGAAAGCTCGAAATGTGTCGGTATAAAAGCAACCAAACAAACAAACAATGTTCGGTCATGCTCTGAAGCAACTCTTTATACATATTTCAAATACCATGTGTTAAGCTGAGCTCATATTACCAACAAACATATAGATGTGTACATCACACGTAAACAAGAAACATTGTATGCATACAGCTAATCATACATCATACATATTCCTCGGATGTATGCAGTTCGCGGAAATCACAGGTCCCGAAGAGGAGGGTCATATGTTCTTGTATTATGAATCTGAAGCCGACCGTAAACTGATTTTGTAACTGTTGTGATTCATGCATTTGAAGACAACCAGACAGACATAATTGCCGGGAACTACAGTAAAAAGTGGATTGGAGCCAGAAATCGGACTGTGTTATGACGGCATAATAAACCTGCGCCATGGCCATGCCTTTGAGTGAGATGAGGTGAAATGGAACTTTACATCGCGTTTAGCGTTAAGCGACGTGCACTACGGTGTCATACAGAATATTTTATTAACGTGGTAACCATTAATCCACACCGAATGACACTTTTTGTAAGAATTTGTATTGAGAAAAAAATATATACTCATCAAGAAATATTATCATACCCAGTGAACCAATCAGATTACAGCATACTCTCCCCTTCGTTTTATGATGTATAATACACGGTAGACTTGCACACAAGTCTCTGAGGCAATACTTACCAGTTTAAGTCATAATGTTTAAATTATAGATAACAAGAACAAGTTGCCCTCATAAAGGACTGGCGTCCTAAGATTATCTGGCCTTGCCTTTTTTCTAAGGATAGAATTACTCCACATCTATAGAGCAACGGTAATGACACAGCTAAACATACATCCTTTGATCAGTAAATGATACTCACTCAGGGTCTACCTGTGGCGAGCTATTTACAGCTTGTACAGGACAGTCGTGCTGGAAATTTTCCAGCAATGAGTGAGATCTTTTTTAAGACAGCTGTAAATTGACAGATGTTCCTTCAAGTGAAACATTCAATTATGTTGAGAAGTGAAAGTGGGTGAAATAAAAGGAGTTGAAAAAGAGCTTAGTTGATTGAATAATTAATACATACTTTGACCATGTGAAGCGCCAATGTTAGACATGTCATAGGTAAGATACATTACCGTAGCAAACGGTACGTGACTATAATGTTACGCGAAAGGAAAATGTGAAAACGACGTTGTTGAATGAAGTATTTTACATTATAAAGTTAAGAGGTGAGGTAAAATGGGGTCTGACGTCGCGTTTGATGGACTTAATGTCAATATGATTGACATCATGAGTTACATAGTCAAACACCGTGGTGTCGAACTTGCGGTTGTCTCGAAGTAAAATCACTGCTATTCAACTTTGTTTATCATTTTCGGTTGTATTTACCGCTATAATAGGTATAAAAACTGGTAAATTGTGTACAACTTCGTTAATCAGTATATGTCTGTACTCCACATATTACCTTTTTTTTGCCGAAGTTATGCAACAAACACGCACTTATGGCGATGTGATTCGCCCTGGTTATGATGCATGGTTGCGCCATATCCCTGGTCGTTGGATTGGCTCCATTGCGAAACATCGACGAAAAGCGACACATTCACGAACCAATCACTCATTCGAGTTTCATAATTACGTATGTGAAGATTTGACAACATTTATTGTCTTTGAAGGTGTGGCGGTAAAAAATGTAAGTCACAATTTACATTGGCATACTACCACCACTACTACTACTACTACTACTACTACTACTACTACTACTACTACTACAAATACTACTACTACTGCGGCTACAGATACTACTACTACAACTATTACTACTGCTACTATAAATACTACCACCACTACTGCCACTACAAATACTATGGCTACTGCCACTACAAAAACTACTACTATTGCTGCTACTACACATACTACTACTACAAATACCGCTACTACTACTACTACTACTACTACTACTACTACTACTACTACTACTACTACAACTACTACTTCTACTTCTACTACAACTACTACTACTACTTCTACTACTACTACTTCTCCTACTACTACTACTACTACTCCTACTACTGCTACAAATACTACTACTACTACTACTACTACTGTTGCTACTACAAATACTACTACTACTGCCAGTACAAATACAACTACTACTGCCACTACAAATACTACTACTATTGCTGCTACTACAAATACTACTACTACAAATACCGCTACTACTACTACTACTACTACTACTACAAATACTACTACTGCTACTACAATTACTAGTACTGCTACAACAAAAAAACACAAATACTATCACCACTTCTACTACTACAAATACTACTACTGCCACTACAAATACTACTACTACTGCGGCTACAGATACTACTACTACAACTGCCACTACAAATACTACTACTATTGCTGCTACTACAAATACTACTACTACAAATACCGCTACTACTACTACTACTACTACTACAAATACTACTTCTGCTACTACAATTACTAGTACTGCTACAACAAAAAAACACAAATACTACCACCACTTCTACTACTACAAATACTACTACTGCCACTACAAATACTACTACTACTGCGGCTACAGATACTACTACTACAACTATTACTACTGCTACTATAAATACTACCACCACTACTGCCACTACAAATACTATGGCTACTGCCACTACAAAAACTACTACTATTGCTGCTACTACACATACTACTACTACAAATACTACTACTACAAATACCGCTACTACTACTACTACTACTACTACTACAAATACTACTACTGCTACTACAATTACTAGTACTGCTACAACAAAAAAACACAAATACTACCACCACTTCTACTACTACAAATACTACTACTGCCACTACAAATACTACTACTACTGCGGCTACAGATACTACTACTACAACTATTACTACTGCTACTATAAATACTACCACCACTACTGCCACTACAAATACTATGGCTACTGCCACTACAAAAACTACTACTATTGCTGCTACTACACATACTACTACTACAAATACCGCTACTACTACTACTACTACTACTACTACAACTACTACTTCTACTACTCCTACAACTACTACTACTACTTCTACTACTACTACTTCTCCTACTACTACTACTACTACTACTACTACTACTACTACTCCTACTACTGCTACAAATACTACTACTACTACTACTACTACTGTTGCTACTACAAATACTACTACTACTGCCACTACAAATACAACTACTACTGCCACTACAAATACTACTACTATTGCTGCTACTACAAATACTACTACTACAAATACCGCTACTACTACTACTACTACTACTACTACAAATACTACTACTGCTACTACAATTACTAGTACTGCTACAACAAAAAAACACAAATACTACCACCACTTCTACTACTACAAATACTACTACTGCCACTACAAACACTACTACTGCTTATGAAAATAGTACTTCTACTACACTTCTACTACTATTACACTACTACTCCTACTGCCGCTACACTACTACTACTACTACTACTTCTACTACTACTGCTACTACAAATACTACTACTGCTACTACAAATAGTACTACTACTACTACACTACTACTACTACTACTACTACACTACTACTACTGGTACCTATACACTACTACTATTGCGGCTACACTACTACTACTACTACTACTTCTACTACTACTGCTACTACAAATACTACTACTGCTACTACAAATAGTACTACTACTACTACTACACTACTACTACTGGTACCTATACACTACTACTATTGCGGCTACACTACTACTACTACTACTACTTCTACTACTACTGCTACTACAAATACTACTACTGCTACTACAAATAGTACTACTACTACTACACTACTACTACTACTACTACTACACTACTACTACTGGTACCTATACACTACTACTATTGCGGCTACACTACTACTACTACTACTACTTCTACTACTACTGCTACTACAAATACTACTACTGCTACTACAAATAGTACTACTACTACTACACTACTACTACTACTACTACTACACTACTACTACTGGTACCTATACACTACTACTATTGCGGCTACACTACTACTACTACTACTACTTCTACTACTACTGCTTCTACAAATACTACTACTGCTACTACAAATAGTACTACTACTACTACACTACTACTACTACTACTAATACACTACTACTACTGGTACCTATACACTACTACTATTGCGGCTACACTACTACTACTACTACTACTACTTCTACTACTACTGCTACTACAAATACTACTACTGCTACTACAAATAGTACTACTACTACTACACTACTACTACTACTACTACTACAAATACTACTACTGCTACTACAAATAGTACTACTACTACTACACTTCTACTACTACTACTACTACACTACTACTACTGGTACCTATACACTACTACTATTGCGGCTACACTACTACTACTACTACTACTTCTACTACTACTGCTACTACAAATAGTACTACTACTACTACACTACTACTACTACTACTACTACTACACTACTACTACTGGTACCTATACACTACTACTATTGCGGCTACACTACTACTACTACTACTACTTCTACTACTACTGCTACTACAAATACTACTACTGCTACTACAAATAGTACTACTACTACTACACTACTACTACTACTACTACAAATACTACTACTGCTACTACAAATAGTACTACTACTACTACACTTCTACTACTACTACTACTACACTACTACTACTGGTACCTATACACTACTACTATTGCGGCTACACTACTACTACTACTACTACTTCTACTACTACTGCTACTACAAATAGTACTACTACTACTACACTACTACTACTACTACTACTACACTACTACTACTGGTACCTATACACTACTACTATTGCGGCTACACTACTACTACTACTACACTACTGCTGCTCCTACAAATACTACTACTGCCACTACAAATTATACTGCTACTACAAATACTACTACTACTACTACTACACTACTACTACTACTACTACTGCCACTACAAATACTACTACTATACACTACTACTACTACTACTACTACTACTACTACTACTACTACACTACTAGTACTGCTACCACAAATACTACCACTACTTCTATTACACTACTACTACTACTAGTACTACTACTACTACTACTACTACTACTACTACTACTACACTACTACTGCTACACTACTACACTGCTACTACAAAAACTACTACTACTGCTACTACAAATACTACCACTGCTATTACAAATACTACTACTACTACTACTCCTACTACTACTACTACTACTACTACACTACTACACTACCACCACAACTACTACAAATACTACTACTACTGCTGCCACTACAAATACTACTACTACTACTGCTACTACAAATACTACTACTGCTACTACAAATACTACTACTACTACTACACTACTACTACTACTACTACTACTACTACAAATACTACTACTATTGCCACTACAAACACTACTTCTACTACAAATACTACTGCTACTACACTACTACACTACCACCACTACTACTACACATACTACTACTACTATCAATACAAATACTACTACTACTACACTACTACTACTGCTACTACAAATACTAATACTACTGTCACTACAAATACTACTACTACTACTACAACTACTATTTCTACTACTAATGGGGGTGATGACAACACAGAAACACCATAACGGGACGTCATGTACATGTATATAGAGAGATGTGATCATTACTTAGCCTTGATATTATTATAAACATGACCTACTTGTGTTAGCAAACAATCCAAGCTGTGGAAAATTTATATTTCCTTGTCAACCCCCTGACAGAATCAAGGTGACGGTTTCGGGGAAATAATGGACATTGGTTTTTGCTGGGGTAGCTAGGGGGAAGCCCCTTACATGTCGTTTCAACACACAAGTTCAGGCTTAAGTGCACATACGAAGTTCTTCCCCTCGGGGAGGCTGCAATTGTCTAGTTATTGTGAAATGAGCCCAGTGTTACGAGTCATATACTCCTTATTTACGTTACAGTTGAGCGAAAGTGCGTGGCTACCAGCAAAATCACGGCGGGGGACACACTATACGGCCCAACGCATTGTGTCCATGACAGAAGTTACACCCATGTGACGTGCCTCTGTTTCAATTAACCAAACAACCCAACTACCCCTTTGTGAACGTTTATCCTCATATGCAAGTGCGTGAGTATGGTTTTACGCCGCTTTTAGCGATATTCGAGCAACATCATGGCGAATAATACAGATATAAACGTCTCACATAGCACACATTTTAGGAATCGAACCCGGTTCTTCGGCGTGACAAGTGAACGCTGTACCCTACCGTGTCTTTTATGTAAGTGTATATAGTTTAACATTTGTTGTAAGTCAATCAGTTTTCAGAAAAGTGTGATGACTGAATGAATTATTATCCAGTTTGGGACTCTCAATTTTACGAAATTCTATTTTACAACATGCTCGTCGGGTGGTTTACGCCGTAGTTAGGTATCTTGAGGACATTTATCATATTAAATCGAATCTAGGTCAGAACACCCTGTGGTTAATTGAATGAACACCTTCCCCCGCCCTAGTGCTATGATAAATCATCCACGTTATACGTCTGACCCCCTCGTCCCAATTATATGACATATGCAACGAGGTGAGGTGAGGGTAGGTGAAATGGGGTTTAACGTCGCGTCCAAGATTATTGCACTTATATAGCGACGTGCATGCACGTGTATGTGTGTGTGTGGCTGCTTGTACTAGTCCGGACTGATGCCGATTTATAGTGCTAGCTCACTGAGATACCATGCCGCAGTTTAACATGAATACCCCACTCAGACACAGTATACTGACTCCGAGCCGACCAGTCCTTGTTTTAGACCCTTAATGCCGAGCGCCAGACAGGGTAACAACAAGTACAATCTTTTAACGTCTTTTTGTATGACGCGGCCCGGGATCGAACCCTGGACCTTCCGCTCTCCGGGCGGACGCTCTACCACTAGACCACGGAGGCGGTCCACATATGCAACGAGGATGCGTTACTGGGGACATATCTTACCAATGGATCCCCACCGTTGGTATATGGAATGAAAGACTGCGCTTGACCAATGTCCCATATTACCTACAATATATTGACCCGTGGAGATCCGGGGTAGAATATAGGTCTTCAGGAACCCATGTTTGCCGTAAAAGGCGACTATGCTTGTCGTAAGAGGCGACTAACGGGATCGGGTGGTCAGGATCGCTGACTTGGTTGATGCATGTCTGCGTTTCCAAATTGCGTAGATCGATGCTCATGATGTCAATCACTGGATTCGATTATTCACAGCCGCCGAAATATAGCTGGAATTAAACAAAAAAAAACCAAACAAACAATTTTTCAGTTACGTGTATCTAAATAAAAGAATAATGTGAAAAAGTCAAACGTGTCTCAAACCGTGATCACGTGAATAGCGCTGACAAACATTGTAACCCGGATGTATGTGAATAAATAGTATAATTAAACTTAAAGCTGAATAATATTTGCGGTAACTGTTCAATCGATGAAGGCACCGCAATTCGCTGTTAAGAGTTGCGATCCTAAGGCACGCCAGAAATCTATGATTATGGGTTCGAATCCCGAACGCATCATGTTTCTAGTTTTGGCAGCACCATACCGATGCTCGTGGGTTTCACCAAAGTCACTTGGAGCTTTCCTCCCACGTTAAGCTGACACGTCGTGATTTAACTGGAATACTGTTCAAAGCGGCGTTAAACCCAATTCAATCACTCATTCAAGACCTACAATTGTTTTTGTTTTTATAAAACTGAGGCCAGTTACATTAATTCCGTATCTTCTGGAAAAACTGATTTTCTGAAAGCTCCACCACACCTACACCACACAAATGATCGGTCATTGAAACGAGCATAGGTCCCTCAACAAATTCCAGTGTTTAGTGCTACTCGGTACAAGTTCTACTTTATGCTGACATAGAAAGTTATCATTACATGTTATTGTCCATCTTCCCGAGACAAAAGCGCCAACTAGCCTTTTTATTAAAGTCTTGTTTCCACCCTTGCCACATCAAGCCCACTGTTCTGTTCTTAATATGATTGGACTATCGCACATATCGATAGTCTAATCAGAGAACAGTTCACAAAATCAACATCCAAGACTGGTACATATTCGTACGTAAGTGATTTACCGCCACCTGTCTTTGTTGACATGAATATGTCTTTTTCATCTCAGCAGTTGCCTGTGTTTGATGAAATCGCGAATGTTTTCGTCATCTGACCGACTTGCTCGTCGCAGTCGCCATCGTTGTGAAGCCATACGAGATTAGAACAGCGATCTGATTGGATATCGCGTTTTCATAACAAGGGGCACAACTCAGGATCTACACGTGGTGGCGCCAGGGTCGAGCCACGAAAAGTGGCCTTGATGTGGCAAGTGTAGAAAGTACATTTCCTTAAGTTAACACACATTTGATTAGACTTAAATAGATTCCAATATCGTCAGTACCTTTAGCATATAGACGGCATGGGGTTCAAAATAGTTTCAAATTTGTCAATGGAAGTGTTGTACATTCAGGACAGTACGACATATTTGAACACAAATTTATTAAATGAATTAAAAAGTGAGGTGAAATGGCCTAAATGAGATAGGAAGCGATCTGATTGGATATCGCATAGCTCATGATCTACGCGTGGTGGCGCCATGGTCGAACCACGAAAAGTGGCCTTGATGTGGCAAGGGTAGAAAGAAGACTTTGATATAGAGTAGTGGACACGCTTGCCCCGGGAAGATGGTTATTATCATGGTAATCCAATGCTAACATTCATATCTTACTATAGTTGGTGCCTTGCACATAATTCAAAACATCAAACATTATAAAATATACCACCCTTTCAACCTGCAGGTGACGGTGAACAAGGGAATGTTGTATCCATAGGGATGGAATAATTTTACACAACCTTTTATGCGAATAACATAAATCATGCACTTTATCGAAAGTGTGGGTTAAGTAGTTGGGAGCACTGAAAAAGATGTTTTTTTGTACAAATTAAATCACAACATGACGCAACGTCATTGCACATGTGCATTGGACTTTTCAAATGCTGTCAAATGTGCCATCAATGATTCGAAAACTATACAGATGTTTTAAAATGAGCTGTCTGTATTTCTGTACTCATTCGAAAACCTTATATCCTGTATTTTATCATTGCGGTGAAAGGGCACTATGATGAGGCAATTGAATGTACTGTGTCTGTTGAAGTCGTTTGTGTAATTTGAGATTTATCTTAGAATGCATGCTGCGTTCAGTTTATAGAGCAACGTTAAACATACAAAGAACAACCCATGAATTTCCTGACACATTCATGTTTATATTGTAATTTATGCACCACATCGCTCTGCAATATATACTCACACGCAAAAGAAACGCAAGTGGTTTTCAGCAAATAGGTAACAGACACGGAACCATAAATTGATACGTGTTTTAGCATGTAGTGAAGCCTGATGGTGTTATCAATATTTTTGGTTGCATCTTGGAAGCCCCGAGTAAAAATGCAACATAAAAAACGAATCGCCAAAACGAACCATTTCAATGAATATGTGGGTATCATGCACCCATTTCTCGCGAAATCGAAAATGTACGAACTGTCACGAACTGTAGTGGGTATAAAACTTTGGCCGATTCTTGGACCTACCACTCCTTGGTCAACAATGCCACGCCTAACTCAAATTCAGAGAAACCAGGCTATTGGACGTTTTGAAGCTGAAGAGTCTGTCCAAGATGATGCCCATCATTTCAACGTTGACATAACCACAATTTACCGTCTCCTGCATCGATACAATGCTACACAGACCACAGATGACCTTCCTCGGAGCGGTCCTCCTAGGGTCGCCGCCACACCTCGACAAGATCGGCAGAACAACACCAGCGACATCTGTTCCTAACTGCAAGTGAAAGTGCTCGACAGACCATAGGAACAGATAATCGACACATTAGCCGGGACACTGTGATCCGACGTCTCCGTTCCAACAACCTTAGATGTCCCCGACCAGCACGTCGTCCTGTTCTCCAACCACGGCATCGACAAGCACAACTTCAGTGGGCACAGGGTCATCACAATTGGCGTAATCATGAGTGGAGGCGTATCATCTTCTCTGATGAAAGTCGCTTTTGTGTCTCCCATGCAGACGGAAGAGTCAGAATTTTGCGGCGTCGAGGTGATCGTTTCGCTGACAGAAACGTTGTGGAAAGGGATCCATGGGGTGGACCTAGCGTCAGGATATGGGCAGGGACTGGACTTAATGCGAGACTTGGACCCATGTGCCTTCTGAATGTTGGTCAAGGTCGGGGACACGGCGTCACTGCTTAGCGGTATATCGACCAAGTGATCAGACCCCACGTTGTTCCATTTTTTGCACAACATCAACAACACATTTTCCAGCAGGACAACGCTCGTCCCCATGTTGCCAGAGCTACCATGGCCTTTTCTGCAACAACACATCATCCGTGTTCTATGGTGGCCAGTCCTCAGCCCTGATCTGAACGCCATCGAACACTTGTGGGATGAGGGTCAAAGGCGTCGGCACAATGTGCGCCCAGTCCCTTCAACTGCCGATGAACCACGCACAGCTGCTCTGGATGTGTGCAGGAGGATCCCTAGGGCCTTCACAAAAAGTCTGGTCCACTCAATGTACAGGAGATGTGTGGCAGTCATCAATGCTAATGGTGGTCACACCAGGTATTGACTGACATTTTTGGTATTGACCCGAAACTGTGTCAGCCCTTTACATTTGAAAAAACCCCAGTTATGCCATCTGCCTTTTAATCCATTAAACTGTCTTCAGTCAATTTTTTTGTCAATCTTGCCCTATTAGTATTTCTTGTTTACTGTTGAAAATAAATAACATGTATACTGCATACTCGGCTTGCGTTTCTTTTGCGTGTGATTATAGATCCCCAGAAACCTATGCTTGTCGTACGAGGCGACTAAATGGATCGGGTGGTCACATTCGGTGACATGGTTCATATCATGTTATAATGTCTCGACTGCGTTGGACGTTGCTCATTATATTAGTGATTGGTTTGTCTGGGCCACACGCGACTAGTTACAGACAAACCAGTGAGTGATAGTATGAACAACGTCCAACGTCATTGGGGTACGATGATACGCAATCAACTAAACCACTGTGCTTATCCATTTGGTCGCCTCGTACGATAAGCACAGGGTGCCGTTGTACAAACGCCATCTTAACGGTAAGGTGATCGCAACTCCCATACATTAACATAGACTTACGACAGTCGTAGCGCTAAGGTTGTTTTGTATAACGGTACCCAGGTCGCTGGTGGTCTATTCTAACCTGGAATCTTCATTGGTCATGAGCAGAGGTTCCAACGACCGGACCTCGGCTGGACAGACGCAAGGGAGTGGAACAAAGGTCCTCTTTAAAGTCTGAAAATTACCAGCGTTTGCTCGTCACACCGAAGACCCGGGTTCGAATCCCCACATGGGTACAATGAGAGAAGCCCATTTCTGGTGTCCCAACGTGATATTGCTGGAATATTGCTAAAAGCGACGTAAAACGACACGCACTCACTCACTTCAAGACAACACATTAAGCTGCTCACAATTAAGGCTGTTCACAGACGCTAATGCACAAAATCACGAACCAGCAAGAAAGACGTTTTTTGAGAAGATTAAGACACTGATCCCATCCATTTTGTCGTCTTGTACGACAAGCTAGGTTGCTGGGATCGTTTCTAATCCCGAATCCCGCCTGGTTTTTGATATCACTGAAGTACTGAACAAAGTAGCATGAAATCCCAACTTAGCCACTCATATTTGAAAATGCTTTTTGGAAAGTCGTCATACTCAATACCCTAACCACGAAATGCCGTCGAGTTGGTACAGTGTATATCACATTAATCAATGGACTGCATCACTGAAACAAAACACTCCCTGTCCAAACTTGGAAAGTTTGTTTGTTTGTTGTTTAACGCCGGAGTTAGCATTATTCGAGATATATGACGGCGGTATGTAAATAATCGACTCTGGACCAGACAATACAGTGACAGATATCAGGAACATCGAATCACGCAATTGGGATACGATGACATGCATTAACCAAGTCAGCGCGCCTGACAACCCGATCCCCTTAGTCGCCCCTTATGAAACGCACGGGTCCCAAACTTTGAAACATCATGGAGAAGCTGACTCAAAACTTTCTACATGTGAACGAATTTGAAAATATCTTTCCAAAATATTTCCAATGGTAGATTGCCTTGGATTGTGTTATTATTATTTGATACATTGTATTGGAATGGGGTAAAATATAGGGTAGAAAATAACATTTTTCAAGTCTTTGTAGGTTTGACAGTGTTTGAATGCAAGTCGTTGTGCAGCACTTGTATGTATGCGGGATGTCGTTTTTGCCAAAAGCATAATACGTGTTTGAAATGGACTCAGAGTCGGTAAACTATAATTTACTTCCCGAACACGATGGTCTGTGATCGATGGACTTAGGAACAAAATACAACACTATGAAGCCATGCAGTAAGCAGTAAGCCACTGACTGACGTGTAGTAGGATATTACCAAACGTTTTATATCACCTAGTAGACATACCTTCCATTAAGTAAACGCCTATTTGATAAGACTTAAATACATTCCAATATCGCCAGGACCTTTAGCATATGGACGGCATGGGGTTCAAAATAGTTTCAAATTAGTCAGTGGAAGTGTTGTACATTCAGGACAGTACGACATATGGCAGTACGACATATTTGAACACAAATTTATTAATTAAAAATGGCTACTTCAGGCACGAGCGTTCGGCACGAAAGAGGTTTTCACCTCCTTGGTATAATGCAACCTTGGTTATATTGCCATTTTCCTTCAAGACGAAGGTTGGCATTATGACAAGGGATGGCTGTACATGCATCAATGTTGATTGTCTTGTGTTTTATCTGTGGTTCTTTGTCACTTGAAACCAGGGTTATATTGTTAAGATGACTTGGTTCAAGAGAAACCTTTGTAGGTTTATACAAGGCCATCTTTATACAGTCACACACAGGACATTGTTAACGAGCGAGTAAAGTTGTTGTTATAGCCCGTTTGAGTGACAGAGGCCGTAATAGGGCGTTGGTAAAGCGTTCACAATTAGATTAGGATGCACATTTCATACAAGCCATAAACGTTTGATTAATGGTAATGACTTTGCGTAAGGTTACTCTGTTTGGTGCTATGAGTGCAGGGTACACGGGTGGCCCAGTCGTTTAAGGCGCCGCAATTCGCTGTGCAGAGTTGCGTCCCATCATTGTGGGTGGGAATCCCGGTTCGCCACGATTATGTTTCTAGTTGAGGCAGCACCATACCCATGCTTTTGGGTTTTCACCGAAGTGGTAAACGTCTGAGACCCGCATCACTTCGGGCTTTCCTCCCACATTAAGCTGCCACGTCATGATGTAACTGAAATGCTGCTCAAAGAGGCGTTAAATCAATCTCAACCTAACACACACGCGCACATGAACACATACACACACCGCTGACCCCATCAGCCTCGGAAACAATTCATTTCACGTCAGCGCATACACGTGTCAAAAACTAAGTTATTAGAACCGTCGCTTTAACGACATATATTATGCATGTAGGTAGAGGTATTGTTCAGCTTCATTGTGTTCGTGTCACGGTAGATGTGGTTTCTAGATTGCTATCTTGGTGTGGCCTTGTTCCACATTTCACAGCAAAGGACGTGTTTCAGTGCATACTTGGACATGTACTTGACGTGACGTTATTGAGAATGAAAGATGAAACGATTGAACTTGAGAACCAGGTTTATTCCCACGAGGATTCTGTAAGAGTTCACGCATGAAATCGAATAGGGTGTAGATGGTCTGTCACCTTTAACGTCAGCTATCCAGCTGGTATTTCAATGTCATATACGGTGGTTGATGTGATGGGAAAGCCCGAAGTGATGCAGGAACCGGTCTTAGCTATAGGCGTTTACCACTTTGGTGAAACGGGACAAGCCGAGAAACACAATCTGGGATTCAAACCCTGGATCACATTTTTATGGTATTCATGCCCCCTCCTCCCTCTCTCTCCCCTCTCTCTACCCTCCTCCCTTCTCTCACTCTCTCTCCCTCCCCCTCCTCCCTCTCTCCCCTCCCCTCCCTCTCCCTCCCTCTCTCTCCCCCTCTCTACCTCCACCCTCTCTCTCGTACTCCCTCTATCACCCCCTCTCTCTCTCCCTCCTCTCCCTCCCCTCCCCTCTCTCCCCCTCCTCCCTCTCTCTCCCTCACTCACCCTCCCCTCCTCTCTCACTCTCTCTCTCCTCCCCTCCTCCCTCTCTCTCTCTCCGCCTCCCTCTCTCTCACTCACTCACCCTCCCCCCTCTCTCGCTCTCCCCCCTCTCTCACTCTCCCTCCTCCTCTCTCTCCCTCCTCTCACTCTCCCCCATCCTCCTACTTCTCTCTCTCATCCCCTCCTCCCTCTCTCCCCTCCCTCTCCCCCTACCTCCTCCCTCTTTCACTCCCCTTTTTCCTCTTCTCTCCCTCCTCTCTCACTCTCGCTCTCTCTCCTCTCTCTACCCTTCTCCCTGTCTCTTCCCCCTCCTCCCTCTCTCTCCCATCTCTCCACCCTCTCTCTCCCACTCCCCTTCTCTCTCTATCCCTCCTCCCTTCCCTCCCTCTCTCTCTCCCCCTCTCTACCTGCTCCCTCTCTCTCTCCCCCCTCTCCCCCTCTCTCTCACTCCCCTCCTCCCCCTCTCTCTCCCCGCCTCCCTCTCTCTTACTCACTCTCCCTCCCCTCTCTCTCGCTCTCCCTCACCCCCTCTTTCAATCTCCCTCCCCTCCTCTCACTCTCCATCCCCTCCTCCTTCTCTCTCTCCACCCCCTCCTCCCTCTCTCTCCCCTCTCCACCTCCCCCTCTCTCTCTCCCACCCCCTCTCCCTCTCCCTCCTCCCCCTCCTCCCCCTCTCTCTTCCCCGCCTCCCCCATCTCTCTCCCTCCCCCTCTCTTTCACTCTCACTCACTCCCCCCTCTCTCTCGCTCTTCCTCCTCCCCCTCTCTCACTCTACCTCCCTCTCTCTCACTCTCCCTCCCTCTCTCTCACTCTCCTCTCTCTCCCTCCATCCGCTCTTTCACTCTCTCTCCTCTCTCTCTCTCCCTTCTCCCTCCTCCCTCTCTTTCACTCTCTCTCCCCCTCTCTTTCTCTCCCTCCTCCCTCTCTTTCACACTCTCTCCCTCCCCTCTCTTCTTTCTCTCCCTCACTCTCTAACTCTCTCTCACATGTATCCAACGCTGTCGGGGTACGATGAGATGCAACCAAGCAAGTCACCGAACCCGACCACTCCATCCTCACTTCCTTCCTCGGCCTCGTCTTACCCGGACGACATGGCTCTGTTGTTGGGACCATTTCTAACCTGGAATCTCCAATGTGGTGTAGCCAGTCGTACAAATTCTTGTAAATGTTTTAGAACTAATACAAAAACAACTTTATATCTTGCCGTGATTGACACCTATTTTCAATTTCACTTCGTATTTTATTGTTTAATGAATTAAATTAAATATAGATATAGCTTGGGCAATATTAATATTTGTTCTTAAGAGCTACGCATACACAATGTAGTTACACGTTTTCGTTTCGTTCCCAGAATACCACATATTGTAATAGTTCTATAACTTGAAGTCATAGACACCATGAAGACTCGAGTTACATGTATGCGGATTTCGAGATAAGCGGAGTGTAAGTATAAGACCACAACGCCAATACGGATTTTGTCACAACCATTCATTTACATCGACTTAAATGACATAACGAGTTACTGCCGTTCGAGTAAACGAATATTCACTGCACATGCACAAACAGGTTGGAGCACTACTTTCATTGCATGTATTGTGGTATAAAATTGGGGATGTTCACTCAGGGTTTATTGCCTTATTTAACCTAGTGATAACTGGTGACGCTTACAAGCCGTGTCAGGCCACTTGATTTTATTTGAAACGTTTAACCCTTTAACGTTTAACACAAACGAGTATACTTTTTTTCTTGTTCCTCCAGTTTATTGGAAACATTGACATGAAACATTATTTTCATTTTTCAGCCAAATACATACAGAAATATGAATTTAAGATCCGAGTGTCCTTCAGTTTTGCATGCTTAAATGCTCCGCATTAATGCGTAGACTCGACCCGTGAATGATCCGGGGTAGAAAAAGCCTTCAGTAACCCATGCTTGCCGTTTAAGGCGACTGTGCAGGCGAGCTGACTTGGTCAATGCATGTAATCGTATCCCAATTGCGTTGATCAATGCACACGATGTCCATCGTGGCGGTCGGGTAGCCTAGTGGTTAAAGCGTTCGCTCGTCACGCCGAAGACCTGGGTTTGATTCCCGACATGGGCACAATGTGTGAAGCCCATTTCTGGTGTCCCCCGCCGTGATATTGCTGGAATATTTCTAAAAGCGACGTAAAACCAAAACTCATTCACTCACCATCATGTCCATCACTGGATTGTCTGGTCCAGACTCGATTATTTACAGACCGTCGTCATATAGATGGAATATTTCTGACTCTGGCTTTAAACAACAAACAAACAAACAAACAAACAAACAAACAAACAAGCAAAGACCCATGAATATGCATCATGATTTCCCCTTGAAAACATACACGTCCCTTTACACCGAACCTCAAGCTGCACCCAGAATTCACGAAAGAGATGATGTTTGTAAACGGTACGCTGATATTCTGCTCTTATCATTCTTTACTGTGACGGCACGTGATCCCGTGCCTCGTGTTCTGATTGCAAATCTAGTTATGCCACGCTGGCGGCAGGGCAAGAATGTCTTCTGAGAGATACAGGAGCTTCAAATTGGTCTTCAGCAACCCATGCTTGTCGTAAGAAGCGACAGCGGTATCGGGTGGTCAGACTTAGTTGAAGCATGTTATCGTATCCCAAATGTGTAGATCGATGCTCATGATGTCAATCACTGGATTAGCTGCCCAGACGCAATTATTTGCAAACCGCAGCCGTATGGCCGGAATGTTGCTGAAAGCGGAGTTAAAAACAAAATGAAATAAACAAGATCCGCTTCGGCCTTGCTCCGTATTGAGCACACGTACATGCTATACCACAAGTGTCCTCTTGGTCGAACTTTGCTTAAGCACAGTAAATGGGTACCCGGTAGATTGAGAATGGAATTTTGTATGTGAACATTCTGACGCATAACTGGCAGGTTCCCGGGGAACTGATAATCGAAAATGTATACACACTGGCCTGTTGACCGGGGTAGCAATTGTATAGCACCATGGGTATGCCTATTAACAACAACAACGATAATAATAATAATAATAATTATAATAACAACAACTATTACTATAGTGACTATTACACGACCATTTTGATAAGGAAATCCCACGCCAGCGTGGCTCCGTGAATGCTGTTTGGAAACATGAGGAAAAAGCAATGTTTTATAGCCTTGAGTCAAGATAGCGTGCAATAATCTTGACATCTTGTAATTAAACCGCAGCAACAGGTTTTTCCTTGTACACACCTACAATCCAACTCACTTAACAAATCTGATTTTGAATAGGTTATGTGTGTGTATGATCAATATCTAATTTAAACAGCACGCTAAGGTCATCTTATGATCATATGTAATAGCACGTATACTTTGACGATGTACTACGGGTTTCCATGTATTTACAAGTCATCTCAACATGACAAAATAGTTGACAACGCACTGAACACGTGTATCCAAAACCAGAGACGAAGCATGACCTGTAGACGAGAGGTGCAGTAGTTTAGTTACTGTTAGCAAAGTGCATAGTGATCTGAACATTGTTAGCGGAGATCGAGAGAGTTGCTCCCCTTTAGGAATCCGCGATACCCCTGGTCCGCAGCTTGGCTTAATGTTTGAACGGGACACATTGTACTGACTATGAACCGTACGCGTCTGCGATAGCTTTTCATTTCCCTAATTCACAAGGACTGGTTTGCGGTCTCGCTGTAACCACAGCGAACGTATTTTATCGTATATGACTTTGTTTCATAGATGTGTATTTATCGTGTTTGCAACAGATTGTATTTGAGCTGGTTTTACTAAGTGTTCGTACTCTCCAAGAAACATCAGCAGTAGCCGCCATCAGGTAAGTTAGTTCCTTGTGCGGTTTCATATATAATCTCTCCCGTTGATAAAGTTTGCATGTGCTATGGAAGTGGTTGTTTCTGTACCAAGAGAAAAATATACTTCACATAAATTAGAATTTCAGTTAGGTATGTTATAGTAACCATGCATCAGTCCTAAAGCATGGACTTTGGGTTCCATTGTCATTTAAAAATCATTTTCTTTAACGTTTTGTCTACGTAACCCTTCATTAGCTGTTGCAAATTACAGTGATACCTCGTTAATCTGGACTCCTACCAGTGAACACGTCCGGATTACCGCATCGACAAGCCATTACAAAAGTAAGAGCTGGAAATAACAACGAAAACACTCAATTCCACTATCAAAAGAAATGTCCACTGAACGATTTCGACTGTATCATTTTTCATGTGTTTAAGAAAAAGTATCAATTAGGGATAATACCAAATGTTCCCGAAAACGTGAGCGTATCATGTCTCGTCTCACCCGTCACAAACACATGTAAAGGCAAGGAAAATATTCACCTAAAAAACAAACCACGGATTAAAATAAGAAATCGGACATCGTTTTCTCGTCAATGTTGCCTCCAATTTGGTCAGGTGGGGTTACCTTGATTTGTCATATACTACTCAAAAGAAGTTAAGGAACACCTTTTCTGTCATATTAATACAGTAAATCTGTCATACTATTCTTTAACTTTCCTTGTGTAGTATACATTTTAGGCCGTGTTGTTGGCTGTGTGCCTGTCTATCGATTATACAACATATCTGGCCTCCTTCAAATCTCGCTGCGATCTTATGTACGTCCGTTTGGCTCTGAGGCGGGTGGCCCAGTCGTCTAGGGCGCCTGAATTCCCTGTAAAGATGCGTCCTTGGGTACGCAAGAAACCTCTGGTCGTGGGTTGGAATACCGGTACCCCACGATTATGCTTCTCGGTTTGACAGCACCATACTGTGATCGTGGCTTTCGCCAAAGTTGTTTATAGCCGCTTCGGGCTTTCCTCCCACAGTAGGCTGACACGCCGTGATATGCCGGGTGTACTGTTCAAAGCGTCGTTAAACCAACTCGCTCACTCATTTACTCGAAGGTATTGGTAGGTCCAAAATGCAATGGTTTCCGTTCATCAGAGTGCTTGTACTTATCTGCCAAATATAGGAAAACCACTCAGTGTTGGGTAACACAATCGCTACTTCCGTTTTCATTGTGTGAAAACAGTTTCGAAAACCCCAGATAAATCCATTGTTTAGTTTCGTGCAAGTAACTATGACAGCCCAATTAAAATAAATTATATAAAGTACCACTTTCATTGTCCTGTGTGTGTAATATATATATATATATATATATATATATATATATATATATATATATATATATATATATTTCACGTCATAAAATAGTAGATTATTCATTGTTTTATAATGAAGTTATTTCTGTCTCATCATGTAATCGACCAGTGGGGAATCCATTTGAGGCAATATGTACTCCAACAAACGATACTTATTGTATAAGGGACCAACAGGATAGGGTGATCAGGCTGCGTGGGTGATGCGCATGCTGTCAATCACTCGGGTATATTATCCAGACTTGAGTATTGACAGACCGCTGCGATATAGCTGAAGTATTGCTGACTGCGGCGTCAAACAACCAACAAAAAATATAATTGCACCATTATTTATGTAAATCTTGATTTTTTGATAAATACATAGTGAATTACTAATACACATACATTAAATGAATTGAGCCTAACATTTGATAAATATGGAAAAACTTTGATAGATGATAGCTTAACAGCGTAAACAAAATATTGCTGTCCTAAATGGACGTCTACTGACAACGCCAGTCCTCATTGGGAAAAGGGAAAAAGAGGTGTCCGCTTAGAGTTGATTTACTTCCGTCATTTCAGACAAATCACCAGCCCGTACACCACAGCGGCCGTCGACCGTGATGACAGATGGTGAACTGGGGACAAAGGGGAGCAACCGCTAGCTGAAGACAAAATGCAAATGTGGAGGTTCTGACGGTATCGCTTGTTGTTGCTCTAAACTGAACATCGGTTTCAGTGTGTGAACTCTGACGAAGACAGGTCGTATTTCAAGTGTTTGCTCAATGGTCATGTTATTGAATTATTTGTAATTGTGCACCTCGTACATTGTGTTATCTCTCGTCAACATGTGGTCTTAATTTGTTCACAAAATTATCGGCGTTCAACTATAATGGAATCCCAGACGTTGTCGTCAAGTTTGGATGAAACTGGTCATCGGTATTGGGTCAGTTTCTCGAACTCTTCCTTCGCGAAAGGGTCTACTTCCCACGCCCATAAAGGATTTCTTAACGGAATGGGACCGAGGTCTGGTGAAAAAGCCATAGTTAAAGCATTTAGGAATGAACCAGGGACGCAAAGCAGATGTGATACAGAAATAGCCAAGTCTGAAAAGGCTGAAGAACTTGCAAAGCTTTTCAACAGGAAATTCTCCGAAAACAACCTAAACATCGCCTTTGCAGAACCTTTGAAAGCGCTTATGGATCGGATAGCTTTGATTGACGTGTTTTCCTTCAGCCGCAGAAGGCTCAATGGTAGAGAGTGGGTGCTTATTGAACAGAACATGGGGAAGAGGTTCCAAGTGTTTGTGAAGCGCCACGGTGAAGTAAGCAGGACCATACATCCGTTGCTACCCGCGTTTATGCATTTCAGTTACCATCACACTGGTGGGGATCTCTTGGTGTGTGGACTCAAAGGTGCTGCTGATGAAGTCGGGTGGACATTGAAGATACCCACCATCCATTCCGTTAAGCAGGAGTACGGCTTGTCGGACTGTGGTGAGAGTGGGATAATGCAGGTGTTTAGTAGACATGAATGCAACTACATCTGCGAGGGGATGCAGCTACCAAACCTGGCTCAAAGAATGACGGTTGGTGAACTGAGTCCAAGACTTGAACATAACCGAAGTTCACCGATTCCCATGTTCCAGAGACAGCCAAGTGCACCTTTTGACCCGGAAGTGTTCTGTGACCCTTTGTCTCCCATGATGCAAGGCTATCTGCCTTCACCCCCTCCCTACTTCCAGCAACCGTTTGCTAACATGGGACAAACATTGTTTTATTTGAGCGATCCGGGAACGTTCGGCAGCTGTGATGATGAAACGTTTTTCAAGAAATGAACATTCCAACAAGACGAACGTTACGAACGCTTGAATTGTACATGGAGGATAAGTAGAGGTTATAATTACCAGCGCTTAAGAACCATAAGGTTCCACATAGATCCAGCTTCTGTGCAAAATGCTTCGTTGTCTTATTCACAGGACAACACCATGTTGTTATAATCAACATAGTACCACGCAAAATAAGTCATGTGTTGAAAATGGACCGGTTCTGCACCTGGATCTCTTAACACCTTAACATATCACGTACATGCAAGAAGCTTTTGAAGCATTGAATGACTAACCTATGTTCTGCTTTTTTGATCGCACACTAGATCTTTGTTTGTTGCAAAAAAGATATGAAACATGTATCGCCATATAAAACATTTGAATACAAGATGTGACTTTAATGTATTCTGTTATGCGCCAAGCAACGCTCTGTTTGTTTCCAATGGCAATTGCTTCACTCCCAGCATCTGTCGATGCTATCTCTTATAGTTATAACCCAACTTCGTGCATAATTAGGTAGACAATGACCCGTCTGTGTACAGCATACGTTCCTTGAGTAGAGGTCAGATATACATCACGCCATTACGCTGTAACTATCACTGTAAGGGTAGCTATGAATAATTAATTCTGTTTCGACAATTACAAGCAATGAAAATAGAGGAGACAACTTATACACGGTTGGTATTGTGTTATAACATTCTCCTTAAATGCACTAACTGCCTACGTTGAGATAAATAAATGTCCATTTGTTACCCATTAAAATATTATGTACAGAAATACGCTGAATAATAATTATTACTTAAGGGAGTTCATAAAAAGTGCGCTGTTTTTTCGCCGAACCTTGCGCCTCGTCACGTTGAGCGAAAGTAGTCAAGCTAATGATGCCCTGTGAAAGGCAAAGGCTTTTTAATTTATGAAGTGAAAGGACTTCCATCGTTAATAGTAATCCCTTGCTGTGATCAGCATATATAGTCAGGAGCATACTGTTGGGACAAGGACGTGTCTGATTCGTAAAATTCGTTTCAATTTAGGCTATGAGGATATTCAATTGTTGTCACTTTGTGCGAGTGCTTGATTTTAAGGGTTACATTGCTCAGGTCAGTAGGCAGGTCTGGCACGTTTGAGTCAACACTTTGTTGGTTTGCTAATTCAAAATTTATTGAGCACAAATTTTAACAAATAAACCAGTTAATGCTTATCATAATTACACCAGGGTGATGCAGTACTAGCAGTTGGGATTTAAGTTATTCAACTTTGTTGGAGCAAACTCACAGAGACAGACACAGACACATACAGACAGAAACATTTACAGGCAAACAGGCAGAGACAGAAAGACAGGGGCCCAGAAAGGAACACGCAGACAGGACGACACAGCCACTGGGAAACAGACACAGCCACGGACAAACAGACACACATACATAACATGTACCAATCTAGCTGTTACGGATTGCAGATTCCGGGTTCGAATCTTTTCCTAGCAACGTATACTGGTCGTAAGAGGCTATCAGGGTCGGTGACTTGCTGAAGGTGAGGTGAGGTGAGGTGAGGTGGGTTGAGGTGAGTTGAGTTGAGGTGAGTTGAGGTGAGGTGAGGTGAGGTGAAATGGGGTTTAACGTTACCTTAACATTATTGTACTGGATTGCGTGTCATCGTACCACGACACCGTGGATCGTTGGTCATACTATCAATCACTAGTTTGCATAGATACACAGAGGCAGATACAGATAGACAGACAGACAAAAACACACATACAGACAGAGAGGCCGTGAGAAAGACAGACACAGATACATACAGACAAACCCACCCTTGAGACCCAGACAGACACACATACAAATCCAGAGACAGACAGAGACACACAGACACAAACAGACCCAGGGCCAGACAGATACACAACGACACACAGACGTAGAGAGACAGACAGACAGACACAGACATACACGCAGGCAGACACGACACTCAGCCAAACAGACAGGCATACAGACACAGGCACAGACAGACACGGATAAACATACATACACGAACGGACAGACACACAGTCTGACATACAGACACAGGCAGACAAGGACAGACAGACACAGACGGACATACACAGCAACATACACACATTACATGTACCAAGGATATTGGAGGCTACCTGATGATTCCGTGACTTTGTTGATTGCATATCATCGTACAACCGACAGTGCGTATCGTTGCTCATGATATCAGTCACTGGTTGTCTGGCCCAGATCTGATTATTTACAGACCACCGTCATATTACTGTTATATTACTGAGTGCGGCGTTACAATGTCTCAGTTTCATGAAAGTCATGAGTAACAACGTTTTGACCGAGACCGGAAATTGTCACCTGGCTGTGGATCATTGTCTCCCTGAAATATGATATTGACAGAGTGATGCGCATGGTGCCCCTTTAATTCAGATTTTAGTAGTGCTCGATAACTGATAAAAGTTAACGACAACAGTTCATTGAAAACACAGACAGAATTCATCACAATGGATTCAACAAAGGAGGGTCTCTTCCGCACAAGCCAAACACTGAATCTGGGTTGAATATGAGAAGAATGTCAGACGAAATACTTCCTGCCATTTTCATAAACAAGTTGAGGACGAGTACGTCAGAAGTGGGCGTTTCACATTGCACAACATGTGTGTCCGTGTGTATGTGTGTGGTGTGTGTGGTGTGTGTGTGTGTCTGTGCGTATGTGTGTGTGCGTCTGTTTGTGTGTGCGTTAGTGTGTGTGCGTCTGTGTGTGTGTGCGTGCGTTCCTGTTAAACCCCATTTCACCGCACCTCACCTCACCTCTGTGCGTGGTGTGTGTGTGTACGTTCGCACGTCCATGTGTGTGTGCGTGTGTGTGTGGTGTATGTGTGTGTATGTGCGCGCATTCGTGTGTGTGTGGTGTGTTTGTGTTTGTGTGTGTGAGTGATCATTAGGTGTACCAGAAACCTATGTTCGTGGGTTCGAATCCCCAATTCGCCCTGATCATGTTTTTAGGTTTGTCAGCACCATACCCGCGTTTTTAAATTTCTCCACGGTAGTGAAAGTCGAAGATAGGCATCACGTTGGTTATAGATCCACTATTAATTTGACACGTCGTCATATGCGGGATATACTGTTCAAACTGGCGATACATCTAACTCACTCACTCACCATATACTCTTAGACTACTATTTACTATGGCTGCTGTGCTTTTAAGTCGTGTTTGTAAGACAACTGTAATATCACAGACCTCACGCTTATCTCACTCGACCATCATAGGGGAAACAATTCGAATAACAAGTGCGTGACTGTGAAAGGGCACTCGATGAACTAAGCCAGAGCAGTAAACCGACGGAAAGAGCTGTGAGAGGTCAGCAACCTCCTCTTGACCCAGCTTCGCGTATGATGGACATAACATGATTACATACTCGTGCGCACCTCTTCGTCCCATGCGTGATAATACATCATCATGTATATTTGTTTAATTTGTTGCTTAACGCCGCTCTCAGCAATATACCAGCTATGTGGCGCTGTCTGTAAATAATCGAGTCTTGACCAGATAATCCAGTAAAGACATCATGAGCATCGATCTACGCAAATGGGATACTTTTTCTGAGTATTTTCAAAATCTAAACCTGTAAAATATAAAACGAATGTGGTTCGTGTGCGTTTTATTGCGCTCGGCGTACTTTCAAACTACCCCACACTTTAGAGGCATATATATAGCGCAAACACTCTGAAATAAACGTTCATCTGAAGGACAACATCGTAATTTCTACAGGTTAGTGTGCTATATTTTCAGCAAATGCAAACGAAAAATCGCCAGGAAGCGACATTACAACTCAGCGACGTCACAGTTTAAAGAACGTTGCACGTCATTCTCTTGTGCCGTAAGCCATTCGCGACATGTCGTAAATTGGGAATGATTTCACTTACTGTTTCTGTGACGATAGTACTTTTCGTCTATGCTACTCAGCTGCATAGTTTCAACATTGGCGCCAGAATAACAAACTCCGGATTCCCGACAGTTCGAGTAGACACCCTTAAGAAACGACATTCACAACGCCCCCATCTAGCAGGTATAAGTATGTTCATATATCTTTCACAATAACATCTTACTGCAAACCTGCGAAGACAAAACCCAACATTGTAACGAGTTTGTAGCTTCATCAATATTATTTTAAGACTCTTCATGATATTGTACAAAATGTCTAATTAATGTCAAATTCAAATTCAAGCTTTAACATATGAAAAACATTATCTATCCAAAACCAAGCCGGTCGGTGGATGCCTGATAGGGATACGCGATGTAGGGAATGACAGCGCTTGTTTGGTGTGTTATAAGGTTAGGGACATATTACGAAATTTGGCGTAAAACATACATATAGATTACAATCTATCTCTATGACTTGAAATCTAATGTAATATTATATATCACTTGTGTATGGAAAAAAATGCTGAGACTGGCGGCCCACGTTAAGATTAAGCTGTACATACGTATTCTCACCGGTATCAATCACTCTTATCTCTTAGTATCTTGTTTGTACACGCCTACATTAGAGCGATCTATGATACCAATACCACATATTTTAAATAAATTAAATGATCTATATCCAAACTTTAAACATATGGTCGCATGAGTTGAAATTAAACAGTATAGAATCGCTTGTGTACCTCGTATCATTTCAGACAGAAAGTGAATATTCAAAGTTTCTTTTTTCAATGTGCTGGAGATCATGTTAATGTGTAGTATATAATACTTCTGGTTGCATAGGCGTATGTAGTTTGGATAGTGCTGTAGTTCGTGTCATTCCTATTGTTATAAGGAAGTGTATTTTATTGTTTATCAGTGATTGAAGACGTGTTGCATTGTTTCTGTTGGGATTCGGTAGACGCTCATTACATTGTGTTCAATGATCAGTCATCAGGAAGTTACTATATTTAGATGCTAGTGTGGTGTGTACATTTCTGTCCGGTGTACCGCGGAAGGTAATAGTATGTTATGGAAATGCCTTTAATGTTCTTGTGGTGAGGACACTGTGTTGAACTTTCCAGTGGCTGGGTAGATTGTATATAATGGGATAATAGCGAGTTTACGTATATCTGACGCTTTTAATCCCTTCGGAACCAACTTTCATATGAGGATCGCTCATCATCCCTGATTCCCTACCTAGCCCATCTCGGGAGCCTGACCACTCCCGTCGCTGGGTGAACATGTATTATTATCACTGACTTTTGCTTTCATCACTGTATTTTGGTATTTGATACTGATCACTGCTATCATATTATTTATTGCCATTGAATATTGTACTACCACTCTATTGTGTATTTCCATTGTAATTGCTGTGCATTAATTTGTATTGATTTGTAAACCTATTGAATTTTGTAATACATTTGTTGATTGTATACCATTTGTTGGTTGTTTTTCGCTTTCAAACTAGGTTCTTTTTCGTACAGATTTTTGGGTTAACATATTGATTCAATTTGGGAATCGACACATAACACCTATCGTGATTATATATAATAAACCTTGTGGTCATTCCTTGTTAAAATTGGACTCAATGTCTTTGTTGAATGCATGCCATATAGTGCAACCGTTTTGTCACAAATCTAGGGCCAATTGTGCACTTTGTGATACAAATATGAAATTTGCCACGGTTGTAGGTTAAGACATTCTCACTATCTTCAGATAATGGCCGCCAAATCAAATATGACCTCTTTTGACATGTTAGAACAAAGCAGCTGATGTAGACAGAATGGAATGAATTGCTATACATCTCTAATTATATATAATTGACTAATTCTTTGCGTGCCTCATTAACTCTTATACAGGCACTTCCGCGATTAAACATGAAGATCACAAAACGCTTGACAGACACCATGTTCCTTACATCCTGTTCAGTTGGTACATCACCAACGAGACTGAAAGCCACTGCTGCTTCCTCATACACATTCCATGTTTCCCCTGATCACAGCCAATAATTGCAAAAAAAGCTGGAAGTGAACAGACTTTCTCTGGTCCATGGAGTCCGGCATGGACATGAACAGCCAAATATCTGAATTGCTGGTCAGTTCCAAAATCTATACAGATGTGAATCACATCTAGTCTGTCAATAATGCAGTTGGTAGAAGATCAGTATCAACGTGTTGAATCACAATCATGTGAATACGCTGTCTGGCACCTGTCTATCCAAAAAGAGTCTTTGTCATTTTCATCATCTGAGCATAAGTGAAGATCCATGACAAAATCTGACCTTTGTTGCACAGAACTTGTTTGCAGTAAGAGGTTATAAATTGTTTATCCCCAAATTCTAATAAAATAGCATGTTCAGCTCTTGTTCTTGTCAATTTTTAGAAATGCTTCTCAGTTCTGTTTGATTGAACGCGAAGTCTTACTGTTGATTGGAAAATGTCGGAGTTTGTACTCATTATTGTTTCGAAAACGTTATGTTTTATTTTACACAACAGTGTAACCTTTCTTGAATTACTCTTGCACAGTAGGATGTTTCGGATGATTCAAAATCAGTGGTCATGGTTAGACATTCCGAAGAAGTAATATAACAAGCTGCACATTATCCCTATTGTTGCATTTACTTTCATCAGTACAAATACTCTCCCAGAGTTTTATACACTGCTCTAAGATGGGACGGCAGTTGCGATCATGCAAAGACCTTGCGGGACATGCATTTTGAAGATAATTTAAAAGACGTTATTCCATTTGCACAAACACAGCTTGAGATTGTGTCCAGTGGTGACATTGTTTGGGATGAGTGTACAGTCTAACATCAACAGCAATAAGCAAATAAGGAAAAGGAGTCAGACGCTACGTTCAACCAAACAGCAAACTTATTCTCACATGGGAGGCATTTCTGAGAATTGACGAGAACAAGACATCTTGAACATGTTATTTCATTTGAATGTGGGTTTAAATTATAAACAAATTATAAGCACACACAGCAAACAGGTTTTGTGCAAATAAATAGTGTTGTCAATGATCTGCATCCGTGTTCAGATAAAGAAACTGACACAAATTTTGTTTGCTCATGTCAAATCTTGCCAGACAGGTACGTTTCGAACAGTTGGTACTGATGTCATTGACCTGGCCATTGAATTGTTTGACAGTATAGATAGTGTCTCACCTCTGGATAATTATTGGAACTGACAAACAATTTACATATCTGGCCTTATTTGGGATGTACCAACCCAACAGAATGTGATGAACATGATGCCAGTCATCATGGACTTAATGTATGGTCGGACCAGCAGGAGATAATGAGACACACAAAACGTTATGCTCTTAGAAAGGTAGAGCAATTGATTCCATTCCTCCATCAGCTGCTTTGTACCAACATGTCAAAAGAGCTGCATTTCAGGCCGGCCCCTGTTGGGGATGGGTAATATCAGTAGGACATGGCTATGAACCTTTCTGGACAACAGTATCATGTGCTTCTAAGTCATGGCAATAGCTTCTGAGATGTAGTTGTAAGCCTGAGAGAGGGTGCAGCGCAAGGCGTGTCTGTGTTGTGCCATATTTACGTAGTACACTAATTGTACACCACACTTATCTGTCAATAGCCAAACCATTAGATATGTACAGCATGTTTCAATCAAACAAATTCTCTTCTTTAAACATTCTGTTGTTTAACATATGAGAATACAAAATTGGTGTTGTTATTTCGCTTCAATTTATTGATAATATATAATAACTTCTTGTCACGATATGGCTGAAATATTGCCGATGTGACGTTAAATTTAACTCACTCACTATTTCGATTTAATGATGTATGTCTTAAAGGTATGTCGAAAAAGAAAGAAATGCATATGCTTTCGTTTTTGCACACTTAAGATTACCTGAATCAAAACAAATAGTACACTCAAATATAGTTAATATTTACTTTACAGATGTAGTGTTGGGTAAATACATTGCAAAATGTTCATTTTTCATAATAAATGTGCGTCATGTTCATATACTAGATATACTAAAATTTCATATCTCCATGGCGGCCATATTGGATGTCTTTTGGTGACCCCCATAACTGAAAATATTTGGAATGTCATTACCTACAACTGTGCCACGTTTCACGCTTTTATCACAAATCACGATTTTTCACAAAACGGCTGCGTTAATAGTACGTCGGCGGCGTAGGACGTTGCTCATAATATCAATCACTGGTTTGTCTGGTCCAGAATCGATCATATATACAGGCTGCTGTTCAATAGATGGGCGGGCTAGTGCAACATTAATCAACAAACGAAAGAGTATATACCACTATGTACAATATTTCACAATACTTACATATATATTACCTTGGTAATGTGACGTCATAGTTCTCCTAAATGTTATGACGTCACGTAACTATATGTTACTACTTCATGCCCGTTATTCAGTTATGGCCCGATACGTGGTACTAGGCGAAAGCGCTAGCCAATTAAAACTGTGTTCAATCTTACTCCACTTAATTATTTATTACAAAATCGTGCCTGAGAGTTAGCACTTTACTGTGCTCTCTCTCTCTCTGTGACCGCCTCCGTGGTCTAATGGTAGAGCGTCCACCCGGAGAGCGGAAGGTCCGGGGTTCGATCCCCAGCCGCGTCATACCAAAAGACGTTAAAAGATGGTAATTGTTGTTACCTTGTCTGGCGCTCGGCATTAAGGGGCTAAAACAAGGACTGGTCGGCTCGGAATCAGTATACTGTGTCTGAGTGGGGTATTCATGTTAAACTGCGGCATGGTATCTCAGTGTGCTAACACTATAAATCGGCATCAATCCGGACTAGTACAAGCAGACACACACACACATATTCACATCCTCTCTCTCTCACTCTCTCTCTCTCTCCCTCTCTCTCTCTCTCTCTCTCTCCCTCTCTCTCTCTCTCTCTACATATATATATGCATGTGGAGCTCAGGGACTTTGTTTCTGTGCAACATAGAGCTTACTGTTCAACAATCCTTATCCAAAGTTTCCTTTCACAGTTTTATGTCCAAAAGAGAATATTTCTTACAGTATCTGACGTTTCACAACGTGTAAACATCAATAATTCAAAATATATATAAAAAACATCATTTATCTATCCAGTTGGTTATTCGTTGAAGAAATACAACAACATTTCCAATAATAAATGTTCAAAGCAACCTTAACGACCGTTATGTCCTTTTGACAACCATTTAGTTTGTGTTAGGTGTTCCCACAAGATGCATATAATGACCCTTCTTCTCTTTGAAATAAGCCATTTCGATACCCTCGCTGTATACTTCTATGGAGGTCAAAACCCATCGTTCTTGTGAGGACAATACGTCTGTATATCTGAATTGTATGTTAGTAGGTAGGAGTGGATGCTCTCCAACTGCTTAACAATATTTGACTTTTAATTTCAACGTTTTTGACCCATCATAAACCAGAACTTGAGTCGTGCTTGAGACCTACCTAAGAGTGCTCAAGAGTTTTCTGGATAAGAAACAATCGTTCACTCTCTAGTATCAGATAGTGGGTTGTAAACCTCTTCTGTATGCCATCGATGAGATACAGGAACGTGCATATGTGTCTAAATATATGCTTGTAACTGTCTAGACATACTTGACCTCTTACATCGTACATCCAAAATGTGTGTCATTAAGTATGTGTTATTTATGTGATATTACTATGTCATAAACAACACTGACATATGACATGTATAGGGGATATTTATGTTTTAAAAAATATGGAACATGATTAAGTGGACTGTCAATGGAGAAGGTACATAGCAGCATCACGTACACCTTTACCTATTTGGAAATGTCCCTGCATAATACTGAACTGGCACAAAGAGTTTTCTTACGAGAAGTCTTTATTTCCAATGTCAAATTTTATACAATAATTCTGTTGACTAAGAGAAATGTATGCATAAGCAAGATGTATGCACGTTTTTTTCCCGTTAAACTGTGAAATTGCCTCTGTTTAAATAAATGTTTGTTTGTTGTTTAACGCCGCACTCTGCAATATTCTAGCTGTATGACAGCAGTCTGTAAATAATCGAGTTTTTGACCAGACCATAAAGTGTGTGACATCTTAAACATAGATCTACGTAATTGGGATACGATGACATGCACTAACCAAGTCATCGAACCTGACCAGCCGATCCCGTTAGTCACATCTTACGACAAACATGGGTTGCTGAAGACCATCTCATCCGAATCTTCACGTACAAAACCGTTCATCGAGATACCACGATGATATATTTATTGGAAATGATGTCGTAGCAATTTGACGCCCGAGACCATACGAAGACGAGAAGAATTAATGCATTCATCAAAACATGTACATCAAAAAGGCAGATTAAAATTAAAAAAAACCCAGATCTACACAAGTAAATGAACTACAACAAAAGCATGTAATTGATAATTAATTCATAATTCAGTACACAGACTAGTTTCCTCGCAATATTGCAATCTAACCCCGGACCTTCCGCTCTCTGGGTGGACGCTCTACCACAAGACCACGGAGGCGGTCCAAATAGGTTATAACCAAAATAGCCTATCTTCACATGGGGACACGTAGTTTATAGTGTACATACACAATAGAAAGGCAGTGATATGTCAGAAAAGTATAGGTTGACAAGACGGAGCCAATATACATTCTAGACACACACAATCGGACGTTGACACATAGTAGTAGAGATAGGAAAGTAAAATAATTTATGAACCCTGCAAATTATTATCAATTTCAGTAATACATAGATTTATGAGAAGATTAGTGCCATTTGAAGAGAATTGGTTAGTTTTAACTCTGACATGACTCGTGTTGACCAAGAGCCATGTTATTTAGAAATAAGGTTGAATGAGACAGCGTTAACATACGTATAAAGCACAGCAGTATTGGATCTATCAGATGTTCATCCCAGCGCTATAAAAAAGGTATTCATTGGTTAAGTGACAATGATATATCAATAATACCACTCGTTCAAGTATAAATACCGATGTCCTAAACCATGAATGGTGACCTAATAACATAAAACATGATCCCGGCAATAGAGCACGGTGTCCCATTGCAGTGACACAGCCTGTTCATCAGGGAGCCGTAGGTGTAGCAAAGGTGGCTCTTACCCTACCACAAGAACAGATAATGGCCGTTCCATGGAACGAAGATCTAATCTTCTAACGTCTCGAACACAAACATGCTTCTGAGGTGGCAACTCTTTGTGCAACGCGTGTACGTGACAATAATATCGGTCTGTGGCGAATCTTAACACTTGTGCTTTTTATAACTTCTCGCTTTACAAAACGCTAATGTATGCGATCAATAGATAGCTTTATTCATTCGGTACACAACACCATGTTGTTGGGGATATACCGTTATCCCTGATTCTCGAGATTCCATTGAAATCCGTTGAATAAGACACCGCGGTGGGGTTTAGCTTTTCAGTATATTGGGCAGGGTAAGAAAGAGAGTTGGGAGAGTGACAGCTTGAGAAAATCAAAGATCGCAAACCAGGTAACATCTTTGCATGCTGTTTGGACGTTCTTTAATTGATCAACTCCTTGACAGAGGTATGTTTTTTAGAAAATTTAATTTTTTACTAAAGGTAAAACTTAATATACAAAACAGTATCAACACAATTGTGGAACTGCTTACATTGTACTTCTAGATATGTCTTAGAATTCCTGAGATTACGTTTGGTGTTTCTCGCTTCGTTTCCATGAATTACTTCATAGACAATGGCGGCGAGTGTTATTGGAGAAGTGGTTTTGAAAGACTGCTACATATTTTCTGATACGTGAGATAACGTTTGGCATTTTCGTTTTTCTTTTCCATGAATTACTTTATTGACAAATGGTGGCGGGTGATATTTGGCAAGAGTCGAGGGATAGTTGGTTGAGTTTTGTGGGTTTGGTAGACCCCTACACTGTTTTAGTGTGTATATTTACAAACATTTCTATTATAGGGTGATAATGATCTATCGTCTAGAGTCCATTTATGCCCAGTTCTAGACACTGTCATTAAAACCCGAAACTCATATACACATGCAACATCAACGATGAATGAGCAGACAAAGTGATGTTTTGTGATTTGAATCCAATATGCTTGGACTGATAATTTACCTGAGCCTTGTGCACCTTCATGGTAAGGTGAGGTGAAATTGGGTTTAACGCCGCGTCCAAGATTATTGCACTTATATAGCGACGTGCATATACGTGTGTTTGTCTGTGTGGCTGCTTGTACTGATGCCGATTTATAGTGCTAGGTCGCTGAGATACCATGCCGCAGTTTAACATGAATACCCAACTCAGACACAGTATACTGACTCCGAGCCGACCAGTCCTTGTTTTAGCCCCTTAATGCCGAACGCCAGACAGAGTAGCAACAAGTACCATCTTTTAACGTCTTTTGGTATGATGCGGCTAGGGATCGAACCCCGGACCTTCCGCTCTCCGGGCAGACGCTCTACCACTATACCACGGACGCGGTCGTCCACCTTCAAGTGTTATAGCTTCAAAATAAAATATACGTGTTGATATTGGGGCTGGTTTATTTCCGTTATTATTTAAAATGAAAGTATCTAAAGGTAGCAAGGTCACAACATTTTAGACAAAGGCGAAAACCCTTTGTTTGCATCTATTTACCCAGCAATGAATGGGTACCCGGTAGAATGAGACAGTAATATGGCTGTAAACCTTCTAGCGCCTTTAACCTAACATGTGCTGTATACGTCACAGGAGAGAATGAAATGCGAGAACACATTAATGCAGTGACCAGGGTAATAATGATTTAGCCCCATGAACATTCACTTGTTGAATCATGCACAAAACGGAAAATCAACATGTGCCATAAGCATTTTATTGACATATCGCTCTATTGAAAGTAATATTTTCAATGAATACTAGTCGTTAGTCATATGACGTTAACGGAACGATTGACATCTCAATAGGTTCAATAGGTTTGAGTGAAACCTCAAGGTGAATTGAAAAACGGACTAAATGACTTACATATATAGATTCGACATGAATATTAAATTGAAAAACTGGTAACTGATAAACTAGTCTGTCTATTGACGATTTTCCTTTCATGTATTTTATGTTCCTGTTCATAACATGGTTATTGCAATAGAAGCGTTTATTTTTTTCCGTTTCCATTTTTTTGAAATTGGTTTGATCATGCTGGTATTTTCGAATTTCTTACTGATAACGATTACATATTATTTCTACTACATTTACTACAGTAAGTGTGAAAAGCACTGAGGTCTCGGGCGCCGCAATTGATGCAACAAAAAATTCGTGGGTTCGAATCCCAGATTTACCCTGTCAAGTCATGTCAGCTCGAGGTTTCACTCACGTGGTCAACGTCTCACCATTCCCCCTTCCTATTAAACACGCGGTGATATGACAGAAATACGGTTCAAAGCATTGTTACAAACAACGCACTCGTATATACTCCATACACATGTATGCTTCTTATTTAATCTTATTATTGTTTAGTATTCACAGCTTGTTAATCGTAGTTCATAAGTGAATACTTGACTTTAATTGTCTTACACAATTTATTAAAGCAAACATGGTTTAAATGTTCCTAAATCATTTGTCTACAGACTGAAGTACTTGATGTATGTGACATATATCCACCATCCCTGATCATGATTAATTATCATAAAACGATAGTACAGTCAGATGAAGGTTTTCTTGAAATTAAAAACTGACAATATTTCAGTCAAAATGTTTGGTGGCTAGATCTTGCCTCTCCTACCAATCGAAGATTCAGATTTGGTTTTGTTTGTTGTTTTACGCCGCACTCAGCAATATTCCAGCTATATGACGGCGGTCTGTAAATAATCGAGTCTGGACCAGACAATCCAGTGATTGATGTCATGAATCAACCAAGTCAGCGAGCCTGACCACCCGATCCCGTTAGTCGCCTCTTACGACAAGCATAGCTGCCTTTTACGGCAAGCATGGGTTGCTGAAGACCTATAATTCTACCCCGGATCTTCACGGGTCCGAAGATTCAGAACAGAACTCTTAGCTTAGAATTCTCCGTATAACTTAAAGGACTAAAACGTACAATCGTAAACGAGAGGAGAAAGTGTTTTTGTCAGGTACAGAATGAATAGGGTTTTAAAAATATTTTTCCCTTTCAATATGTAACGACAATGGGCATGAATGAACAGTCAGATATGGTTTTTTACTGTTAACACATTTACAATGAGAACCTACACATTCTAGAGTAATGATCAATACTTTCGAAATGCCCGTTTTGACAGGTATTGCGTGCGTGTATTTACACGCTAGAAGGATGCGTCATATAGTAAACAAGATTTCCGGAAAACCTAATGGTCTTCTCTGAAAGATCGTTTGAACGTTCCAAGAGCAATCAATGCAAGCTACTTTTGTACTATTAGTCTGATTAACATTCATCAGAATACCGTCTAACCTACACTTTGTAGATTATTGTATAGGATATTTACAGTAATGTTATGACGTCGATAACTGTTCAGCCCTGCGTGCTTCGAGGAATTACAGATGATCTTTTCAGAGGAAGTAAGCCTTGGCGAGGAACTTTCAGCATTTATTGAAAAGGGACAGGTACTCCTAAATTATTCTGGTTTTTTTTCTGATAAAACGTAGAAAATGTAGCTTTAAAGGGCAAAGTTTGGGCCTATTTTGGCCCACGATATATGCATTATTCAGGACAGGGGAAAAATCTGTTCAAATCATTATTAAAATTCCTGTAAGTGGGAAGCAAAGTTTATTCATTTCACTGTTGCACGCTTCGGATTTATGAGGTGAGGTGAGATGAAATTGGGTTTAACGTCGCGTCCAAGATTATTGCACTTATGTAGCGGCGTGCATGTACGTGTGTTTGTTTGTGTGGCTGCTTGTACTAGTCCGGACTGATGCCGATTAATAGTGCTAGCCCACTGAGATACCATGCCGCAGTTTAACATGAATACCCAACTCAGACACAGTATACTGACTCCGAGCCGACCAGTCCTTCTTTTAGCCCCTTAATGCCGAGCGCCAGACAGGGTATCAACAAGTACCATCTTTTAACGTCTTTTGGTATGACGCGGCTAGGGATCGAACCCCGGACCTTCCGCTCTCCGGGTGGACGCTCTACCACTAGACCACGTACGCGGTCGTCAAACTTCAAGTGTTCTGGTAACCAACACTGCATGTTAGAGCGTTAGAATCAAATAAAATATACGTGTTTATATTGGAGCTGGTTTATTTCCGTTATTATTTAAAATGAAAGTATCTAAATCTTGAAAGGTCACAACATTTTAGACAAAGGCGAAAACTATTTGAAATAGACTTTTGTCAAAGATGAATGGGTGACCATTTTCAGCAAGGTTGATTTTTTAGAGTTACTGAGGCTTTGGTCTGCCCCACACTGAAATACAGATTAGCGACAGGAGAAAGCCTTTGTTTGCATCTATTTACCAAGCAATGAATGGGTACCCGGTAGAATGAGACAGTAATGTGGCTGTAAACCTTCTAGCGCCTTTAACCTAACATGTTCTGTATACGTCACAGGAGAGAATGAAATGCGAGTGCACACTGCTCCAGTGACCGGGGATATAATGATTTAGCCCCATGAACATTAACTTGTTGAATCGTATGACAGTATGAATGAACATACTATTATTGTTATTATTACAACATACACTCATGCACAAAACGGAAAATCAACATGTGCCATAAGCATTTTATTGACATATCATTCTATTGAAAGTAATATTTTCAATGAATACTAGTCGTTAGTCATATGACGTTAACGGAACGATTGACATCTCAATAGGTTCAATAGGTTTGAGTGAAACCTCAAGGTGAATTGAAAAACGGACTAAATGACTTACATATATAGATTCGACATGAATATTAAATTGAAAAACTGGTAACTGATAAACTAGTCTGTCTATTGACGATTTTCCTTTCATGTATTTTATTTTCCTGTTCATAACATGGTTATTGCAATAGAAGCGTTTATTTTGTTCCGTTTCCGTTTTTTGAAATTGGTTTGATCATGCTGGTATTTTCGAATTTCGTACTGATAACGATTACATATTATTTCTACTACATTTACTACAGTTAGTGTGAAAAGCACTGTGGTCTCGGGCGCCGCAATTGATGCAACAAAAAATTCGTGGGTTCGAATCCCAGATTTACCCTGTCATGTGAGCTCGAGGTTTCACTAACGTGGTCAACGTCTCACCATTCCCCCTTCCTATTAAACACGCGGTGATACGACAGAAATACGGTTCAAAGCATTGTTACAAACAACGCACTCGTATATACTCCATACACATGTATGTTACTTATTTAATCTTATTATTTTTAAGTATTCACAGCATGTTAATCGTAGTTCATAATTGAATACTTGACTTTGATTGTCTTACACAATTTATTAAAGCAAACATGGTTTAAATGGTCCTAAATCATTTGTCTACAGACTGAAGTACTTAATGTATGTGACATATATCCACTATCCCTGATCATGATTAATTATCATAAAACGATAGTACAGTCACATGAAGGTTTTTTCTTGAAATTAAAAACTGACAATATTTCAGTCAAAATGTTTGGTGGCTAGATCTTGCCTCTCCTACAAATCGAAGATTCAGATTTGGTTTTGTTTGTTGTTTAACGCCGCACTCAGCAATATTCCAGCTATATGACGGCGGTCTGTAAATAATCGAGTCTGGACCAGACAATCCATTGATTGATGTTATGAACATCGATCGCAACTGGGATCGATGACATTAATCAACCAAGTCAGGAAGCCTGACCACCCGATCCCGTTAGTCGCCTCTTACGACAAGCATAGCTGCCTTTTACGGCAATCATGGGTTGCTGAAGACCTATAATTCTACCCCGGATCTTCACGGTTCCGAAGATTCAGATCGGAACTCTTAGCTTAGAATTCTCCATATAACTTAAAGCACTGAAACGTACAACCGTAAACGAGAGGAGAAAGTGTTTTTGTCAGATACAGAATGAATAGGGTTTTAAAAATATTTTTCCCTTTCAATATGTAACGACAATGGGCATGAATGAACAGTCAGATATGGTTTTTTACTGTTAACGCATTTACAATGAGAGCCTACACATTCTAGAGTAATGATCAATACTTTCGAAATGCCCGTTTTGACAGGTATTGCGTGCGTGTATTTACACGCTAGAAGGATGCGTCATATAGTAAACAAGATTTCCGGAAAACCTAATGGTCTTCTCTGAAAGATCGTTTGAACGTTCCAAGTTGTGGGTGGTCTAATAACAACTGCGACACTACACTGAGCAATCAATGCAAGGCTACTTTTGTACAATTAGTCAGATCAACATTCATCAGAATACCGTCTAACCTACACTTTGTAGATTATTGTATAGGATATTTACAGTAATGGTAGGACGTCGATAACTGTTCAGTCCTGCGTGCTTCGAGGAATTACAGATTTCTGTTCAGAGGAAGTAAGCCTTGGCGAGGAACTTTCAGCATTTATTGCAAAGGGACAGGTACTCCTAAATTATTCTGTTGTTGTTTCTGATAAAACTTATAAAATGTAGCTTTAAAGCTACATTATGGCCCGCGATGTATGCATCATTCAGGACAGGGGAAAAACTGTTCAAATCATTATTAAAGTTCCTGTAAGTGGGAAGCAAAGTTTGTTCATTTCACTGTTGCACGCTTCGGATTTATGAGGTGAGGTGAGATGTAATTGGGTTCAACGTCGCGTCCAAGATTATTGCACTTATATAGCGGCGTGCATGTACGTGTGTTTGTTTGTGTGGCTGCTTGTACTAGTCCGGACTGATGCCGATTTATAGAGCTAGCCCAGTGAGATATCATGCCGCAGTTTAACATGAATACCCCACTCAGACACAGTATACTGACTCCGAGCCGACCAGTCCTTGTTTTAACCCCTTAATGCCGAGCGCAAGACAGGGTAACAACACGTACCATTTTTTAACGTTTTTTTGTATGACGCGGCAGGGCCGATTTATGACAACAATCAATAAGGCTAACTTTGCTAAAAAGGCTGAGTTTCGAGTGTTATAGGAACCTATTTGTAACATTTGAACAAGAGCAAGTCTCTTGGCTGATTTTTCTGGGACATATGGAGGGCATTTCCAAATTTTACGCATCAGAGACAAAAATGATCACCCCTGAAATATAGTTCCCTATATTGAAGTGTACCATATGTTCCTGCGTTTTCCAGGTGTACAATTAACTTGACTTTGCATGTATGTGGCAGGATAAACTCACATTTCCGTGAACACCTGGTATCATCACGATTTGATAGTGATTCATAAACACATGATATGATGTAGTCGAAATCGTACAATCGACTCTGCTTTTGGCGGAGTTTTCTCTTGCATATGAAAAGGGTTTTCTCGCTTTAACTCATTTTGAGATATGGATGAGGATGGTAAAAAACGTGGTACAAGATTCATTTTTGGTCAAAGACTTGCTCATACTATGTTTTTCCCCAGAGGTTCTAATATCGTCTTTTCTCTCTCATTTTGGCCATTCTATGTTCTATATATAATGTTATAGTCCAAAAAGTGCAAGTGTAAGAAAGAAGAAAGGCTAGTTGTCTTTTAATGTTTATATCAATACTTCAATGTTTTGTGCAACTTTAAAATGTCAGTTTTTCAAAAAGGCCAATAGGTCTATTATGATACCCCCTCCTTTCCTGATCTCAAGTTGGTTGGTTTGTTTGTTGTTTAACGCCGCAGTCAGCAATATTCCAGTTTTCTGACGGCTGTCTGTAATTAATCGAGTCTGGACCAGACAATCAAGTGATTGATATCACGAGCATCGATCCACGCAATTGGGATCGATGACATGCAGCAACCAAGTCAGCGAGCCTGACCACCCGATCCCGTTAGTCGCCTCTTACGACAAGCACAGTCGCCTTTTACGACCCGTTGTTGGAACGAGCCCACAGAAAATCGATTGTGACGTCATGAACAATATATGAAATCATCTTCGCAATGAATGAAAACAATGAAGCACTCAGAACGAACTTGTCAATCAGCATGAAGCGAAAATATAAAGCTCCGCGAATGGAATTAAAACTCAGCTGAAATAATTGATGGAAATAATTTCTCTTATGCCCGTACCCCTTAGGGGTAATAAATCTCATTTGTGACCAAGGAATTGTAGTTCTTGTAGGACCCCTGTGTCTATGGTTTCTAAGTCAAGTTAAAGGGAAATACTAATACTCCGGAAAAACCGCACCAGGGAAATTATCCCGATTAATAAATGTGAGTTATAATGCATCAGGGATGCTGCTAATATCACGTTGTATTCGTGTTGGCGCTTACAACATCTTCTTTGAGGCAGGGTGTTCGGGCAGTTGAGTCATGACTTAGGGGAGGCCATGCTTACCCTTTTCGCGACCACCTGGTGTCACTGATTCTCAGGGATCCATTCATATAATTTCCATAGTTTATTTTGCCTCCTACGCCCAGATAATCCAGACTGGTTATTCTCTGGCTTTGACGTTTTCTGCTTACAGTGTACTGTAGCCTAGAACGTAAAGGCCAGTAAACATACTAGAACATAATAGTAAGGAGAAAAAAACACTGTGTGGATATGGGAAGGGTGTTTAGGTAAAGGAAACAACACGGTATGATGTTTTGAGCTCAATATTCATACCTAGTCGACGCTATAACTTTTCAAATTAACATTAACGTAGAACGATGTAGTGCAATAACTGTGCGATATTTGCACGTTTGCGATTGTCAATACTGATTTGTCAGCTGCAGCTATGTGACGTCATCCGTTCTACATGACGTCATAAGTTTATTATGTTGCGTCATCATAACAATTACCTGGCTTCAGTGACGTTTCTCTGTAGGGTTGGCATTTCATACGTTTTTTCTTAACGTGTCAATGTGTAATTAAGATTAACATCCTTGAAATTTGGAACTGCGGATTATCTGCCACCTTGTGAATAAATGGTGGACTTTACTCGGGACGGGGGGCGGTGGGGTAGCCTAGTGGTTAAAACGTTCGCTCGTCACGCCGAAGATCCGGCTTCGATTCCCGACATGGATACAATGTGTGAAGGCCATTCCCGCCGTGGTATTGCTAGAATATTGCTAAAAACGGCGTAAAACCATACTCACTCACTCACTCGGGACGGATCAACCGTTCGGTAATTCGTCACAGTTCGTCGCTTATTTTCCAAAACACACTAGTTTGTCTGGCCAAAACGTAATTATGTAGCTGGAATATAGCTTATTGTTCCGTTAAACAAACTTCGAAACATGCAAATTGCATTTCATTAATATTAAGTAGAAATATTTAATATGTATTGTTATCTCCCCCCCCCCCCCCCCGGTTAAGAATTTGCATCACTAACAGTTGCTTGTCTTAAAGGGCTACTACTCGACCCCTTGGTTGATGTATGGCATCGGATCCCCATTGCGCAGATCGATGCTCATGATGTCAATCACTGGGCTATCTGGTTCAGAATCGAATATTTACACACCTCCGTCATATAGCTGGAATACTGTTAAGTGTGGCGTTAAAGATCAAACTTAAAAAAGTCACAGGGTGTACATGTTGTAAGAACAGAGCATTGTAGATCGAATGATTACAAAGTGTGACATGACGTACTGTCTGTCTCATGTGGACCGTTGATCAAACTGTTAACAAATGATTTGTCTGGCCCTGATTCGATTATTTACTAGCTGTGGTAATATAGCTGTTATATGGCTGACTGGGACGTTATACACCATTTTCGTGGACAATAAACGAATATATCGATCCTGTTCGCATGAGTTCACATGTATGCACTCGTCCGCCCCCTGAGTAAATGCGAACTTGTATATAATACCCTTTTCTTTGACCATGTTATAGGTTCTGCCAAATACTTCTGTTGTTCCTCTCGGTGTAGCCTTGACTGTGTATATTCTATACGCGATATCGCGGGTGTCATTGTTTTGAATTAGATTCAGGTAAGCTCCAGCGTACATAAAACGATTCAAAAGTCAACAGAAGATTATGTCCTTGTCACACACCCATTAAAACACACTTGTCGAACTTCCAAAAAATTATTTACGAGAAAGGTCGTTTATAAAAGGGAACAGGAAAATAGTGTTGATCAATGAGCTAAAATAGACTTTCAAAGGTAGCATATCGAATGACAGCTATACTCTCTTTTCAGAGGACAATGGCCGAGGGGACTTGAAATGGAAAACGTCCAACTTGACAACCATACGCTAATAGTTTGACGCCATGCCTCCAAGTTCGACGCTGACATCAAGCCCTGACCAGTACGGGTTCCGATACTGGTGCAGCTTCTGCAGCAAGTCCTTTGCCAAAGGGAAGAGGTTTTACGCTCACCATGGGGTTCTCAATGGGAATGGGCCCAAATATGGCCTGTTTTGTACCGTGAAGATCTTTCGTTACAAAAGAGGATCGGAACGACTGTGTGACGTTGAAATACAAAAGTCACGAAAAGTTCAGGAACTGTGCCAAAGCTTTGGCATTGAAAATGGCATGAAGAAGATACAATTTGTATCTCTTGTTAAAGCTCATATGGACGAAATATGGACGCCCATTTTCCCGTGTTCCTCTTCTTGGAATAGACCGTTGTTCCGCGACGAGTGGGTCCTCATTGAAGACTTTCTTGGCAAGAGGTTTCAATGGTTCGTTGGTTCAGATGGCTCCCTCCCAAAGCTGTCCCGAACAAGACAGACACTGAATGCCTTTGTCCACTATTCCTTCCATTGCACTTCAGGTTCTCTTGTGGTCTGTGGGCTGCAGGGAAGCGTCACAGAAGGTTGTTACATGCTTAAAACACCCACCATCCACTCCGTGAGCGAATCGTATGGAGATACCGATAAAGGCATACGGGGGATAGAAGAGGTGTTTCACCACCACAAGTGTAATTATATATGTAAGGACTTTATCATTCCGGAATACAATAGGGCAGATGCTGTAGGTTCTTGTGATGACGTTACCAGTGAAGGTGCTTCAGAGGAATGCTTGGTCGGGATTGATTCATCGTGCGACTCGCTCCTCATGCCGAGCAGACCAATCTCAGCAGCGCCCCCTCCTTACATGGATGTTTTCAACAATTGAGAAATATGTGACTGAAAAAAAGATTGTTTAATTAGGCCGTTTTAATGGTATGTGTTTCTCATTTCTCGCCGGATCCAAATTACTGTCCTGCTATAAAATAACAAAAGTTTCTATTTCACGCTATTCGCATACTTGAATATAAATTTATATGATGAATCTTATACAGTAAACTACGGTTATAGCGAACACGCTTATAACGAACTGACGGATATAACGAACTTACTTATTTGGTCCCGACTATTTGCTGTAGTTGTTCTGTATATATGCTTATAACGAACTACGGTTATAACGAACTAAAATTAGTAGTCCCCATGAGTTCGTTATAACCGTAGTTTACTGTAAATATCAATGATATGAACGCGTTTCCCCTTTCGATCAAATAATCTTCGCTGCACTTTATCATACAGATATTCGAGGGCTGTAACTGATCATTGGTTTGGTTTAATCTTTTTTATCTTCCTTTTTAACGGTTCAAGCACTCCACACCGATACAACAAAAGAATACAGTACAATAACAATCGAATTGTGAATATATTTGTATCAAACGGTAAACTCATCAACAAAGGTCATTTAAAAAGACATTCATTCGCCCGCCCGTTCAATCTGAAGCTGGGAATGGAGATGAGAAACACAAACTAATAACAATGGCCTTATAAACAAGTGGAGAATTACTGTGAATGAACGGATGTCACACACGTGATACAGGACAGTATTAACTTAAAGCATTAACAAGCCATATCCCGACGGTTTTCAAGCACACTGTCTATAAGATGTCTTACCTTCCGACTAGTTCTTGTACACAATTAAACATAATGAAGAAACCTTCTCACTGTTCATTTACCGGGTATCGGATGTCTGTTGTGACAGTCGACTAATGAGGATCGGATGGTTACAATGTGTGGCATGGCTGATTGTGTGTCTTGTGTGTAGAGCAGATCAATGAGGATCGGATGGTTACAATGTGTGACCTGGCTGATTGTGTGTCTTGTGTGTAGAGCCGAACAATGAGGATCGGATGGTTACAGAGTCTGACCTGGCTGATTGTGTGTCTTGTGTGTAGAGCCGATCAATGAGGATCGGATGGTTACAATGTGTGACCTGGCTGATTGTGTGTCTTGTGTGTAGAGCCGATCAATGATGATCGGATGGTTACAATGTGTGACCTTGCTGATTGTGTGTCTTGTGTGTAGAGCCGATCAATGAGGATCGGATGGTTACAATGTGTGACCTGGCTGATTGTGTGTCTTGTGTGTAGAGCCGATCAATGAGGATCGGATGGTTACAATGTGTGACCTGGCTGATTGTGTGTCTTGTGTGTAGAGCCGATCAATGAGGATCGGATGGTTACAATGTGTGACCTGGCTGATTGTGTGTCTTGTGTGTAGAGCCGATCAATGAGGATCAGATGGTTACAATGTGTGACCTGGCTGATTGTGTGTCTTGTGTGTAGAGCCGATCAATGAGGATCGGATGGTTACAATGTGTGACCTGGCTGATTGTGTGTCTTGTGTGTAGAGCCGATCAATGAGGATCGGATGGTTACAGAGTCTGACCTGGCTGATTGTGTGTCTTGTGTGTAGAGCCGATCAATGAGGATCGGATGGTTACAATGTGTGACCTGGCTGATTGTGTGTCTTGTGTGTAGAGCCGATCAATGATGATCGGATGGTTACAATGTGTGACCTGGCTGATTGTGTGTCTTGTGTGTAGAGCCGATCAATGAGGATCGGATGGTTACAAGTGTGACCTGGCTGATTGTGTGTCTTGTGTGTAGAGCCGATCAATGAGGATCGGATGGTTACAATGTGTGACCTGGCTGATTGTGTGTCTTGTGTGTAGAGCCGATCAATGATGATCGGATGGTTACAATGTGTGACATGGCTGATTGTGTGTCTTGTGTGTAGAGCCGATCAATGAGGATCGGATGGTTACAATGTGTGACCTTGCTGATTGTGTGTCTTGTGTGTAGAGCCGATCAATGAGGATCGGATGGTTACAATGTGTGACCTGGCTGATTGTGTGTCTTGTGTGTAGAGCCGATCAATGAGGATCGGATGGTTACAATGTGTGACCTGGCTGATTGTGTGTCTTGTGTGTAGAGCCGATCAATGATGATCGGATGGTTACAATGTGTGACCTGGCTGATTGTGTGTCTTGTGTGTAGAGCCGATCAATGAGGATCGGATGGTTACAATGTGTGACCTGGCTGATTGTGTGTCTTGTGTGTAGAGCCGATCAATGAGGATCGGATGGTTACAATGTGTGACCTGGCTGATTGTGTGTCTTGTGTGTAGAGCCGATCAATGAGGATCGGATGGTTACAATGTGTGACCTGGCTGATTGTGTGTCTTGTGTGTAGAGCCGATCAATGAGGATCGGATGGTTACAATGTGTGACCTGGCTGATTGTGTGTCTTGTGTGTAGAGCCGATCAATGAGGATCGGATGGTTACAATGTGTGACCTGGCTGATTGTGTGTCTTGTGTGTAGAGCCGATCAATGAGGATCGGATGGTTACAATGTGTGACCTGGCTGATTGTGTGTCTTGTGTCTAGAGCCGATCAATGAGGATCGGATGGTTACAATGTCTGACCTGGCTGATTGTGTGTCATCGTGCACTGATGTCGTGGATCCTCGCTCATCTATTTAAACACTGGGTTGTCTAACCCAGACTGGATTGATTACAGGTCGCGGTACTACGGGCGGAAATTACTGACTGTGGCGTAAAACACCATTTACTCAAACACTCGCTCTGTGTTTTTCATCATTGTTTCTCAAGCCAACAAACCTTTGGCAAAATTAGAGTGTTTCGCAAATTATCAATCACTGGTTTGTCTGGTCCGGATTTGTTTATATACGATCAGCTGTCATGCAGCTAAAATATCGCAGATTGTGGCGTGAAACAACAAAAAAGAAGCAAAACCAACACACACCCCAATCATGTTCTGGTAGTTTAAGGTTTTCTTTTAAATAATTTCATTTTTTTTATGAAATCATGAATTATGAACCAGTGTAATGAGTTATTGTTATATAAATATATTGTATTATGTAATTCGTATGTTATTTATTTCATGACCGCCTCCTCGGTTTAGTGGATAGAATGTCAGCTCGGAGAGCGGAAGGTCGGTAGTTCGATTTGTGGTCATGTCATGCCGAAAGACGTTAAAAGATGGTGCTTGTTGTTACCCTGTCTGGCGCTCGGCCTTTAGGGGCTAAACCAAGGAATATGTCTGTATTAGTTCACGCAAGCACGCACGCACGCAGGCACGCACACATTCACTCACTCATAATCTTGGAAGCAACGTTGAACATGTTGAAATATATTGTATTATGTAATTCGTATGTTGTTTATTTCATGACCGCCTCCGCGGTTTAGTGGATAGAATGTCAGCTCGGAGAGCGGAAGGTCGGTTGTTCGATTTGTGGTCATGTCATGCCGAAAGACGTTAAAAGATGGTGCTTGTTGTTACCCTGTCTGGCGCTCGGCCTTTAGGGGCTAAACCAAGGAATATGTCTGTATTAGTTCACGCAAGCACGCACGCACGCAGGCACGCACACATTCACTCACTCATAATCTTGGAAGCAACGTTGAACATGTTGAAATATATTGTATTATGTAATTCGTATGTTGTTTATTTCATGACCGCCTCCGCGGTTTAGTGGATAGAATGTCAGCTCGGAGAGCGGAAGGTCGGTTGTTCGATTTGTGGTCATGTCATGCCGAAAGACGTTAAAAGATGGTGCTTGTTGTTACCCTGTCTGGCGCTCGGCCTTTAGGGGCTAAACCAAGGAATATGTCTGTATTAGTTCACGCAAGCACGCAGGCACGCAGGCACGCACACATTCACTCACTCATAATCTTGGAAGCAACGTTGAACATGTTGAAATATATTGTATTATGTAATTCGTATGTTGTTTATTTCATGACCGCCTCCGCGGTTTAGTTGATAGAATGTCAGCTCGGAGAGCGGAAGGTCGGTTGTTCGATTTGTGGTCATGTCATGCCGAAAGACGTTAAAAGATGGTGCTTGTTGTTACCCTGTCTGGTGCCCGGCATTTAGGGGCTAAACCAAGGACTATGTCTGTATTAGTTCAGGCAAGCACGCACGCACGCACGCAGGCACGCACACATTCACTCACTCGTAATCTTGAAAGCGACGTTGAACACCATGTCACCTCACTTATTAATTTTATACAACGAAAACATAACCCCGAGGCTCAGTGAAATCATCCGGACTAACAAGCCTTGGAAACGTAGTACTGTCTACGTACATACTTTCTAAACAATTATGGTTCGGATCGCAGGGTTTCCGGGGTATCGAGGTGTAACTGTACACTCAAGCATGGCCTTGTGTCTCTTATTTCAAGTTTCATCACCGGTCTTGTGCCTCTGCCTTTTCATTCAGGTTCCCCTCAAACCACGTGTTTCTGTCAAGTAGTGGTGTCAAGTATATATGGCCACGCTATTGCCAAGCGTTGTGAAGTCTACGCCGAGCCTGATGTGAAAGGAAGTCTATTGCCGTTGCCTGAACTCGTAACTCAACGGGCCTACATTATCGTGACTTCACATGCATCCGTTATACACGACCACAGACAAAAGCGGAAAGTCATCAGATACGCCCATCCGAGACCCAGTAAGAGATATTATCCATATTGATATTAAATATAAATAACTGTCCTAGTCCCAAATGGTGTAATAATAATAATAATAATAATAATAATAATCACCACCATCATCATAATCGTCGTCATCATCATCATCATCATCATCATCATCATCATCATCATCATAACAGCAGTGGTGGGGTTGGTAGTTGTAGTCCGTCTTGATACTACTACGACTGCATTCATTTTGTATACTCAGCTCCCTGAGGAGAACACACCCAAAGCTGCTTGTTAGCCTACAGAATATTTGCATGCACATTTCATTCTACCCGGTACCCATTCGCTGTTGTGGAGAAAGCAAATTTAAAAGAATGACCTGTCAATGGTTACTCAAACCGTCTCCTTGTTCTAGTGGATAGAATGCCGGCTCGACCCGTGAAGATCCGGGGTAGAATATAAAGGGTATAGCTGGAATATTGCTGAGTGCGGCTTTAAACAATAAACGAACGAACGAACGAATGCCTGCTGGGATAACGGAAGGTCGGTGGTTCGATCGCCTGGCCGCCCCATACCTAAATACGTTAAAAGATGTACTTGGTGTTACCCTGCCTTGCGTTCGGTATTAAAGGGAGAAAACAAAGACTGGTTGGCTCGGATTATACTGAGTCGGAGCTAGTTATCCATGTTAAACTGCGTCATGATATTTTAGAAGACTAGCACTGTACAAGCGACAGAAGTCTGTGTTACGACGTAAATTGTTATAACGCGTAATTTGTAATAAACTGCGGTAAAATGTAATAAACTGCGGAAAGATGTAATAAACTGCGGTAAATTGTCAAAACTGTGGTAAGATGTAATAAACTGCGGGAAATTGTAATAAACTGCGGTAAGATGTAATAAACTGCGGTAAATTGTCATAAACTGCGGTAAGATGTAATAAACTGCGGGAAAATGTAATAAACTGCGGAAAGATGTAATAAACTGCGGTAAATTGTCATAAACTGTGGTAAGATGTAATAAACTGCGGGACAATGTAATAAACTGCGGTAAGATGTAATAAACTGCGGTAAATTGTAATAACATTGTGGTAAATTGTAACAACACTGCGGTAAATTGTAATAACACTGTGATAAAATGTAATAACACTGCGGTAAAATGTAATACAAACTGCGGTAAATTGTAATAACACTGCGGTAAATTGTAATAAAAACTGCGATAAATTGTAATAACTGCATAGCGGACCGGAATAGTACAAACAGCAACACACATATGCATGTACGTCGCTATATAAGTGCTATAATATTGAACGCGACTTTAAACCCAATTTCGCCCCACCACACCTACTTGACTTTATCTGCTCCTTTGTAATCTGCGCGCCATGCACAGGGCTACGTGCCATCAGACACAGCATAGACTAGACTTCTAAGAACGTTATTACACATGTAATGAGCAAGTGAGTCAGGCTCGACACTGCTTCAAACAATAGTCCAGTTATATCACGGCGTGTCAACTTAATGTGGGAGGAGACCCGTGAAGATCCCGGCTAGAATAGATCTTCAGCAACCCATGCGTGCCGTAAAAAACGACTATGCTTGTAAGAGGCGACTAACGGGGTCGGGTGGTCAGGCTCGCTGACTTGGTTGGTTCATGTCATCGTATCCCAATTGCGTGGATCGATGCTCGTGATGTCAATCACTGGATTGTCTGGTCCAGACTCGATTAATTACAGACCGCCATCATATAGCTGGAATATTGCTGAGTGCGGCGTTAAACAACAAAGAAACAAACAAAACAACATAATGTGGGAGGAAAGCCCGAAGTGATCCAGGCCTCAGACGTTTACCACGTTGGTGAAACCAACCAGCACTGGCCTTTATGGTGCTGCCAAACCAAGAATAAAAGTCACAACGACTCGGGGATTCGAACCCACGATTATCGGTTTCTGAATAAACTCTGCACTGCAAATTACGGACGTTGCCTTGATAGCAAGGCAACCGTTTTTAACTTGCGAGTCATAAACCGCATTTAAAGACATTCAAAAGTCCCTCTGAAATTAACACATTTCAAGTCAATGGCTCTGTGGTTTGTTGTTTTACGCCGCACTCAGCAATATTCCAGCTATATGACGGCGGTCTGTGCAGAATGGAGTCTGTACCAGACAATCCAGTGATTGATATAATGAGCATCGATCCACGCAGTTGAGATTCGATGACATGCAGCAACCACGTCAGCGAGCCTGACCACCCGATCCTGTTAGCCGCCTTTTACGACAAGCAGAGTCGTCATGGCCATGGGTTGCTGAAGACCTAGTCCAACTCGGATCTTCACTGGTGGGCGATGTGGTAGTACTGTGACGGTTTTATTTCCCGGTGTCTCCTTGTAGGCCCAGTTTCTGTTTACAGTGTATGGTGTTATAGCCCTATCTACTTGACGACACCATCACAGTTACATTGTGAGAGGCGAGGGGAGTGACGGGAGTGTTTATGGCTGACTGGCATGCTTCCTGCCGGCTCTGACCGGACCCTGGCTGAGTCGGTCAACGAGGACGCTAGGCGAGGTAATGATATGCCGTACACAGATACCGTTTAGTCACGTATGGAATATAATAAGTTTGTCAGGTTTTAAACATGTGGAACTGCACAGTGACTATCGTAATCGCAATCAGCTGTGACAAGGAGCAATTTGTCGGACATGGACATACAAGAGTCACATCTTTAACACGCACTCATCATCACCGTGAAGCAATGTTCCGCTGACATGGAGGAAAATGAAATATTCGTGTACATGAGCAATTGATGTATCTAAGGGAGCAGTTCAAAGGTTTTATGTTAGGCACGCACGCACGCACGCACGCACGCACGCACGCACTCACACGTACACACCTTAAACTTCCAGTGTTGGCCTGCACCAAATAGATCACAAGAAGGAAAAACACAGAAATCATAGTACCACAGCATCAGTTTTATGAGTGAATGAGTGAGTAAGTGAGTGAGTTTGGGGGTTTAACGCCGTTTAACAGTAAACGTGACGGTTTAACGATGGGGGAAAACCTGAAGTGATGCAGGTCTTGGGCGTTTATCAGTTTGGTGGAACCAACGAGCACGGGTATGGTGCTGACACGCCTAGATACATAATCCGGGCAAACTGGGATCCAAACTCACGACTACAGGATACTGGCGTGCCCAGGGGACGCAACTGTGCACAGCGAATTGCATAATATTATATTTATGAAGAAAAATAACACGACAGCCTAATGGAGTACCACCAACACTTATACACCATTGAAGATTTCTTAATTGCGTTAATTTGATTAATTTCGTTTTATAGTGATGTTTTTATGCAGTAAAACTATAGCAATTGGAGCATTTCCTTGAAATGTTAATGTTGTTGGATGAACTATGACGCCCCATACTTGATGAAATGATATTTATATCAGACATGGCCTTCATTGGCTTAACAATAACGTCACATGTTATAGTGATAACACAAATGCAACATGTTATCTGGTTAACAATAATGCCACATGTTATCGGGTTAACAGTAACATCAAAACGTATAGGGTCAACACTAACGTCACATGTTATTGAGTTAACTCTAAGGCACATGTTATAACGGTAACATTAGTGTCACATGTCATAGAGTTAACCCTAACGTCACAACGTATAGGGTTAACACTAACGTCGCATATTAAAGAGTTAACACTACCGCCACATGTTATAGAGTTAACACTAACGTCACGTGTTAAGGAGGTCACACATCAAACGTTTTAGTTAACACAGATGTCACATGTTATAGAGGTAACACTCACGTCACATGTTATAGAGGTAACACCAACGTCACATGTTATAGAGTTAACACCAACGTCACATGTTATAAAGGTAACACTAACGTCACATGTTATAGAGTTAACACTAATGTAACATATTATTGAGTTAAAACTAACGTCACATGTTATAGAGGTAACACTCACGTCAAACGTTATTATGCTAATACTAAAGTCACATATTATAGAGTTAACACTAAAGTCACATGTTATTGAGTTAACTGGAGTATCTAAGGCACATGTTATAGCGGTAACATTTGTGTCACATGTCATAGAGTTAACTCTAACGTCACAACGTATAGGGTTAACACTAACGTCACGTGTTAAGGAGGTCACACATCAAACGTTTTAGTTAACACAGATGTCACATGTTAAAGAGGTAACACTCACGTCACATGTTATAGAGGTAACACTAACGTCACATGTTATAGAGGTAACACTAATGTCATATATTATTGAGTTAAAACTAACGTCACATGTTATAGAGGTAACACTTACGTCAAACGTTAAAGTGCTTATACTAAATTCACATATTATAGAGTTAACACTAACGTCACATGTTATTGAGTTAACTCTAAGGCACATGTTATAGCGGTTACATTAGTGTCACATGTCATAGAGTTAACTCTAACGTCACAACGAATAGGGTTAACACTAACGTCGCATTTTAAAGAGTTAACACTAACGCCACATGTTATAGAGTTAACACTAACGTCACATGTTAAGGAGGTCACACATCAAACGTTTTAGTTAACACAGATGTCACATGTTATAGAGGTAACACTCACGTCACATGTTATAGAGTTAACACTTACGTAACATGTTATAGAGTTAACACTAACGTCACATATTATTGAGTAAACACTAACGTCACATGTTATAGAGTTAGCACTAACGTCACATGTTATAGAGTAAACACTAATGTCACATATTATTGAGTAAACACTAACGTCACATGTTATAGAGTTAGCACTAAGGTCACATGTTATAGAGTAAACACTAATGTCACATATTATTGAGTAAACACTAACGTCACATGTTATAGAGTTAGCACTAAGGTCACATGTTATAGAGTAAACACTAATGTCACATATTATTGAGTAAACACTAACGTCACATGTTATAGAGTTAGCACTAAGGTCACATGTTATAGAGTTAACACTAACGTCACATATTATAGAGTTAACAATAACGTCACATGTTATAGAGTTAGCACTAAGGTCACATGTTATAGAGTAAACACTAATGTCACATATTATTGAGTAAACACTAACGTCACATGTTATAGAGTTAGCACTAAGGTCACATGTTATAGAGTAAACACTAATGTCACATATTATTGAGTAAACACTAACGTCACATGTTATAGAGTTAGCACTAAGGTCACATGTTATAGAGTTAACACTAACGTCACATATTATAGAGTTAACACTAACGTCACATGTTTTAGAGTTAGCACTAACGTCACATGTTATAGAGTAAACACTAATGTCACATATTATTGAGTAAACACTAACGTCACATGTTATAGAGTTAGCACTAAGGTCACATGTTATAGAGTAAACAGTAATGTCACATATTATTGAGTAAACACTAATGTCACATGTTATAGAGTTAGCACTAAGGTCACATGTTATAGAGTAAACACTAATGTCACATATTATTGAGTAAACACTAACGTCACATGTTATAGAGTTAGCACTAAGGTCACATGTTATAGAGTAAACACTAACGTCACATGTTATAGAGTAAACACTTACGTCACATGTTATAGAGTAAACACTAATGTCACATATTATTGAGTAAACACTAACGTTGCATGTTGTAGAGATACCACTCACGTCAAACGTTATAGTGCTAATACTAAAGTCACATGTTATAGAGTTAACACTGACGTCACATGTTGTCGTTAGTGCAAACGCGACGTACATTTCCACACTACACTTTGTACCCCTTCATAGAATATCAAACTGGTGACTAAAGACAACCACAAACATGTCGGTCCTTCATAATCTGTACAGAATAGAATAGATGCTACTCCCCTCCCACATTGACACCGGAGAGGACCTCGTCATCCTCAACCCCAAGACATCAATCCAAGATTCTATTTAGCCATTATCAGACTCACGCATCTGACCCCTTTCCAAATCCCAAACTACCGACCCATTCAGCCTTGTTTCTTAAAACCATTCACAAATTCGCCAGAAAACGCTTCTCAATTTAAATGACCTAACAAGTTATATCCCTGAATGCAAACCAGCGGACCGCCGTCATATAGCTGGAATATTGCTGAGTGCGGCGTTAAACAACAAACCAACCAGTCAAACCAGCGGTCTCATTTATCACATCCCCCTGTTAAAAACTTAAAGCATCCTGTCTTTGAAAATGACAACCAGCATATTAAATGCAAGGAAGCGTATCTGATGGTCAGTTCCTCCATGCTCATTGGCTTTCCGTACAGGAACCTGTAGCAGAATAAGTCTCAGGGCCTCATTAAACACACCGCACTTTAAATATGAGTCTAAAGTTATGCACTTCTTAAAACTCATTTAAGATAAATGAAAATCTGATCTGTTACTTTTTCATTGCCGTAAGCTGTAGGGTTCTTTAACCTCTTGACAAGGCCTATGAGGCGTGTTGTTAAGCGGACATACAAGCAGAATATATTCACACACCAATAGACTTGTTTCTGTTCAGATTAGAACAACGCATCTCTAAATATGAAGATGATGCTTGACTATGTGTAAATCTGTCAGATCGTGTAGATCGGGGTACTTGGAGAGATAGAGTCAAAGATATGTGTTTTCCTTGCTTGTATCTTCTGTGGAATTTTCCTCAACGGCGTTAAGGAAAGTTTTCGCGCATGTGGGGTTTCCCCCGGATCAGATACAAGCTAATGTCTAAAAATATCAAATCTATGTAACGAAATGTCACAATGGGAGCAATTCAAAGAACGTGGTTGACTCGTCAGAGATACTTTGATACTGGCGTGATGACCTCGTTACCATGAGGCATTATTGCCAAGCATGTGTTTGATCAAATATGCATTAGGTATAGTTTACTGGTTAAATGAACAGTCACCAACTCGTCTGTGCATGTGTGAACACTCTCGTGCAAGTTGTGACACTTCGCGATGACGTTGAGATGGGGGCGGTCGGGTAGCCTTGTGGTTAAAGCGTTCGCTCGTCACGCCGAAGACCCGAGTTCGATTCCCGACATGGGTACAATGTGTGAAGCCCATTTCTGGTGTCCCCCGCCTTGATATTGCTGGAATATTGCTAAAAGCGGCGTAAAACCATACTCACTCATGATGAAAGGCGGATTTATACGTCGTACATTTGACCAAGAGAAATAAATGCTCTGACACATTACTTCGGAACGTCTTACACGAATTAGTTCCATTAATATCATCGGACAAGGAAGATTGTTATGACACCAAAAGATCCTGACGTAACCCGAAGAGATCCTTGTTTACTTTGTCCATTCAGGTAACAATTATAAACATCCGATCTCTACCCCCTTTCTCACTACCCAGATGTTTAACCATAGGGCTATAACACGAATAAAGAGTCAAAAAACGAAAACTAGTTTAGGATAGCTATTCAAATTCAACTTCGCGTTTTACGTCCAAGTAGTTCTGCATTTAACCGAGGTGATATGCAGAATTACGAGAACCACAAATCAAATTCTCGTTCACTTTTGATGAATTTCATCATACACTTATTTATCATACAATATTTTTGAACAAGTTCCCACTTCATATTACACATCCGACCAATGTAGCTGAATTTTATAATAACAAGATTGAATTGTCTGTAGGTATAACACTCTCAATCATATACTGTATATGACATTTGTCACACCTCGTCATACAAAACATCTTTGGAATGCATGTACGAAGTGAATGTATTTGAAATACTTTGATTATTTAGGATGGCACTATCAATTACATGTTTCGATATCAAAGCATTATTGCACAACACTGCATAAGATTGCATAACGATGTATAAGATTTCACAACCATGCATAAGCTTGCACAACATTGCATAAGTATGACATGGCATTGCGTTCATAAAAAAATGATAAATTATTAAATTTATATTTGTATCCTTTCCTAACATGGGGATACGAAGTACGATTTAAAAAAAAAATAGATGACGACATCATTTATTTTTGAGGATTGAAGATTTATATGTTTTTAAGTGCAAAATATGATTCCGTCAACATGAATATGTCCCCTTCTGTTGAGCCGAAGCATGTAGCCCGATACGTTTACTGTCAGTAATCTTAACTAATGCAGATAGTTAGGTACCAAATTAATCAGTTTCAAACAAGAGATCACTTTCCCTAAGACAATGAAATAGGCAAATAAATCAAATAATCAATTTGAGTGAGTGAGTGAGTGACTGTATTGGGTTCAACGCCGCTTTGAACAGTATTCCACTTATGTCACGGCGTTTCAGCTTGATGTGGGAGGAAGGCCCGAAGTGCACCCACGAGCACGGGTATGGTGCGATAAACCTAGTAATATAATCGGGGCAAACCGGGATTCGAACCCACGATCATAGGTGTCTGGCGTGCCCAAGGGACGCAACTCTGCACAGCGAATTGCGGCGCCTTCGACGACTGGATCACTCGTGCTCCTAATCAGTTTGAAGTGGGCATAAAACACAATGGCGTATGCACTGTCCTTGTTTGTCGATACACTTTGATCTGGACAAAGATCGAAGACAAAGGGCGCAACGATCATGAACATTCTAGTGACGAATCTAGCACATTTTAAAACCTCACAGAAAACGTTTACAGTTAATATACTTGGAACCGTCGTGGTTGTGGATGTGGGTGTGGGTGTGGGTGTGGGTGTGGGTGTGGGTGTGGGTGTGTGTTTGGGTGTGTGTGTGGATGTGGGTTTGAGTTTGAGTGTGGTGGTGTGGGCGTGGTTGGTGCGCATGCGGACAAAACATTTTTTTGTTTATCATTTTCCAGATTTATTTTTGGCAAGTTACAATTTAAAAAAAAAATGGACACCCAGAATGTCAAATGGTCGGTCACATTATCAGATAAAACATCCCACTTGATTAATAGGAATAATGTATTTTCAGCATACATATATACACAGTACGGCCGACGTGTTACGCTATGAACGTAAACTCGTTTACAAAGCCATTTTCTCTATGTGTGCAGTCATAGGGGACAGCATGAGTGTTGCCGACGGGATTCCCTTGTTCAATGAATGGGGATGAGTGTACAACTATGCTGGCATTCTGCCAAGACGGTGTGAACGGCATGCGTCATATAACACCACTTCCTTATCCACAGTAAGGGCCAGTACTTACATAAACTGCGCCCGTCAATGTGGTTTGTCAATATCTATAAAAAAGTACACATTTGTGCGGGATTTCCATTACAAATTGCGTTTCCTTTTGGTGTTTTTACAGCATAAGTGACGGTCCTTGTGATTTGAATATTAAATGCCCTGTCACGTTCAGCAAAAATTTTACACATAACGCGAGGGGGTATCGGGGGATATTGACATTCACAAATTTACAAATACAAAAAGTTTTTTAACTAAAAAGGCAATAACAGTTTATTTTACTTATCCCATCTTTTAATATTATATGTTAGAGTCACTAAATACGTTTAAAATGAGATCTTGTATAATTGTTGACTGTATGGACCTGAACATGTGGTATTGAATGACCGACAGGTGGCGAAAGCTGTCGAATATGATCATGCTTAGGTGAGTGGGTGGGTATGGTTTTACGCCGCTTTTAGCAATATTCCAGCAATATCACGGCGGGGGACACCAGAAATGGGCTTCACACATTGTACCCATGTCGGGAATTGAACCCGCTTTAACCACTAGGCTACCCGACCGCCCCTCATGCTTAGGTGAAGGATAGAGGCTAACTGATACTAACATACTGAGACAAATGGCGGTAGGTTTCCAACACTGAGAGGCTAAGGCGATGGTTGTACGTGACGAATGCTAAGTTACTGAGGTAATTGAGGAAGGTGTCGAAAACTAACTAGCACATGCTAACGCAAATCATTTTTTTTTATCAATATTAAGATATTATAGTTTTGTTGACGGATAATACCATATGCATACAAATGTCGCTAGGTGTTGAAGAATAACACGCTAATGCTGTGGTAGTACGTGACGAATGTTAACATGTTAAGACGATGGTAGTACGTCATCATCATGATGAATATTAACACGTTAAGGCGATGGAAGTACGTGACCAATGTTAACATGTTCTGGCTTTGGTAGTACGTGACGAATGTTAACCTTTTAAGGCTGTGGTAGTACGTGACGAATGTTAACATGTTCAGACGATGGTAGTACGTGACGAATGTTAACATCTTAACGTGATGGTAGTACTGACGATGTAAACACGTTAAGGCGATGGTAATACATGATCATCAAGACGAGTGTTAACATGTGCAGACGATGGTAGTACGTGACGAATGTTAACACGTTTAGGCGATGGTAGTACATGACGAATGTTAACATTTTAAGGCGATGGAAGTACGTGACGAGTGTTTACATGTGCAAACGATGGTAGTACGTGACGAATGTTAACATGTATATAATTAGGCGATGGTAGTACGTGACGAATGTTAACGTGCTAAGGCGATGGAAGTACGTGACGAATGTTAACATGTTAAGGCGATGGAAGTACGTGACGAATGTTAGCATGCTCTGGCTTTTGTAGTACGTGACGAATGTTAACATTTTAAGGCGATACTTGTACGTGACGAATGTTAACATATGCAGACGATGGTAGTACGTGACGAATGATAAGGCGATGGAAGTACGTGACGGATGTTAACATGTTCTGGCTTTGGTAGTACGTGACGAATGTTAACCTTTTAAGGCTGTGGAAGTACGTGATGAATGTTAACATGTTCAGACGATGGTAGTACGTGACGAATGTTAACATGTTAAGGCGATGGTTGTACGTAACGAGTGTTAACAGTGAAGGCGATGGTAGTATTGACGAATGTAAACATGTTAAGGCGACGGTAGTACGTGATGAATGTTAACATTTTAAGGTGATGTTAGTACGTGACAAATGTTAACAGTGAAGGCGATGGTAGTATTGACGAATGTAAACATGTTAAGGCGACGGTAGTACGTAACGAATGTTAACATGTTAAGGTGATGTCAGTACGTGACGAATGTTTACATGTGAAGGCGATGGTAGTACGTGACGAATGTTAACATGTTCAGACGATGGTAGTGTCTGACGAATGTTAACAGTGAAGGCGATGGTAGTACGTGACGAATGTTAACATGTTAAGGCGATGGTTATACGTGATCATCATGACGAATGTTAACATGTTAAGTAAGTGAGTGAGTTTGGTTTTACATCGCTTTTGGCAATATTCCAGCAATATCACGGTGGGGGACACAAGAAATGGGCTTCACACATTGTACCCATGTGCTTTAACCACCAGGCTTCCCGACCGCCCCTAACATGTTAACTCGATGGTAGTTCGTGACGAATGTTAACACGTTAAGGTAATGTTAGTACGTGACGAATGTTAACATGTTAAGGTGATGTCAGTACGTGACGAATGTTAACATGTGAAGGCGATGATAGTACGTAACGAATGTTAACATGTTAAGGTGATGTCAGTACGTGACGAATGTTAACATGTGAAGGCGATGATAGTACGTAACGAATGTTAACATGTTAAGGCGATGCTACTACGTGACAAATGTTAACATGTTTAGGCTATGCAACTACGTGACGAATGTTAACATGTTCAGACGATGGTAGTGCCTGAAGAATGTTAACAGTGAAGGCGATGGTAGTACATGACGAATGTTAACATGTTAAGGCGATGGTTAGACGTGATCATCATGACGAATGTTAACATGTTAAGTGAGTGAGTGAGTTTGGTTTTACATCGCTTTTGGCAATATTCCAGCAATATCACGGTGGGGGACACAAGAAATGGGCTTCACACATTGTACCCATGTCGGGAATCGAACCTGTGCAAATGCTTTAACCACCAGGCTTCCCGACCGCCCCTTACATGACTGTTAAGGCGATGGTAGTACGTGACGAATGTTAACATGTTAAGGTGATGTTAGTACGTGACAAATGTTAACATGTTAAGGTGATGTTAGCACGTGACGAATGTTAACATGTGAAGGCGATGATAGTACGTGACGAATGTTAACATGTTTAGGCTGTGGTAGTACGTGAAGAATTTTAATATGTGATGGCGATGGTAGTACGTGACGAGTGTTAACAGTAAAAGCGATGGTAGTACGTGAAGGATTTTAAAATGTTAAGGCGATGGTGGCACGTTCACAGGTTTCTGGCACGCCTAAAGGACGCACCTCTGCATAGGGAAATGCGGCGTGGTAGATGTGCATCCCGCTTTCATATGTTTTTCCCATCAAACTATGCTCGCCCCTTGAGGTCAGGCTTGTGGAATGGTTGAGAGGTCGTCACCGGTCCCAGCGATGAAATAGGACGTTGATCATAATATCCTTCACTGGATTGTCTGGTCCAGATTCGATTTCCTTATCGGCCGTCATGTAGCAGGAGTGCGGCGTAAAACAACAACAACAACAGCTACAACAACAAACAAATGCTGCTGCTATAGTGGTGAAATCGCTTTTATAACAGACACCAACGATAGGCCACTGACCAGATATGTTTACAATGTGCCAGGGTATTTGTGGTTTTGTTCATGAACGTAAATTAGCAAGATATTTAGGCTGAATGAAATCACACTTCTAGATACACTGGTACATTCGTATATTTTTCAGGGATGGAGTGCGATTTTATGCTTTTAAAAAAAAGTATTTCAGTCATGTTGTAGCAGGTGAGCTTATTGTGTCTAAAAGTCGGGAAGATCCGGCCAAGAATAGGTTTTCAGCAACCCATGATTGTAAGAGGCGACTATGCATGTCGTAAGAGGCGCCTAACGGGACCAGGTGGTCAGGCTCGCTGACTTGGTGTATACATGTCATCGTATCCCAATTGCGTGGATCGATGCTTATGATATCAATCACTGGATAGTCTGCTCCAGACTCGATTATTTACAAACCGCCGACATATAGCTGGAATATTTGCTAACAAACTAAGGTGACTAAAGTGATTCGAGTCGTGCACACCACTTTGGTAAAAACACACAAACACAGGTGTGTAAATAACAACAAACAAAATATCCATTATTTCTGACGCGCGGGTACTGTGGGCGATATCGAGAGGTTCTTTAAAATATAATACATATTCATGAACCAAATTAATTCACAAAAGCTGTTAGTGTACGGAGTGAATAGGCGATAGACACGAGAAGAGAATTCTATGTACGTTTACAACAGTACTCATATCACCTGTGATATTCCCATCACATGTGAATAAAAGATATGAAAGCCAAGAATTTTCTAAAACCATGAATACTTGATTTCGAGAATGACGTGAGGCCATCGCGTGCTGTACAAACATCACAGCGTTAATGCAAACAACCTCCTCTGTCTATTGTTATACCCACTTTGGTTTAAGAACCCCTGACAACGTGGATATTGAAATATCTTTGATTTATTTTATATAAATGTGCATCCTAACGTGTCGTGCCCCGCAGCCTATGTGATAAACAAGTGTACTGAAATGATGAAATAATTTTTAGAGCACAGCAGACATAATTCGAGAGCTTTTTGTGTTGTATGTTTTTTGTTGATTTCGTTCTCGTTCTGTATATGCACAGTATTTTAAGACAGTATGCAAATATGTGAAATATCCTTTTATAAACGAAAACCTTGTGCATATGTATTGTTGGGCGCGGTGTTGTTTGGGTCTGGCTACGAGGCCCGTGAAGATCCGGGTAAGAATTGATCTTCAGCAACCCTTGCTTGTCGACTATAACGGGATCGGGTGGTTAGGCTCTGTGACTCGGTTCATCCATGTCCTCGTATCCAAATTGCGTATAGATCGATGCTCATGATGTCAATCATTTGATTGTCTGGCCTAGGTTCGATTATTTACAGACCATGGTCTTTTATCTGGAATATTGCTGAATGCGGCTTTGAACAAGAAACTAACAAGAAACGCATCTTCGGTGGTCGGGGCAGGATCGGTGTTGTGGAAGTGGTGGTTGTTTGGTTTGAGGTCTAGAGACGGTGTTGTGGGAGTGGTGATGACGTGTGGGTTCGATTCTGGGGTTGTTGGGTCTGGGTCTGTGTTGTGGGAGTGGTGATGGCGTGTGGGTTCGATTCTGGGTTTGTTGGGTCTGGGTCGGTGTTGTGGGAGTGGTGATGGTGTGTGGGTTCGATTCTGGGGTTGATGGAAGTGGGGTCGGTGTTGTGAGAGTGGTGGTGGTTGTGTGTTGGTACGTTTCTGGTGTGGTTGGGGATGGGATCTGGGGTCAGGCTTCTGGGGTTTGGGGTTTTCGGGTCTTGGGTCTTGGGTCTGGTGTTGTGAGTTGTGGGGTGCGTGTTGCGGGTTGCTGGGTGCGGGGTGCGGGGTGCGGGGTGCGGGGTTAGTGTTGTGGGAGTGGTGGTGGTTGGGTTTGGGTACGGGTATTGGTGTGGATGGGGCTGTGTTGTGGGAGCGGGGGTGTTTTTATGTGTTGGTACGAGTCTTCGTCAGTTAATTGGGTCACGGGTCTGGGGTTTGGGGTTTGGGGTTTGGGGTTTGGGTCTGGGGTCAGTGTTGTGAGAGTGGTGGTTGAGTTTGAGTATGGACAGGGGTGGATGGGTCGGTGTTGTGTCTGGGTACGAGACTAGTTGTTGGTGGTTAGGTTTGACGTGGAGATCCTTGAGTATATTGTGTTGACACGTCGCATGCCCTCTGTGGCGTAATATATTTTATTCCAGCCACAGTACTCGTGTAGCTGCAAATAATCTGCACCGAGCGATCCTTCACCACTAACCGTCAGAGCAAACGAGTATTTTAAGAGTTCTTCATATACTTTCTGTGTCAGTGTTTGTGTGTGAGTGTGATACGATAGTACAAGGGGTGCCTGAAAAAATTCTGAGCAGGACTTATGACAGTGTGTTTTGATGGACTTGTTTCTACCATATTTTTCAACACAATCCTTCTGCCAAAGATGCCGGAGTTCCTGGATCCCACCGGTGCAGAAGGCGTCCTCCTCATCCTGACTTTTAGTCCTCTACAGCAGAAAACATCCCCTGAAGTTGTCAACATGCCCGCAGTCAGCACTTTCAGCTGGAGATACTTGATGACAGCGTGGTAGCTAGTTTTGTACATTTTCATGAACAGAGAATTCCTGGTCACTTTGATGCCCGCAGAGATATGCTGCCTAGTTATGTATTTGTTTCAGATGCACCCTGTAAGCATGGGGGGCACGAGTGGCCCAGTCGTCAAAGGCGCCGCGATTCGCTGTGCAGAGTTGCGTCCCTTGGACACGCCAGAAACCTGTGATTGTGGATTCGAATCCCGGTTCGCCCCGATTATGCTATGGGTGTGCTAAACATGCTTCGTGTATACGCTCAGAACCTTGTGTGTATGTATGTACGTGCGTTCTTACGTGTCTCCATCAATCCATGCCTGTAAGAGGCGACAAGAATGAGATTTGAGGGCACCAGTGTGCCCCCCTGGAGGATTGTATGTCGGTTCGTTGCCCATGATATCATCCACTTGTTTGCCTACCCCTGACTCAATTATTTACCGGCTGTCGTGGTAGATCTGGTTGGTTGGTTAGTTGTTTAACGCCGCACTCCAATATTCCAGCTATATGACGGCGGTCTGTAAATAATCGAGTCTGGACCAGACAATCCAGTGATTGATATCATGAGCATCGATCTGGAAAATTGGTGACTGCGGCGTTGAATAACATTCACTCACTACCTTCATGCCGTGGGGGTCAGTCATCGGGACATTTCCGCTGTGAATTAATGCTTGTGTGATTGCTGAAAATGGTGCAAGTGATACATTTACGTAAATATGTCACAACATCAAATACATACAAGTCATGTACATGTACAAATTTCATATTATCACACTGTCAATTTTACATTTGTTTTCACGATTTTCACGTATTGTTATTGTTACACGTTGACGACATTCGTTTCATTCCATTTCAGTTTCGAGTTATACATATGTGACCATAGGTCAGATAAGATGATTGGTCGACACCATCTGGCATGAATCTGAGAGGAATCGCAGTAGATAGCATCTTCCTACTGTCAACAAGTGATATATAATGTCAGGAACATTGACATTATCTAATAGGTTGACACGGAGGCCAGATAGCGCTTCGTATAAAAGAGTTCCTGGGCTAGCACATGGGCATTATCTAGAACGGTAAACTACAATATCATAACGGTAAGTATTCTTCCCTCTCTTTAGTCATAAAATACCATGTTAAAACATAACTCACTTACTCAGGTTTTCTGGCTTGCTTGAATGCGTGTCATCATACCCTGAAATCGTGGAACGTTGCTCACAACATCAACCACCGGTTTGTATGTTCCAGACGTTTATATTTACAGGCCGCCGTAGCTGGAATATTGCTGAAATACTTCTGAGTGTGCGATAAACATTAAAGAAACAGACATCACTCTATATTAGTCAATAATATAAACAGTTTTTATTATGTTATTTTATTCCTCCGTTTATCATTGTTTTTCTCTCCACAGCCATGATGACACTGACTGTTCTTGTCCTCGTGGCTTTGCTGGCTGGGGCATCTGCTCAGATGGGGGTAAGAGATAATGACATGGCGGCATAAATATGATACTATTATATCTGCAGTATTTCGTGACTGAGTGACTGAGTGAGAAGGGATAAACGCCGCTGTCAGCAGTCAGTCATATCATTACGTGTCAGCTCAATGGGGGGGGGGGGGTACCCGAAGTTATGCACGTCTCAGATGTTGACACATTTGGTTAAACCCACGAGCTGACAAACCTTGAAACATAATCGGAACGAACAGGATTCTAACCACGATCATATGCACAGTGTAATACGGCGCTTAATGCGACTGGGTAACCCGTGCCTCCCGTATTCCTGACGACACTATAAGATATATAAATATATAGAACATAGAACATTCGTCTCTGCGTCCTGCAAATTGTATGACATAAATGAAGTTTTGGGAAGCACAATTCATGTTTTCACGGACATAGGAAGCTTTTCAACGTGAATAATATTAATTTTCATTTGTAAATGTCGATAAATTGTGTCTTATATTCATGATGGCAAATACTTGAAAACAAATCTTTATTTTTAAGTGCGCTCCACCAGGAAGCTCATGTATATCTAGAATAATGAACGGCGGTTACCCCGGAGGCAGTTACCCTGGTTACCCCGGGGGTGGATACCCTGGGGGAAACAATGGCAGACACTGTTGTGGCGCGATGGTTTGCCGAAGCACTGGAGGCGGCATGTACGGTTACTGCATGAATCTTGTTGGCAGATAATCACTTCACCTGTGTTTTGTCTTAAAACATTTAGGATCCAAACACGGAGCCACACTCACATCCACACCCCCACGCACACACAGTTGCACCTGATTACACGAGCGTATCTTTAAACACACACATCCCAAGACATGACATTACAAATGGAATGTTGTGTGTGCTCGACGGATATAAGGATGCCCGTTGGTCTGTATATTTGGAAATAAGTAACTGTCTATATGAGGTGAGGTGAGGTGTGGTGAAAAGGGGTTTGACGCCGCGTTGAAGGCAATTGCACCTACATAGCGACGTGCATAGACGCGCATTAGTGTTAGTGTTAGTGTGTGAGTGGTTGATTGTACTTGTCCGGACTAATGCCGATTTTAATGTGCTAGCCCTCTGATATATCACAGTTTAACACGATTAACCTACTCAGACACAGTATACTGACTCCAATTCGACCAGTCTTTGCTTTAGCCCTTAATTCCGAGCATCAGCAGGGTAACAACAAGTACCATATTTTAACGTCTTTTGGTATGGAGTGGCCGGGGATCGAATCCTGAACCTTCCGCTCTCCGGGTGACCCTCTATCCCTTGAGAAGGGGTCGTGGTGCATCTTATTGAGACTACTGGGACACATTACCCCTCCAGAAGCGACATCAGGACATATCTCACAGTTTTCCATTAATACTATATTACATTTCAAATATATTAACACCATAACATCCATCACTACACAAAAACAAATTTTAAACTTCATTATAACACAGTATTCTTCTGATAAGGACTATTCCAAAACAACTCACAAAATTAATAAAACACTTCAAGGACAAGGGGGTAGCCCAGTGGTTTGAGTGTAAGCTTGTCATTCCGAAGACCTGGGTTCGATTCTCACATGGGTTAATAGTGTGGAGCTATTTTCTGGTGTCCCCCTTCCGTGATATCGCTGGAATATTGCTCAAGGCGGCATAAAACCATACTCACTCATTAAGTGACTCAGTCAAAATTAATATATTTAAAATTTGAATATTTTTACACAGTTCACACATGTTACGTACAACAGGCCGTCTCTGTCCAGACATATTCCGTGAGGGTAATCAACACCATCCTGTGCTGTGAGAACATCTCTGACAAACTGCCCCGACTCTGTCAGCTGAATCACCCTGTATCTGTCTACAAGCAGGATGTCTCCTGTGCTGGTTGTGGTGATACCTTGAGGATAGTTCAGAGCTCTGTCCCCTGTGGGAGTGTAGGTGAAAATATCGTCTCCTTCACTGGTCACACATACAAGGGATTGTTCTAGTCTTTCACTGACTATCAGGTTTCGATTGCTGGTGACATGAATATAGTCAGGACTAGATACCAGGCCAGTCTTGATAGATTTGAGCACCTTCCCTGTCATGTCCAGTATGTCAGTCCTCCTTATTCCACCAGCCACTAACAATGAAGGGCTCAGATAGGCTAGACCGTAGTATTTGTTGCTTGTTTTGATAGTTGACAGTAATACAGGCTCTGGGTAAACCTTCACAATAACTATTTCCATACTGGCTGGAACACTAACAGCTACCCGACAGTTTGCTAACTGTGTTATGTGCGAAGGTCCGTTAGAAAGCTGTATGTATTTGGGACTATGCATGGCGTGTGTGTAATATGTGTTAAGTCTCTCCTTTCCTAAATCTGTAACCACAACAACGTGTACACCATCGACAGTTAACACTGACACGTCACGGAGAACGGAATATATCGGGTCATCCTCTGTCTTACAGTCAATAACTTGATGCAGAGTAGGGGTAGATTCACGGTCACACACGTCGTGGACGAGTTTAACCTCTCCCAGCTGTAGTTCATGAACAGCTTTACTCAGCTTGTCTATGTCGTGTGTGAATACAACTCTTCCTGGTGTGTTGTCCGTGTCTCTGTTGTCTGGAGACGCCTCATCCACCGACTCATAGACAGCATACATGTCCATCTCACAGTTGGACGTCACAGCATTGGCTGTGAACTTATACTGCTGCTGGTACTTCTGTAGTTCAATCTCCTGGGATTTTATATCCGCTTGAATTTGTTGTAATTGCGTGGTAGAAGACTGATCAACATCGTCTAAAAGTTGTTTTTCTTTCTTCACAATAATCGCCACCACCTTCGCTCGTGCACTTCTGATTTGACTTTTAACTTCTTCTACCGTGTTTCTGAAGTCGTCAACATGCCTTCTCCTGACAGATATACCATGTTCAGTATTTCCAATTCTGACATTTAGTTCCTGGTTCTGTTTGGTTAGCTGTTTCTTGACTTGCGGGGTCATGTTCTCAATGGTGTCAACGTCGTGACATTTCCTGTGATTTATACTACAGCATATCGTACATATTGCAACCTTGCAGTCTTTACAGAAGAGCTCGATCCGTTTGCTGACGTGTAGTTTGCACATGAATGGACGTTTTGGTACCATTTTGTATTTGGTGGACTCAGATAAAACGACTACTTCATGGTCACGTGATAACGGCATCGCTCCATGCATGGTCAGGCACCCACCACAGAAGGCTGAAACACAAGAGAAGCACCATGATGTTGCCGGAGTCTGTCTTTGTTGGTTCTTGCAGACACTGCATTCTTTAATCTCGGGGGCTGAAAAGGGATCAATATATTCGTTAGGCGGTAATGAAATCAGTGTTATATTTTTGCTTCAAGTTTTGGGAAAGAATGAGAGTGATCTTATATGTTTGTTGAACGCCACACTCAGCAATATTCCATCTTTATGACGGCGATCTGGACCAGACAATCCAGTTTTTGACATGAGGATCGATCTGGGCGTTAGACGCCTGGTAGATGTTATGCTACGTGTATTTGTGCATCTAATACAAGGTCATGTTCTGATTTCATTCATGTCTTTTCGATTATTTAATGTTACTGAAAACAATTGACGAGCTTAAATATGTGTATGTTCCAAGAAAGGGCACACGTAGCATAAACACATTACATTTATCTTGAGTTATGCGACCGTGTAACATGCAATGTAACAAATCATAATCACCTTCTGTCTCTGGACCAAAGTCGTCCATCAGCCCCTGTATCACGTGACTTGGTTTCAGCTGACTGACCCACTCCTCTACTGGACTGTCAGGGTTGGTCACCCTCGTCAGCTGTCTACAGGAGGGACATAGGATGGTCTTGTCTTGTATTGCTTTAGGCTGTGTTTTGGTGTATTTCAGCAGACACGACTTACAGAATGTGTGACTTCACTGAAGTGTGGCAGGGTCTGTGAACACCTCTGTACAGATGACACAGGTTAGATGGTTGTCCGTCAATTTCTTTGCTGTCGCCATCTGAAGCAAGTTAGAAAATGTCACATCTCCAAACACAAAGCCAGTGTGGAATTAATGAAAATTACCCTTTATCTAATCTATTACACAAAGTCATTTTTTAAATACAATTTTTGTATTACTTAAAATAAAATTCTTGTGACAACTTTACGTTTGATTCAAAAGATTTTGAATCCAAATAAATTTTGATAGATTTTGATTTTAAACGCCCAATTTTATGATCAACACCATGTGCTACCCTACCCACAAAGCTATCACTCCATTATATTTCTTTATTTTCCAGCAGAACATATACTGATCATAATAACTTAATCTGACAGGCAAATGGAAGCAAAGGGACACAATATTCTTGATGAACATAGGGACTGTATGAATGGAATGTTTAGCACATTCCTGCATAAGAAAGATATATAAGTGTGGCTGATACCTAGGCTTCTGCACTGGCAGTCTCAGAGTATTGTAATATTTCTTTGTAATTTGTTGCTATATGCCCGCCTGTTTGTTATTGAACACCGCACTCACTTTCTTCCTATGGGTATTAACAAGTATCCCCGACTGACACAGAACCGGTTAGTCGCTTGGCTGTGTTGGTGAAAGGGAGGTAACTCTCATGCACGATGTCCCAAATTGGTTTACTTCTATGACACTGGGTTATGTTATGTTTATTTTCCTAGTTCGATTTTTATGAACCATAGCATCTGAATCTCATAAAGTGTATGCGTATATTCAATGTCATGCGATGTAGAAAGTGATAGTATCAGTATTATTTCACCTTTATATAACTACCACCACTGCAACCACCACCACTACTACTAGCTACTACGTATAGTCATGACGTAACTGGAAAAGCAGCACGTGTTGGCAGTTAAGTAAAAGGCAACCAAAGGGCTAGGTTAATGACAATATTATGCGGATATAAATGTGAAAAGCTAGCACATTAGTTCACACAAAGATAGAGAGCAATCCCTGCCTTACACGTTCAATCAATAAACAATCCCTACTTTCGTTATGCCGGGTCAGTGTGACCTTGGAGTCACGAACAAACCAAACAGATACCTTATCCGAACAGAATGTAGGTTAATGTGTCTATGACTGCTCCAGATGCTGAATGATTTCATCAATGTTGTATTATTGTGTTGGATCAGCTAAACCTGCTGGCATGGTAACTATCACAGATTAAGTACACTGTGTTAGTGTTTCCTCTATATCAAAGCGAAAGCTCGGCACATTATATGTACGTTTTGCGAAATAGTTAGTTTAACATTGTATTATTCGGGCTTTGAAAGGTGTACGCTTTTGTTCTTTGTGAAATTGTATGCACAAATACATTGTCACTCACCTGGAATGGACACAACCGATATTTGCAGCGTGAATCTAACTCTCTGAGGGCGTCTCACACCCTGTGGTATGTCCTTGCGTGTGTCATGTGACGTGAGTCGATCACGTGATCATTTGAGGTCGGTTGAACTTGCTGGCTCGTTATCATGTTGTTTACAAAATGTAGCAACATGTAACTTTCTTTCCGTGTGCGACATACGCTTCCAGTCGGAAAGCGCACGTTAAATCTCCAATATAAGTAAATAACTTTCTTTATAATATGTTATTTCACAAGCATTGTATACAATATATATAGGAGTTACACTTACACACACACACGCTTCGTTAAAGATACTACAGATGCAATGTCAACTGATTTTATAAAAAATAAATAAGTGCAACATCAGGTGAACACAATCTATTGTGCTGACACTATCCAAATCAACAAGACGACTACGGCCAATTATGCCGCAGCATAGAAATGCAAAAATTTGTACATTGTGTTTTGAGACCACACAATATCAACAATTGATTTATAATTTGATCAGGGTATAAAATTATTACAAATTAAGTTTTCATTTCTGGAAGGACCTACCCGTCATGATGCTTCTGGAATATTGCCGAAAGACGTGTAACTTCCATCTCACTTGAATAACATACAGTAAGTTACTGTTGTGTTTCTAAGTTGACGAGGTCATGGGAAATACTCGAATCTGATTGGCCAATCAGGTTTCAAATCACAATAACTATCTTTGATTGATACAACTGTCAAGATGGACCTTTTACCAAGAAAGCTAATATTAAAAGAAGAGTACTAAGGTTGTTTCTCAGTTATTGTCGTTAAAATAATACAACCAACAACTATTAGCTACAAAATGTCGTAAGAGGCGACTAACGGGATCAGGTGGTCAGGCCCGCTGACTTGGATGATGCATGTCATCGTATCACAATTGCGTGGATCAATGCTCATGATGTCAATCACTGGATTGTCTGGTCCAGACCGTCGTGATATCGCTGGAATATTGCTGAGTCCGGCGATAAACAACAAACAAACAAACAAACAATTAAAATGATGATTTGTGGTTCCTTCAGTATAAATAACGTGTATTGGAATTCGTTGTTTTGTAGAAAAAATTCATATGACCATTTTACAATGAATGTTAGGTCAAGCCCAAATATATTTTACATTTGATTTATGAATTAGGTGATAAGTAACAGAAAAAAATCAAAACTTTGTGTATTTGTTAATATTTCTATCTTTTGCACCCACAGCCACTGTGCATCCACAGTGCATGGCGGTCATTCGTGAAACTAAGATTCTTAACCTGCGTTCAATCGTAAATTCACCAAAAGAAATGTTAGATTGATAACGTGTTGTGTAGTCCAAATAATCGTGTACCCAAACTGTTCATTCTCAACGCGTACATATTTCTACATTAAAATAAACAGAACACCTCCAACGTGGTAAGAAATACACGCATCAAATATTATATGTCGTTGAATACACAGTGCCATTTAGAAAGTGGTCAAATGTAACAAATGTTATATTTGGGATAACCCTTTCGAAGTAAAGTACAGATTCTCATACTTTTTTGGGGTTGAGTTCTGTCCGGGATTCGAAATATTCATTCTTGGCAGGTAGGTAGTTCAGCATTGAATTGCCATTTACCATGTTTTAGTGTCGTCCGACGGGGTCTGTGATAAGCAAACAATCTGATCAGTTTGATACCGGACTTTATGACCTGGCTATCGTTAATGTATCTCAGTACTCTAATCACATTTATCAGCTGTTTGTGAGATTGATTGACAGGGTGACGAGAGATGGTGACAGATATGTGCAAGTAGCTCTGTATAAATTCAGGCTGTTACCGATGGATCAGAACCGGCGTTAACGTGTAGTCTTAGAGTATTCTGATGTTTCTCTGCAATTTGTTGTGTGGAAATATATGCGTGCTTACTTATAATTGAACGCCGCACTGATCAATATTCATTCTACATAATCATGACGCGACGTGTAAATAATCGAGGCTCGTCCAGAAAAAAATACGGTGATTGATATTATGAGAAAGGATCCAGTCATCTGTGTACGATGACACGCAATCAACCAAGTCACCGAGTGACCACGAACAGCATGGTTTGCTGTGGACCAGTACTATTCTCTGTGTGTCAGTCGCATGGTTACATTGTCCCCGGGCTAAATTGCGTGCCATCACATTCCCTAAGTAAGTCAGTGTTTGTGCTACAAACCATCAGAGGGGCCATTGAATACAGGCAGCCGTGATATATACTGTATATGTTCTTTAACAAAATCTACAGCTCACCTGACGTGTGAATTAATAATTTGATCACTATTCACCCTAATATTGATAAAAATATCTGTAATGAGTTGAAGAAATATCGATGCAAAAGATTCTTCGAAAACGAAATAAAATGTGAGCCTTATGCCCAGTGTGTTCAGTGTGACCAATGTGTCCTGTGTGCTCAGTGTGTCCACTGTGCCCAGTGTGTCTAGTGTGTCCAGTGTGTCCAGTGTGTGTAGTATGCTCAGTGTGTCTACTATGCCCAGTGTGTCTAGTGTGCTCAGTGTACCCAGTGTGTAGAGTGTGCTCAGTGTGTTCACTGTGCCCAGTGTGTCCAGTTTGACCAGTGTGTCTAGTGTGTCCAGTGTGTCCAGTGTGTGTAGTATGCTCAGTGTGTCCACTATGCCCAGTGTGCCCAGTGTGTCTAGTGTGTCCAGTGTGTCCAGTGTGTCCAGTGTGTGTAGTATGCTCAGTGTGTCCACTATGCCCAGTGTATCTAGTGTGCTCAGTGTACCCAGTGCGTCGAGTGTACTCAGTGTGTCCTCTGTGCCCAGTGTGTCCAGTTTGACCAGTGTCCCCAGTGCGTCGAGTGTGCCCAGTGTGTCCAGTGTGTCCAGTGTGTCCAGTGTGCCCAGTGTGTCCAGTGTGCCCAGTGCGTCGAGTGTGCCCAGTGTGTCCAGTGTGTTCAGTGTGCCAAGTGTGTCCAGTGTGTCCAGTGTGCCCAGTGCGTCGAGTATGCCCAGTGTGTCCAGTGCGTCGAGTGTACCCAGTGTGTCCAGTGTGCCCAGTGCGTCGAGTGTGCTCAGTGTGTCCACTGTGCCCAGTGTGTCAAGTTTGACCAGTGTGTCCAGTGTGTCCAGTGTGTGTAGTATGCTCAGTGTGTCCACTATGCCCAGGGTGTCTAGTATGTTTAGTGTGTCCAGTTTGTCCAGTGTGTCCAGTGTGTCTAGTGTGCTTAGTGAGTCCACTGTGCCCAGTGTGTCCAGTGTGTCTAGTATGCCCAGTGAGTCTAGTGAGTCTAGTGTGGCCAATGTTCCCAGTGTTCCCAGTGTGTCTAGTGTGTCTAGTGTTCCCAGTGTTCCCAGTGTGTCCAGTATGTCTAGTGTGGCTAGTGTGGCCAGTGTTCCCAGTGTGTCCAGTGTGTCTAGTGTGGCCAGTGTTCCCAGTGTACCCAGTATGTCTAGTGTGCTTAGTGTGGCCAGTGTTCCCAGTGTGTCCAGTGTGTCCAGTGTGTGTAGTATGCTCAGTGTGTCCACTATGCCCAGTGTGTCTAGTGTGCCCAGTGTACCCAGTGCGTCGAGTGTACTAAGTGTGTCCTCTGTGCCCAGTGTGTCCAGTTTGACCAGTGTGCCCTGTGCGTCGAGTGTGCCCAGTGTGTCCAGTGTGTCCAGTGTGCCCAGTGCGTCGAGTATGCCCAGTTAGTCCAGTGCGTCGAGTGTACCCAGTGTGTCCAGTGTGCCCAGTGCGTCGAGTGTGCTCAGTGTGTCCACTGTGCCCAGTGAATCCACTGTGCCCAGTGTGTCCAGTTTGTCCACTGTGCCCAGTGTGTCCAGTTTGTCCAGTGTGCTCAGTGTGTCCACTGTGTCCACTTTGTCCAGTGTGTCTAGTGTGCTCAGTGAGTCCACTATGCCCAATGTGTCCAGTTTGTCCACTGTGCCCAGTGTGTCCAGTTTGTCCAGTGTGCTCAGTGTGTCCACTGTGTCCAGTGTGTCCAGTTTGTCCAGTTTGTCCAGTGTGTCTAGTGTGCTCAGTGAGTCCACTGTGCCTAGTGTGTCTAGTGTGGCCAATGTTCCCAGTGTGTCTAGTGTGTCCAGTGTGTCTAGTGTGCTTAGTGAGTCCACTGTGCCCAGTCTGTCCAGCGTGTCTAGTATGCCCAGTGAGTCTAGTGTGTCTAGTGTGGCCAATGTTCCCAGTGTTCCCAGTGTGTCTAGTGTGTCTAGTGTGTCTAGTGTTCCCAGTGTTCCCAGTGTGTCCAGTATGTCTAGTGCGGCTAGTGTGGCCAGTGTTCCCAGTGTGTCCAGTGTGTCTAGTGTGGCCAGTGTTCCCAGTGTTCCCAGTATGTCTAGTGTGCCTAGTGTGGCCAGTGTTCCCAGTGTGTCCAGTGTGTCTAGTGTGCTTAGTGAGTCCACTGTGCCCAGTGTGTCCAGTTTGCCCAGTGTTTCTAGTGTGCGCAGTGTGGCAAGTGTTCCCAGTGTGTCCAGCGTCTCTAATGTGTCCAGTGTGCCTGGTGTTCAGTGTGTCCAGGTTTCTCAGTGTGTCCGCTGCGTACACAGTATGTTCAGTTTACCCAATGTCCAGTGGGTTCAGTGAGTCCATTGTGCCCAGTGTGTCCACTGTCCACAGTGCGTTAAGGGGATGTAGATAACATAACCATCCTACACCTTTTGGTGTTGGAGAGAAGACTTAAACAAGATCAAGCTGGCTCCAACTGTCAACGCACTCCAGCCCAGCGTTACTGACTAGTGTGGCAGTTACCTCTCGGCTGGTCAAAGGCAAAACAGTGACCCCTGGTATTTGGTCTAAATCGTCTAGATACATTGTAGGTTTTGACAATCTTGACATGGTAATCTGTAATATGGAACCTTTGTTTTCTTTTTCTTATTCCCACTGCCCGGCCCTCTCTGGGAAAACCTTAGAGAGAAATACAAAAAAAATAGTAAGGACGCCCTTACAGAAGCGACGTATGATACACTGGATAATCCATATTTGTACCCTTTCGTGAACACCCTTTCGTGAACACCTGGTTTACAGTGATCCACTCACATAATTTCCGTAGTTATTTTGGCCTTTACTCCCATTTGAATCTCTTTCGGTGGATAATCGAGTCTGTGGTTGTCGTTTTTATTGAGCTTGAACGAATGTGCTCCTCCATATGCATACACTGTCTGTACGTGTGGAAGCATATAGACCCGGAATGGCCTGGTGAAGTTTCTCAGTGGACACATTCATTAGTTTAAATGACATATAAACATAGGTTAATTATTATATAGAAAAGCATTTGACATTTCCTAAAACCCTAAACCTGACAAATGTATTTGAACAACCTTCATAATGTAGCGTTGTGTTACGGGTACTGTGAGTAGTATGCCTTTGTAGGTGGGTAGCCGCGAATTGTTGTAATATTGCTGTCACGACACAATTTACTTTCCCACGTGGCCATAAGCTTTAACGGGGGCAAGGTTCAGGAAGGCAATAATAGGTCAGGTATACGTTTGGAATCTTGGTTTCCGTATTTCACAAGTCTCCCTACTGTGTCGAGTGCAATCATGCACGCTGAAGAAAACGTCAAGCAGATTGAGTCGTACTCACTTGTAAGTAGTTATTCTTTGAAAGAGAGCGGTGTTAGAACTGTTTAGTGAGTAATGTACTGCTTAATCACCAGATACCCTTTGCAAAATACGAATGTGTGAATATGTCCTGCCTTCGTTTTGTCGAATGGTTTCATTTGAGGTTTACAAAGGAATAATTGATATCTTAGTGATCTATGATCTCGAGACCCATTCAGTTGTCTGGTGGATAGAGTGTCTTACCCGAGAGCGGAAGGTCGGTGGTTCGATCTTCGGACGCGTCATACCAAAATGCAATAAAAAAATCTTTGAACTGCGGCATGGTATCTCAGACACAGACAGAGAGATAGACAGGCATACAGGCACACACGTCCCCCTTCCACTTCGCAATGTATTAAAGTGCAACGTGACGTTAAACCCCATTTCGTCTCTCTTTCAAAGGGAGGGGTGGTCGGGTAACCTAACAATGTAATATGATTTGCCAATAGCTAATGCATTTCAAGTCTTTGATAGGAATTTCGATGGTGGGAAAACATGAATACATGACACTTTTTATGGAAGGCAACTTCTTGTATTCTTTGTTACGACGTTTCAGGGGTACAACTTGCTCCTCATCAGGTGTATATTAGCCAGCCTAACACAAATGAAGAAGCGGTGTTTGAGTCAATCTCAACCTACTTGGTAAATACGAAAATGTTCTACCTCACTGGGGCACAGTACCGTCCGGATCACCTGGCGTCCACTGTGTGTATCACATAGTAAACATTCGAATTTATTTGCCTACAATCGCTCATTCGTTTTGACAGCCGACTCTTTAATCTCCACAGGTTCAGCAACAGGAAACTGACATCCACAAATACCGTACTGATGAACCAGGGCCTCCTATTCCGGAAAAGGATGGCGAACCCCAGTTTACCAAACGCCAAATCATCAAAAATGTACTGGTGGTCAGCATAGCCTTTGTTGTGCTATTCATCTCCTATGGAAGTATGGCCAATCTACAGTCCAGCCTCAATATGGAAAGTGGAGTCGGAAGTGGAAGCCTTGCTGTTATATATGCAGCAATGATTATCTCGTGTTTATTTGTACCGTCATTCCTTATTGCCCACATTGGTTGTAAATGGTCGATAGTTCTTTCAATCACGGGATACATCGCATATATGGTAGCCAATTTCTATCCTGTATGGGCCACAATGGTTCCTGCGTCGATTCTGATTGGACTAGGTGCAGGCCCTCTTTGGTCAGCCAAGTGTACCTATTTGACCACCCTGGGGGTCTGGTATGCCAGAATGACTGGACAGTCTGAGGACGCCATCATTAACCGGTTCTTTGGAGTCTTCTTCATGTTCTTTCAATCGTGTAAGTAACATTTGACATTTGAATATCTCAAATTGTCAATTCACATGGTATAGAGTAGTATTTTGTCACGAGAGTTAAAGGAGCTGTTCATGAGATGTTTAAGAGATGAAGTCGACCCTTCTTTACCATTGGTATTGAACACTTTTTTTAATAAATGGGTTAGATTCTGAGTGTAAATCAGTTGAAATAATTTCTGTTGCAATTTGTGGTGGGTGCCTAGCTATTTTGACTGGACTATTTGTGTAAAGCAGGTAAATAGACATTTTCTTCAATTTTCGCTAATTTTACAAGATGATATTTGTATAGGTTAAAATTTGTAAATTCGATGATCGATCACAGAAAGGGAACACGTGTAAACTAGTGATCTACGGTGCCACTGTTGCCTGTTGACTAGCCACCCTTTGTGCCACCAGTAGAGCGGGGCATGTTACCATTTTCACGAAAATCTGGTGTTATCACTGATTTTCAGGGATCCATTAATATGCTTTTCACCACTTTTTTTGCCTTTTATGTTCCATGGAATAGGGACAGATTAATCTCTCACGTTGGCGTTTTATATTTATTCATGTTTATCAATATAAAATCCGATGATTGTTAAACGTTGTTTCTTTTGTAGATCAAATATGGGGAAACATCATCATCTTCAGCATATTTTCGTCATCAAGTAGTACAGCGAGTAACACTTCAGACACCTCTGTTCCTGAACAGCGCATATGTGGAGCACGGTTCTGTCCTAGTCAGATTGCAGCCTCGAACAACACAAACCTCGAACGTCCTGTAGACACTAAGGTTTGATTACTGGTGATAACTGACGCTGCCTAGGATGTGTTCTATGTATGAATGCTCATCAGTTGTCTGACGTACAAATGAATGCAAACGTAACTTGATTTAGAAACCATTACTTTAACGTACTGATCATATGTTTACAACCTATCAATGGATGTAGAAAATGAAATTAATGAAGATTATTACTATTGGACTATTGTTTGTCTGTTTGTTGTTTAACGCAACACTTAGCAATATTCCAGCTATATGAAAGGGGTGATTAAATATTCGAGTCCGAGCCAGTCAATCGAGTGATTGACATCATGAGCATTGATGTGCGGAATTGGGTTACCACCCGAAATGGTTAGTCGCCTCCTATGACAAGCATTGGTTGCTGAAGGTCAACTCTGGCCCGGATCGTCACGGGTGTGGATTTTTCTGACAAAAACAAATGGTTTCTGTATTTTTACTGTAACATCTGGTTCACTCGAAAACCTGACAATCATATTTTTGGAGCTATATTTCGTCCCGGAATATCATGGTCTCCCTACTCTAACTTGCGTCCTCCAATGATCCTCATTATCGATTATGATCCTTTGTCAGCACCGTTCCCATGCTAGTTTGTTCCTGAAAGGAAGTTACGTCTATGACCAGCATCACTTTGGGCTCATCTCAAAGCTGCAACTGGTAGCAAATACAGCTATGATGCAGCGCTCATCCCCAATTACAAACATAACTGGAGTGCGTGTCTTTGTGCTTCCAGATCTACATATTGTGTGGCGTGTTCGTGACCTGCGCTGTCTCGGGGATGTTCATTATCATCCTGTTCCTCGATCGTATGAAGTTGGTCAAGGAGGACCAGCAGACCAAACGGGTATCCCCCCGGGTGTTGATGGCCAGCATCAAACACCTCATCACCTCCAGATACCAGATACTCCTTGTACCCCTCACCGTGTACAGTGGAATAGAGCAAGCCTTGATCGGTGGAGACTTCACCAGAGTGAGCGGAGATTAGAGATGTTACCAGTAATACCCTACGTAACGTATTCATCTGCGAAACGTAATTCACACAGAATTAACAACATGTTAAAGGATCTGTCCGTAACTGGCCCACCGGAAGTACCTTATACTTTTGACAATAGACGTCATGAAGGGGACCATACAGAGAATACATGTAGAGGTCAAATCCATAGCCAATTCCAATGCATGTATACGTTATCAGGGGACTTGGCATTCCACACGTGGCTTGATTGCATGCATAATCATAATCAATTACGACGCTTTTGTCCACAATTTCAGTCCTTCATCACGTGTACCCTCGGCATCCACTACGTCGGTTACATCATGATCTGTTACGGAGTTGTTGATGCTTTCTGCTCGTTTCTGTTTGGTCAGCTGGTCAAGAGTGTTGGACACATACCCTTCTTTGTGTTAGGTAAATGTATCTATATGTATGTTGAGTTAAGAGTTCTAATATAAGCACTGTACACTTTGGTTTTAAATTGTATTAATTAGCCGAAATGTATGTTCTGCGTAGTCACGCTTGGTTGTCCTTTTAAATTAGTCAGTTCTTCAAGAAGCCAACTTATACATATCCCACTTCTTAGGAGGCATTTATTGTCGTGTGGCACCGGTGAGCAGGATACGCGCAACTTTTTTCAAACTCCCGGTATCCTTACTGTTTGATAGAGACTCATGATATGGTCGGAACCCTGCAGTGCTTTCTGCTTTTGGTAGAGATTTCTTATGGATATGGAAATGTTTTTTCTGCTTTTATTTTTTTTATGAAATACTTGCAGTTCACAATGCCTTTCATAAATTCGTCGATTATATCTTATTATCTGATTGTATAAATTTGGTCAGCTGGTGGTATAACACATATATCCTTCTTTTTATGCAAATTATGTGAGTGGCGGGTGCTACCGGTAGAGTAGGACATCGCGAACAAATGGTGTCAACGTGGAAGTTTTGTATTTGTATTATATAGAGGATGTTCAATGCGTCGAAATGTGAAATGGCATGTCTCTCTCATAGAGTAACGGAGGAAAGGACGTATTTTCACGATTGGCGTAGCCACGAGATGCGGGAAACATTAAATTTCACGTGACACATGGAATATCCTATTCCATCCTTTATACTGTATACTTTTTGTGTAGTTGTTCACAGGAAAACGGAATTATTTCAATAAAAATGTAAAACCTTGAAGCGTAAATTCCACCTACGTTTCACCACTCCTTGCAAAATTACTTAAAAAGTAGTTCCGGGTTAGCAAACTCTTAACAAAAATAAATAAAAGTAACACAAACTTTTGATGTCAAGAAAATTCTTTACCATACATTTGGATATGATTATATACACAATCAACTTCAACAAAACATATTCTTGAAATCTATTAAATCGTTGTCAGCGAAAGAATACACGCTATTCATGAGAATTACAAATGACAAGAAGCGATACTGTCATTATTTTGTCAGTGTGGAACTACCGTAAATATGAAGTCAATAGTTTGTGTACGGGCGAGACATTTACAATAAAGGGAATTACTTTTCGGGGAGGCAACTCTTGTAAGACAATAGTTCCGTCAAGGTGTTATGTTTACTGCTGTGAAATGGAAGGTGTTATGCTCACTGCACTGAAAATTTAATTTTTCTTACCTCAAACTCTTTCACACTGAAGTAAAAACTATAATTAGGTATAAGTTATTTCTATATTCAGTTCATTTGGCCTTTCATAACTGAATCGAAACAAGTTCATCAATTATTCACTATCCACATTTTTTTCAATAATCTACATAAAAAACATAGACATTAATCATAAAAAATGATAACCATCTCACGGAAAGGACTTCAAATTATAATCTCATACAAATGTTTCAGCTTTCGTGCTTCACGGATCGTGTCAAATCGTGTTCCTACTTTGGGACCCCGACAGTAACAGCTTGTACGTGTTCTACATCATCGCGGGTATCTGGGGGATGGGAGACGCCGTTATCCAGACACAGATCAATGGTAGGTAAACCGAAAATCCAGTAACTTCCCATAAATATTCTTATTTACTGCTGTGCAAAAGAAAGACAATACATCCATGGCTGATGGTGGCTAAAAATAAAACAAACAAGTTATGTTTATTCGAGGGTGATGTGTTGTGACTATATGAGATTATTGTCACAAGAATCATGTTCTAATCGTTAATGGTGCGGTCGGGTAGCCTATTGGGTAAGCGTGCGCTCGTCATGCCGAAGACCCGGGTTCGATTCCCGACATGGGTAAAATGTGTGAAGCCCATTTCTGGTATCCCCCGCCGTGATATTTCTGGAATATTGCTAAAAGCGGCGTAAAACCATACCAACTCACTCTCTAACCAAGCTGACCAAGCAAACTGTTCCAAAACACCGAACAGGTGAAGGAAGTATTGGCGTTTTTAGTTTGAGGCGGCTCAACATATACCACCCATTTGTAATAATTTGTTCAATCCAATTTTCAAGTTTTATGTACTTTCTTTTGTCCAGCAGTTAATACCTCCATTTCCGAAAAACAGGGAAATGGTATTTGAAGTAACATTCTAATGATTACCAGTACGGGTGTCTGCAGGTACGTTCCATTGGTAGATGAAGGTTCATGTCTTATCATTCAAATCCCTTTTTTATTCTATTACAGCTCTGTATGGGCTCCTGTTCAAAGACAACATGGAATCTGGGTTTGCGAACTACCGACTATGGGAATCTGTTGGGTTTATCATACAATATGCATATAATGATTATCTGTGTACCAGCACAAAGCTGCACATATCCCTTGCAATACTTATCACTGGCATGTTTGGATACGCCACTGTGGAAGTATTGCAGCGTCGTGAAAACAACAGCAAGATGCTTGGTGATACCCGTAATGGTATAACTGTAACAACGGCGTGAAGCTTCAGACACTCAAGTCAACTGGAAAATATATTGCCATCAATAATCTTATTCAATAAATATGATATAGCAATATATATTATATATTTCTATTTCTAAATTACATTGATGTATGTTTTTAGTCTTATATTACGGTACTATCTTTTCCGACTTGTATGTACCGACGTCTTCACCATGCAGGATTTACTGCCCTTGGCGTTTGTTATTCTATATGAGTGAGTGAGTTGGTTTTAACGCCGCTTTGAACACTATTCAAGTCATATCAAGGCGTGTCAGCTTCATGTGGGAGGAAAGCCCGGAATGATGCAGGTCTCTGACGTTTACCACTTTGTCTAAACCCACGAGCACGGGCATGGTGCTGACGAACCTAGAAAAATACTATGGACGAGCCGGGATTCGAACCCACGATCTTAGGTCGCCCAAGTGACGCAGCTCTGGATGCCGAATTGCGGCGCCTTAGACAACTGGGCCACCCGTGCCCCCTTATTACATATGTAATAAAACAAAACATCTTGTCAATGTAGATATCTTTGTTGAACATATTGTCACAATAAACTTGTTTTAATTGTTAATAAATAAATTGCAAATGGATTACGTGGCTAACCAAGCAATGATGTTCCAATGAACTGAATAAATAGGCTACGCCCACGAACAGACTACTTCTTCCTGATTGGCTGAATGGACGGTGTGATTTCGTATTGTTGTCTCCAGCTTTTATGCATCTTAATGACTATGAGCCTATTTTTGTTATGCATTTATTTATAAGAATTGACTTTACTCTGTATATGCGTTTATGGAGTTACAAACTAGTGTGTACACGCGTAAATCAATTTCTCGGATGTACACAGTATGCCAACTTGCTTTTTAGTTATCTTCCGCTATTAATACTGTATCATCTTGACGGACTTGACCTTCATTGCGACGTCATCACCATGCCAAGTCGACTGCCACTGGTGCCTGTTCTTCCAGAAGTCCATCATGGCTGTAGGTGAGGTGTTCTTCCAGGGCTTGCCATGGGGAAGGTTGTGCCAGGAATCAGGGAAGTAGCCATTGGTAGCACCCACAGCAATGTTCAGGATAAGCCCCATCTTAATAGAAATCAAACAGTAATCACCTTGATGACGTGGCACCAATCTACGGATTTTTCCCATGTATGGCCTCAGTTTCAAAACTAGTTTTCTCTCAAAGTAAACTTGTTTGACAAGAACAATGCATCTATGTATCCATGAACGAAGAACTGAGATGGTGCTGTTAGGGAACGTAAACATATATTTCTCCTGTAGGCCGTAATGAGAATAAACAATCAGACAACAGGGGCAGGATTCGCCCATCTTTATACGTACATCTGGCATCGTCACTTATTGATAGTGATTCACATTAAATACATGATTATGATATATACTGAGTCAAATTAAAAACTTCACATTTTTAAAAGTAATCCCATATATGATATACAACGGACAAATGTATCAGAGAAGGTAATTTTTAATCATTAATGTCCAAAGAAGGATTTCAATTAACGGTGGGAACCATAATTTGTTCCAAGCACCTACGGTATTCGGTAATAACATCAACAGTTTAAATCATAAGTCCCAAGCACGATAATCTGATGGCACACAAGTTCAGTAGCGTGTATGGCCACCATGCACGTTGACAACTGCCACACAACGCCTCCGCATGGACCTTGTGATGCTTGTGAACACATGATTGGGAAGACGACGCCATTGTTGCTGCAAAATGGTGCCAAAATCTTGCAAATTCTGTGGTTGGTTCTGGAGAGTGCGCAGACTTCTGCCAAGAGCATCCCAGACGTGTTCGATGGGATTGAGGTCGGGAGACCTTGACGGCCAGTCCATGACGTTGACTCCCGCATTCTGAAGGAAATTCCTTGTCAAAATTGCTGTGTGGGGTCTGGCATTGTCGTGTTGAAAGATCAAACCGGGTCCATGTGCTTCCATAAAAGGCAGAAGTTCTGGTGCCAGTACCTGGTCGCGGTAAGCAGCAGCGTTGAGGTTGCCACGGATGACAAGAAGCCTGGAACGTGCATTGCCACAGAAAGCACCCCACACCATGACACTTCCGCCTCGAAATCTGTCAACTTCCTGCACACAACACTGGGCGTAACGTTCATGACGGCGCCTCCACACCCTCGCCCTACCATCAGCAAATCGAGGATTAAATCGGGATTCATCACTGAAGACGACTTGATTCCAATTCCTCTGAGTCCATCGTAAGTGTCGCTGTGCCCACAATTGACGTTGACGTCTGTGTAATTGAGTCAGAATCGGCCCGCAGTATGGCCGTTGTGCTTGAAGGTGAGCAGTTCTCATGATCAGACGGTTTCGAACAGTTTGCGCACTCAGTCTACCCCTAAATAGTTCATTTCTGGTTGATGTAGCCGTCAAAAATCGGTTACGGAGGGGACGTAAGACAATCTGACGATCCTCTGCATGTGACGTCACACGTGGTCGACCTGGCCGAGGGCGATCAGCGGTGGTACCCGTTTGCTGTAGACGCGTTGACCAGTTGCACGTTAAAAACCACTTTTGCCAGTATAGTGCTGTTCACGTGATTTTGATCGATTCACCTGCACAAAAAACGGGTGTTATCTGAAGACAATACGTGGCCATAACTCTTTAAATACACAATAAGGGCCCACAATGATAACTGGTCAAATTGTTAAAATTTTAGGATTGTGAAGTTTTTAAAATTGGTTCAGTATATCTGGAAAGGTACAACGGACTCTGCTTTTGTTAGGGACTAGTTATGACTATGGAGTCTTTATTTAATATTAGGCAATGGTATTCCTGCATTTGTCTTCCGTGTCATACGCCCTCCTTTCTTTTCATTACTTGTCTACAAATAGACAGATGTCAGTACATACACAACGCATAGCCGTGTATGTATTTCATGGATAATTGAGAAATGATGTCCTTAACGCTGCCTTGGGGCCAACTCACTTTGCTATCGAAAGGTGCGTCCTTGCCACCTTGTCCCCAGATATTGTTGCCAGATAGATGGCTGTAGTCCCAGTAGCCCTGCGTCGGTGTTGCCCACGCTAAGATAGGCTGATTGTCGACATCCATTCTGATAAACAATATATATATTATGTCAAGTCAGGACGTAGACCTATCTCCGCTATTACTCCGTTGTTAGGTGCGTAGGTGTATCAGATACTGGTTGACCTTTCTTTGGTGTCATCGTGAAGACTTTCTTTGAAATCATCATTTTATTCGTCTTTCAATTAATATAATCTATATGGAAAGTATATCAAATTTAACACAAATTAGCAGCTATTGACGTCATCTAAAATATGTATTTGATAAAGTAGTATAGCCTAAATGAGGATAAGATATATGGATGAACAACTTCTTTATTACAATAAGGAGTGACGTTTCGGTGTAGGTTCTAACACCGTTATCGTGCGTCCATATAAATACTCCAACTTCTATACGCCTCAAAGAAGTGAGTATAGCCTCGCGGAGATTCCACCAAATGTCGGTCGTATGGATCGAGTGGTCGGCTTGGTGACTTCGTTGATTGTGTGTCATCGTAACCAGGCGGCATGAATCGTTGCTCATAACACCAAACACACTGGTTCATATTTTTATTTACAGGCCGCCGTCATATAGCTGGAATATTGAGTGCGACAAGACCTCTAATCAAATAAAAACAAAGAAGGTACACACTTTCTTTAATGCTGCACATATACAGATTAAGGCTTCAAATCATTCAAAAACCACCCAACCAAGAGAAAGAAACTTTGTTGACCACCAAGCTGTAGTCTGATATAGGTTTGAACGAAGAACGTGAACAAAATGGAACCCTTCAACGGCGACATTACCTGATATGATCCGCGTTCCAGTCCAATTTGTAGGTATGAAAATCATCAGCCCATGTTGTCCCAACAGTGCTTGGTCTTCAGCAAGCATTGAAAGAAATCATTTCATCAAAGACAACCTGAACTGGGTAGATATTAATTTAGGGAACCTTACTTTTAAAAATATTTCCAGCTGAGGCAAAGTCGAACAACTGCTTTGCGTCATCTGTGTCTTCAGCAATATTTCTGGATGTATTATGCTTGTAGTATGTCATCATACCCATTTCACTGCCAGGTGCATTTCTGTGTTAGTAGAGACTTTATATAAAGAACCATGTAAGGAAATGGGCGCTACATACATCAGTCACAACCTTCTGAATATATGGGTCAGCTTAATCTGAATGTTTCAACCTATTCTCTACCTTGATTCCCCATGGTGTTTATGTTGCGACGATGATGCTCCCCAGTGCAGTGTTGAAGAGACAACGTTTACACTCTTATCCTGATTGTGGTCATCTTTAATGTTCAGGTTACCTGCCAACAGATGCGATTAAAGTGCCACAGTGCACGAGTGGCACAACATGAAAAATCGGAATACGCACATTGTCATATTGTTGGATGCATCTTCTACATCTATTAGCACACTAATTTGTGATTAAGTCAGAAGTCAGGGTCACCGAAACTCATGCAAAGATACACTTGGCATTTCATCGAGTGTGATGTGGCTAATTTTTCTCATAAACTGATAATAATAAATGTACACATATTGCATCTCCATTTAAAATGGGTGGCACAACCTACCTCTCGCTTCCATGATATCAATTTCACCTGACGCGGGCCATTTCCCATATTTCCAAGGCCATTCAGCTCGAAGCCAGATTGCTTTCAAACAAAAGGAAATACGATGACTTTCTAAATGTCGGCAAGGTGATAAACAACATGTAGTGAGCTGGTGTCACTTGTGAGCGAAATATACGCAAAGTCCTTGTGATACAAAAGTGGTACGATGCGGATATTCAACAAAAATACCGTCGTAGTATCTCGGTACTACTGCAGAACAGAACATCGGGAAAGCGATAATTAGTTGTAAGGATAAGAGTACTGCATCAAAACGTCCTTCAAAGCAACGTTTGACATACCTGGCCATAGCCAATCGCCTTTGGGGATTTGAGCCACCACCTCCACACTACCGTGAACTAGTGTTACTTTAGAATGTATTTCCGCTGACATGATTGGTGGTATGTTTTGGAGAGCTCCTTCTCGGAAGCATCCGCTGTGCCCACTGTAGGTGCAAGAACCCCACTGTTCTGAAAAAAACAAACAAACTTTTTTCGAGTAACAATTCATTGCTACGCACAAACATAATACCCAACAACAACAACTTGAATACAATTAGTATCATTCAGAAAATATTTGTACATATGGCTTGAAAATTATATGCACTTACTCACTGGTAAAGTTAAGCTTTCCGCTGTGAAGGAAATGATCTCCAAACGTGTCAGCAGTGAAGGTCTGTATGTTAAAGAATGTGAATATTATTCCATCATTGTACATGTTATTTGGTCATTTACTGTAGGATTATAAATCGTAGCTGATATCAGTGAGTTTAGGCAGTCCGCAATGCCATAGCAATCAATTCAGGGCCAGGAAACCAATTGTTGAGACAATAAGAAACAGCCGTGGTCGCCGTGGAACATACCCAGCAAGGTAACACACTCAAGCCATCCGAGCCACTTTACAATGAGCAAGTCATACTTGAGACCTATGCTGCCCATGAATCCTCAAGTATTAATAATAGATTTTTTTTTATCAGGTTCAATATGGAATTATTTTTATTAACAATTATTTTGTTTGCTTTGAGGAAATTAAGAAAGCGGCATCTAGTGAGTGAGTGAGTGAGTATGGTATTACGACGCCTCTATCAATATTCCAGCAATATCACGGCGGGGGACACCAGAAATGGGCTTCACACATTGTACCCGTGTCGGGAACGCTTTAAAAACTAGTCTACCCGACCGCCCCAAAGCAGCATCTAATTCTAGATTTGCTAGGTTACAAATCTGAAATAAGCTTGCATACAAACCGGCTTAAGATAAAGTATTCCATTCCGAATGAAAGTGTTCGCAGTATCAGGTGTGTACATCTGGAACTGTCCACTCTGTGATTAAACACGAATGCTATGGTGAGGTCAAACATAATATATATGGCTTAGGTGCATGGCAGTGTGATTACTGTTATTAATGAATCATGATGTCAAGTGAGTGAATTTGTTTAACGCCGCTTTGTATTCTATTTATATTACTTATGATGTGCGACGAAGGTCTTTACCGTTTGCCACTTCGGTAAAGCCCTTGAGCACAGGCTGCTGCTAAAAACATTGATTTATAATCCGAACGAGTCTGGGATTCGAACCCACGGTCGTAGGGTTTCTGCACTTCTAAGGTACGCAACTCTGAACAAAGAATTGCAGTGCCTTTAACAAGAGGGCCACATAGAATGTTTCATAAGTATTATCTATAATTTTGAGTGGTACTTTAAAAATGTTGATTGATTGACTCACTCCTCCCCCATGGGACGTTATTTCAAACCACCACTTGTTGGTGTCGAGGACGTTGGAGGAGAAGTCGTCATAGAGGACGGTGGTTCCTCTTCTGACAAGACGAGGTAACAGAGGCGTTATTGCTGATGAAGAAACAAACAACACCATATTACAGTTTGAAAGGAAGAGTAGTCTACTCATTATTTGGTGTTCAAAACCATCATCATCAAGCGTGGTTCTTTGATTAAAACATAACTTCAAGGACACATCAAGAGGCTTCCACGTCGTCAACAACTACTCTCAGACACGATAGATGAACTGGACCTTGCACTTCAAGGAGGGTAGGAAAGGTCTGTTGATCAGTGACATATCTGTAACATCAATGCATGCTTGTCGAATCGTGGTGGGTTTATCTGTTAGTAATGGTTACACATGTACGTGCCTTTTTTCAGAATGGTGGGTTTGATGAATTGTTCTACCGTCAGATTCCTTCAAGGGCATGAACTCATAAATTGTTTGATAGGCATTACTTAGAAGTTGACGAATGTCAAGGTAGACACAATTTTTGGGATAACAACTTCTTTAATACTGTGAAAAGCGACGTTTCGGTATAGATCCTTATACCGTTGTCAAGCAAGACTGAATGAGCGACATAGTACAGAATATATATTGTAGGTGGAGGATTAACAGTAACCACAATTGCATACATGAGTGGGATAACATTGGTAGGTGTTGACAACAAAGGGATGATACTGTCACAAGACGATGGACAGAGAACACATAGGTGGAAGCCAATAGGGACATGAAGCCAATAAACAGGAGAAGTGATTATTGATGACGGTTATGATTTCTCAGAATCCTCAAAGTAATTGTCCACTTATTGCCAGCATCAAACACGTCTGCATATGTGTAAGATCCGTTGTCATTCTTTGATATCCCCTACTGTTTATAGTATTTTATATCTTGAATCAGTGAATGCACACCACTACTTACATGGAATGAAGAACCTATCCCGAATGCGTCGTGTGATGTTGCCATCCGGTGCATAATAATGTACGGAATATTCCAGAATACCGTCATCACTTGGGTCAATGGTGTTTACAATTTCACCAAAGAAATGCCCAGCATCTGAAACAGAAGGAGAAATGACATACACATGATGATGATTCCCTTGTTCATGATGGTGGAATTGGAAATAGACAACTGACGTATTCCATACTTCCTGGTTTGTGTTGTCAATCGTTGTCATGTCTCTACAACATGTCTACTATGTTTTCCTGTTGCTGGCCCTTGGCAGACATTTTTCATTATGCTGTTCATTTGTTGACAATGACATATAACACAGACAGTGGATCGATAATTGTTAAGAATTTATTAAAATATATTAATCTTTCTCGCCTGATTATAACAATAGTTCTGCTGTTAGTGTTGACATTCCATGGTAGTGTGCATACGCAGTTTGTTCCAACTCAGTGGGCCTATGTAATACTGCCGAAAATACATAAAATGATGGATTATTGTCGAACACGAACTGGCATTTACTCAATCTGGCATATGTGTTTTGGTACTTGTATGACACGATGAACATATGTAATGATAACGCTGTGATAAACGAAGGTACAATAAAATGTTGAACTGAAATTCCCAAAGACGATTGACAAATACCTCATCTCAAATTGCCAAGGAAGGACAAAATCATTATCAAGTGCAATTTCTGAATTCGCTCCCCTGACTTCAAGGCCCACTTGCACAAAGCGAGTTAGTGCTACGGCTATTGTAGTTGGTTGGTTGGTTGTTTTGTTGTTTAACGCCGCACTCAGCAATATTCCAGCTATATGACGGCGGTCTGTAAATAATCGAGTCTGGACCAGACAATCCAGTGATTAATATCATGAGCATCGATCCACGCAATTGGGATCGATGACATGCATCAACCAAGTCAGCGAGCCTGACCTCCCGATCCTGTTAGTCGCCTTTTACGACAAGCATAGTCGCCCTTTACGGCAAGCATGGTTTACTGAAGACCTATTCTATCCCGGAATCTTCACGGGTTACGGCTATTGTAAATTTATGTTGAAGGTACAACAGTCGAAGGTATTAGTTCTCTGTGTGCAGGTGGGTCTAGGTCGCCTGAAATCGTCCTTTGTGTGATAATCAATTCTATACAACTACAGTAGGTTTCAGGGTTAATTCGTGGCCCCTTCATCAGGTGAAGAGGCAAAAGGTTACTTGAAACGTCGTTACAAAGAACACAGAAGTCCCCACAAATGTCATGTATTAAAGTTCTTCTGAACGTCTATCAAAGACTTCACGTGCGGTACTCACGATAAAATATACCGAACAGACAATATTAACAATGTTAACAGAACATGATGTATGCAATTTACATTGTTTCGTGGGACAATGTTACGAACGGCGATGCATGTACGTACAGTTTCTGTTCAAAAGTAACCTTCCAGTCTGTACAGGCCTGTAGTCCACGGGGTCTCGTCTTTGTAATTCATACCAGAATATAACATCAGCTAAACCAGATGCATCTGTAAAATATGATGTGTAAATATAACAAAATATTATGTGTAAATATTTGCAACCTCGATTGATAAACAAAAATAAATTAATGACTGCAACACATGTTCCAGATTGTCATTTTGTATTTGATTTTCAAACAGCGGATTTACTCTACTTGTAAAGGACAAACTTTTAACGATATCGTACCTGGAATTCTGATGGAGAGTTGGTTACGGTGTGCAGCATCTATCTTTATCTCAGGTTGTGGAAATGCTGAACATAAACACAGGCAAACACTGAGAACTACATATGTTATTGTGTCCATTGTCTTCTTGGAACAGCGTGTTATCAATAAGGTTTGTAGGACGTTTGCTTAGTTTTGTATTGGTTCAACGGCCTTATCAGCAGGTGTCCTTTGCTGACACGGAACGACAAAACCGTGGTCATAACTTTACACAGGTATTTTCATCAAATGTAAAATCTGTTTTTGTAAACCTGTGCATGTACATGTACATATAAATGTATTAATAGTGGCATATATGCAGAATATTTAAATTATTGTAAGGTCGTTTTGTTAAATAATCTAGGAATATTTGAATTTAGCTTTTCACGGAGTAACAGTGCAGTCTATTCCGTTAGGTGCCATTAATAACTACCCTCGCACTTCACGTTGAGCACAGAGGCTTACTTATAGTCTGTGGCCAGTGAAGATCCGGGGTAAAATAGGTCTTCAGCAACCCATGCTTGCCGTAAAAGGCGGCTCTGCTTGTCGTAAGAGCGTCTAACGGGATCGGGTGGTCAGGCTCGCTGTCTTGGTTGATGCATGTCATCGATCCCAATTACGTGGATCGATACTCATGATATTAATCACTTGATTGTCTGGTCCAGACTCGATTATTTACAGACCGCCGTCATATAGGTTGAATATTGCTGAAAGCGGCGTTAAATAACAAACAAAACTTACTCATCGTGTAGACGGTTTTGCATTACAGTATGATTAAAAGTATTTATTTGTATTTAAATGTGTTAACAGTAAAAATACATGAATGAGTATCATAATTTTTGTAAGCTTATTTTCGAGGAAATGGTTAGAAAACATGCACATAAACGTATTTCTAACGTCCGGCGACATTCCATTGACATACAGTGCTATGACGTCACGAAACGAGGTGGCATGTTTCACAGAACGTAACGTTCACACCCATTCACTTTTGCCATAAGCAGTTGACGACATATCGTTTTTTTAGTATTAATTCGCTCTTTGTTTGAGATACAAGCCATACTTTAATTTGGACGATTGACATTTCGTCCGATTCTCGGCTGTATTGCTTCATTTTGTAGACAGATTGACTTACATCCTTAATGAGAATCCAAATTGGCACCCTGCTTGTCTTGAACTGCAGATGACTCGCTACAGTTCATTGTCCCCAGAAGTTTCTTTCTCTCTATATCAAGGGTTCGCATTTCGGTAAACCTACAATAACCCCTGGATCCATTTCCGTGGTGCTCGCTATTTGCCCGCCCTTGATTTCCTTCAGCCAGTTTGATTGGGAACCATTCGTGACCAACTCGTGTTATTCCGGGACAAGCCGAATAGCGACTCGTGCCCCTCTCATGGACATTTTTGCGACTGGGTTCCGTCTTAGCGCAAACGGGCATACCTAAAACAATTGTCAACTTGTTGCGTAATGGTTCACATATATTTCCCCATATACTATATACATTTCAGATACAATTTAAAGCACATCGGGACGTGCGGAATCATACAGTATGATTGAACATATTTAACTGTGTCTTGGGTATATTTTTAGGTGCAAGACATATGTAAAATCAAAAAATATTTCTGTGGGATTATTTGACAAAGAACTCGAAATCATACGCTCATTCTGATTGGTTTGTCGTATTTTCGCACATAACATTCATCGATAGGAGGACGAGTCTTCTTGCAGGTTACGGGAAGGGGCGAGTGGTGACGAATGATTGGGAACAGATACTCAGTCTAGGGGACCAATCGGAAGGCGAGTTACAAACCAGCCTCAATGTACGGTTATCAACAACATGGCGGATTGGTCCCACTGATAACGTTGGAGTTTGCGAGAAATTCAACATTGAAAAACTGACTGTCACGCAAAAGAAAGCCACAAAAATCTCTTTGGTGGAAAGGATGTCCTAATGTAAATTCAAACTGGTGGGGGCAAGTCCCGCCTTAACTATTTCCTTTCTCGTTATCTCGACGTTTCATTGGTCTGTAAAATGTTAATGAAAATCAAGGGCGAATAATCTGAGATCGCGAGAACCTCGGGAAAGGATCCAGACGTTAGTGTAGGTTTATCGAAATGCGAGCCTTGGAAATATAGAGGATGCATACATTTTAATAAACGAGTTACGAAATCAGTCACCGCAAACTTACTTGGGTCGTCAGAGTAGTGGCTGCACGGTTACCTTCTTAAGATCGGGTGCATGGGTGGCCCAGACATCTCGCCATTTTTGAATCCTATGATTATGGGTTCGAGTCCCACATTTTCCCACCAAATTAGTAAACTTCTAACACCGCATCAAACCAACACGCCGTGATATAAATGAATTAAACCAACTCACAAACCATTTCTGAACGAAATACGCTGACGTCATTAACGAGGAAGAAGGCTTATTTTCAAAAGAGGATTAACGTACTTTTCCTTATATGTGATGGATACTGATATATGTTTTTATTTAAATGGATTTACATTGCATAAGTATTTATAATAACAACCAAACGAGTAGGTGATTAATAAAGCCATGAATTATTTATTTACTAATGAAAGTTGGTGTAGTACGCTAACATTAAGTATTATTCTGAATCTCTACATTCACCATCAGCTTGATCGGTCATCAAGATGTCATTATATCAGACCGATACTTCAACGAGTTACAATTAATAATTAAAAATAAGTATAATTAAGATATTATACGGTAATACATCTGTACGTGTTCATTGATATCGTATCTTGATGGGGGCACGGTTGGCCCATTCGTCTAAGGCGCGTCCCTTTGGCACGCCAGAAGCCTATGATTGTGGGTTCGAATCCCGGTTCGCCCCGATTATGTTTCTAGGTTTGTCAGCACCATGCCCGTGCTCGTGGGTTTCACCGAAGTGGTAAACGTCTGAGACCACCATCTCTTCCGGCTTTCCTCCCACATTGAGCTGACGCGCCGTGATATAACTGAATAATGTTAAAAGCGGCGTTAAACCCAACTCACTCACTCACTCACTCACTCATATACAGACAAGTTCTCCATTCATGTATGTATCAACCTGATCAACCACCAATCTGTTCAACAATGAAAGCCACGACATCATTTTTTTCGTTCAAGAAAAACATCGCCAACAATGAGCGAAGTCGAAACAAAACGAATAGATCTAACACGAGCAAATCAACAATTAGCGTCACTCACTCAACTCACTCACTCGTATCTTGACCATGCTTCACAAGTATATTAAATGATATGTCATTAATTTTTATTTATTCGCATTTTGTTCGTCTTGAACACAGGAAACATAATTTTACAGGTCGCCGTCGCATGGCAGGTTTACTGCTGTACGGAGTCTGGCAACACATGCTTACTTTTTATGCAAATTGTGAAAATACCTGGTGGTACTGGTAGAGTAGTGCATGCTTTCCCTTTTCGCGGGCATCCGGTGTCATCTCTAATTTGTCATTTGTCCATTCATATAATTTTCACAGTTATGTTGCCAAAGTAGACATAATTTATGGATCACAACTTCTTTAATACTGTAAAGGCGAAGTTTCGGTACAGATCCTTATATCGAGTCAAGAAACTTAGTCTTGCTTGACAACGGTATAAGGATCTATACCGAAACGCCGCCTATACAGTATTAAGAAGTTGTTATCCATAGATTGTGTCTACTTTGTCATCCGTCAACTTCTAAGTAATGATATCAAACAATTCAGCTGTGTTGCCCTTCACGCCAAATGGAATCTGTTTTGGCTGGTGGTTGTCTTGCATTTAGTTTATATTTATCCATGACACGTCATACATTTGTCCTTGAGTTTAAACTTGCAACTTACGTTACCTTCTGTCAAGGCCCTTTATTGTCGACCTCTCCCGTGGTGTAGTGGAAAGAGCGTCTGCCCGGAGTGTGGAAGGTAGGTAGTTCGATCCACGACCGCGTCATACATGTTAAAATGTTGTACTTTTTGTTCCTCTGCCGGGAGCTCGGCATTAATAAAAGGGGACTAATAAAACAAGTTGAATAAAACATGGTCTGCAAGGAGTAGGTGGTTCGTTCATATTTTTGTGGACACTTGGCGTCAACACTACTTGATGGCAATTCATAAACACATGGTGGTGATGCAGTCGGATTCGTTCAATGGCTTTTGGCAGATATTTCTTATTATCACGAGTGAGTGAGTGAGTGTGTATGGTTTTACGCCGCTTTTAGCAATATTCCAGCAATATCACGGCGGGGGACACCAGAAATGGGCTTCACACATTGTACCCATGGTCGAATCGAACCCGGGTCTTGGGCGTGACGAGCGAACGCTTCAACCACTAGGCTACCCGACCGCCCCTCTTATTATTACGGAAGAGGTTTCTGTCCTGTTTGTATGCATTGCCTCAAGGGATTACAAAACCGTAAGTATAACCATAATTGTTTCTTGTGTATATTGTAATCTTAGTTTTATTCGTTGTCATAAACAAAGACAGACATATATCTTTATTCCAATATTCCTTTCCCAAGCTTCTGTTACTAATACTGTATCATCTTGACGGACTTGACCTTCATGGCGACGTCTTCCCCGTGCCACGTTGACTGCCACTGCTGTTTGCTCTTCCAGAAGTCCATCATGGCGGTCGGTGAGTTGTTCTTCCATGGTTTTGCATGAGGCGTATTATGCCAGGAGTCCAGGAAGTAGTTATTGGTACCACCTACAGCAACATTCAGAATGAGGCTCATCTGTAACACGAGAGAGTGAGTAAGTGAACGCCACAGTCATCACAATTCCAGTTAGATACTATGCAAAAATAATAGGGGAAGGTCCCAAACATATTAACAATTTGACAGTCATGAAGCACGTGAAATCGAACAGCACGTGCAATGGGTGGTATGCCAGATTTACCATTGTCACCTTGGCGCGGTTGTGAACAGACGCATATTGTTTTCTTGGAACCGAAAGCTCAAGCTCACTTCATAAAACACGTTTAATTATTCAAGGAGCAACAGCATTGCTCATGCGACGTTTGCACCGTGCTAAACGTTTACGTGCAATATGCATGTTGCTAGTGGGTACACGTCAGCATCGTGTTGCCAAAACGCTGCATGTTTCGCAATCTGTCAGCAGATTGGGGGCCCGACACCGGCAAACACATAACGTCGATGATCTACGTCGCTCTGGACGCCCAGGGGCAACAACTCCAGAACCAGGACAGGACAGCAACAATAGTTTTTGTCAATACCATCCAGCTTTCCTCAAACATCAAGCTGACATGTCGTGAAATAGCGCACATACGCTCGCTTAGTCATGGAAAACCATGTGGTCAGATGAAATCCAGTTTCTTTACCTTCCCATCAAAGGGTGCATCGTTACCGCCCTGAGACCAGACATTGGTACCAGATTGGTGGCTGTATGACCAGTAGCCTTGAGAAGGCGTCGTCCAGGCCATGACTGGCTGGTTGTCTATGTCCATCCTTATAAGAAAACGTGTTTAATATACAGGGACCAAAGGGACCACTAAATTTAGTTCGTTAAAACCGTAGTTCGTTATAAGCATATTTACAACATATATACATGGTGCTTTGCGAATTGACAAGTTAAATGAGAAATTTACAGTTAATAACCAAACATTTTCAAGAGACTAACAAAGAACAAGAAGCGATATTAACTCAATAAATGACCATCTGTCATTAGTGTGCCTTGTCAATGTGGAACTAACGTAAAAATGAAGTCAACAGATTGGGTACGGGATAGACACTTAAGCTAAAGGGAGAGAATTTTCGGGGACATAACTCGTATAAGACAAAAGTACATTCAAAGTGTTATGTTCATTGCAGTGAAATATCAAGTGTTATGTTCACCGCGGTGAAATATAAAGGGTAACGTTCACTGCAATGAAAATATCTCTTTTCTCAATTTCTGAAAAGTAAGTCTCGGTATTGAACGTTTTCACTGGTGTGCGTTGACTTAAACGTGCAGTATTCAAGGGCAACGTTGGTAATAAGTAGTATACACATTTATAAAAGACCTCATTTTGATGACTACGTGTATGTTACCTGATATGTCCAGCTGTCCAGTCCACTGAGTAAGTGTGAAAAGAATCTGCCCAAGTTGTTCCGGTTTTGCTTGTTCTGTAAAACACATTGTCCTTTATGAAAGTGTGTCTGTTTGTTTAATGTTGTGTTAACGCTGCACACCGCAGTATTCCAGCTATATGACAGCATATGTGAATAATCGAGTCTTGACCAGAACATCCATTTATTGACATTACGAACACCGATCCACACCGCCGAGCCTGATCACCGGCTCATCAAGTCGGCTCGAACGACCAGCACAGGTTGATGGGAATGTTTCCTAACCTGGAATCCTCACGGAGTGTGTGGAAGTGAGATAGAGAATGTGACATTCGTACGACTCAACAGCTACCGACATATCACTCTAACGTCATTCGTGATTAAAATGGCGTTGTATCTGCATGCATGTCATTTGGTTCAGGTTTCCACGTGTCCACGTTTAATGTTCATTTCCTGAAACATCATCTTCACCCTGCCTCAGCAACACGTAGTTGTGTCCTAAAATTTAGGATGTTCATAATTGCTGCACATGTACTGACATTCGGAATGCTTGTCGAGACCTGGTCTGAAGGTTTAATATTAATATCAAGTTATTGATGTTCCATAGTAACACTCATGAACATTGCCAGTTCATGTTTGTTTGTTGTTTAACGCCACACTTAGCAATATTCCAGCTGTATGAAGGCAGCCGGTGAACAGGAAAGTATGGATCAGACAATCCAGTGATTGATATCATAAGCATCGATCCAAGCCATTGGGATACGATGACATTCATCAGCTGAGTCAATAGTGAGTGAGTGAGTATGGTTTTACGCCGCTTTTAGCGATATTCCAGCAATATCACGGCGGGGGACACCAGAAATGGGCTTCACACATTGTACCCATGTCGGGAATCGAACCCGGGTCTTCGGCGTGACGAGCGAACGCTTTAACCACTGGGCTACCCGACCGCCCCGCTGAGTCAATAGGCCCGACCACCTGATCCGGTAAGTCGCCTCCTACTACAAGCATGGGCTGCTGAAGAGCGATAATTCACGGATCTTCACGGGTGGATAGTTTATGATAACGGTTGTATTACTTTGAATCTCCTTGCTGTCTGTGTTGACTTGGCGACGCTCCGTAATGAATTGTAGACAAGACACGGTCAACGCCCTGGGTGGCACCGTTAGACTCTCTCAAATGGACGTTGCCTTTGTATGAAATCATAGATGCATGTGTTAGCGTAGACGGATTGGGGTATATTTCAAAGGAGGGTTATTCTAATATTTCTAATATTTTCAACACGAGTCACTGTAATAGTTAATTTTGAACTATTCTAACAATTCTAATAGCGTTGATATGTTTTAACATGCATATTATTCCCGAGTTGTTTGGTCTATAACCATAATCCCCATGCTCGTTGGTTTAACAAATTAAAGCGCCAAATGTTCCACATAATGAGTGAGTGAGTATGGTTTTACACCACTATAACTATTTCCTAACAATATCACAGCGGGGACACCAGAATGGGTTTCACACGTTGTACCCATGAGGGGAATAGAACCCGGATCTTCGGCGTTACAAGCGATTGCTTTAACCACTAGGCTACCCGCCGCCTCGTTTCACATTCTGTTTCACATTTGTTTCACCGCGACATCCAGTATGTCCAGTGATCATGAACAGGTTATTGGCAAATGTGGTGAAACTTGGCAAACACGTTTTTTTCATTTCTTTTCGAAACAAATATTGCTTTTCATTTTTTTTTTTGAAAAAAGGAATCCCAGCACACTGCGTCCCCACTTAATTAAAATGCTCCCAACTTACTCACTCAATGATGGAACACATACCTCTTGATTCCATAATGTCGATCTCACCGGAAGCTGGCCAGGCACCATATTTCCAAGGCCAGCCGGGAGGAAGCAGCCAGATTGCTACAACATTTAAATCAAAATATGAACTGGATATCTATAAGTTCGGAATGTTCATTATTGCAATGTCCACAATGAAAGTATATTTATATGTAATGCTCCAGTGGAATCATTTGCGTAAGTCATAAATGTAAAACATCAACGCCTGAGAATAGTCAGTCGCGAAACAAATTCCATAGGGCGCAAAAGGCAAAATAATGATGACAATAATATGAATGGATCACTGCCAAAAAGAGATGACACCCGGTGTTCAACATGCCACGTTTGACATATGTATTTTAGGCGCATGCCATATACGGGTGGCACCATCATCATATGGAATTCGATGATAAATCAAACAGTTTTACTCACATGATATCCTCCTTCAAAGGACCATTTCGTATTTTTGAGGGAACCTGGGATTTTATCGATAAAATGATTGTCCCCGAAAATTCTTGAAAAATATAATTATGCTGAGGCAAAAGGAAATTGCCTGCCATGAACATCACATTCTTGCAATGTGGTTTTATTTCAATAAAATTCAGGCTCAAGGTTTAAATAAAAAATAGATCTGGTTTTGTAGCTCTAGTTGAAAAAAATAACTAATATTGACACAAAATCCGAGCCACCACCAACCTCCTCCCTCCCCCTTCCCCCACTCCCCCAACCCCTCCTCTGATGGTCGTTCCCTTACTATGCGTTACACAATATGTAATTGCATTGGACACAGAGGACGCACCTGGCCAGATCCAATCTCCCTTGGGAATCTTCGCCACAACCTCAACCCGTCCATGTGTGATTGAGGCTACAGAAAACACCTTAGATGACATAATTGGTGGAATCTGAGCTCCCTGACGACGACAACCATTGTCTTCCGCCGCTGTGCATGATCCCCATTGTTCTGTAATAGATTATATAGAGCCAAACTGTCAAGTGCAGTGTCCGTTGGGACATGGAGACATACGGATAGGTGTGGTGTCTTTAGGGACATGGAGACATACGGATAGGTGTGGTGTCTGTTAGGACATAGAGACATACGGATAGGTGTCATGTCTATTAGGACATGGAGACATACGGATAGGTGTGGTGTCTGTTAGGACATAGAGACATACGGATAGGTGTGGTTTCTGTTAGGACAAGGAGACGTACAGATAGGTGTGGTGTATTTAGGGACATGGAGACATACGGATAGGTGTGGTGTCTGTTAGGACATAGAGACATACGGATAGGTGTGGTGTCTTTAGGGACATGGAGACATACGGATAGGTGTAGTGTCTGTTAGGACATAGAGACATACGGATAGGTGTGTTTTTTGTTAGGACATAGAGACATACGTATAGGTGTGGTGTCTGTTAGGACATAGAGACATACCGATAGGTGTGGTGTCTGTTAGGACATAGAGACATACGGATAGGTGTGGTGTTTGTTAGGATATGGAGACATACGGATAGGTGTGGTGTCTGTTAGGACATAGAGACATACGGATAGGTGTGGTGTCTGTTAGGGCATGGAGACATACGGATAGGTGTGGTGTCTATTAGAACATGGAGACAAACGGATAGGTGTGGTGTCTGTTAGGATATAGAGACATACGGATAGGTGTGGTGTCTGTTAGGACATAGAGACATACGGATAGGTGTGGTGTCTGTTAGGACATAGAGACATACGGATATGTGTGGTGTCTGTTAGGACATAGAGACATACGGATAGGTGTGGTGTATCTTAGGACATAAAGCCCCTCGGTTAAATGTGCTGTCTGTTAGAAAATAGACATAGAGAGTGTGTTTTCTTTTAGAACATGTGCTATTCATTACAGTGGTTTCTGTAAGAATAGCATAATTTCAGAGGCATGGATAATCACAAAACTTACCAATAAATGACATCACGTTTTGGGTAAAGTTAACATCGAGATAAGCTTACTGAATAAGACGGGTGTAACGCCAGACTAAGAAATAGAATATACGATGGGGGTACGGGACCACCCCAAGGAAGCTCAGGAGCTGGAGCTAGTCTAGGGTGGAGTTGTCCCGTACCACCATCGTCTAACTCAGTGGTTAAGGTTAAGGTTAACTCTTAAGGTAGCTGAGTTTGTTTTGTGGAACGGGGCCTTGTGACAGAGACATATGCCACAGTCTGCTATTCTGTCATGGAGAAGATATTTAAAAACATAAGTCAAATCTCAACTCTTCTTATAGAAAAAATAGCATCATATGGCTTAGGTTGTTATTCTGCTGAAGAGGTGCTAAAACATATGACGTTTCGAGTTGTTCTGTTGTTTAGCATACAGAAACATGCAATAAAGTCATCGTTCGGTTAACGAGAACACAGTCTGCTCTATCTATAGGTTCCGAGTACGAAATGACCATGGGGATGGGGAAAAGAATGTTGGTATAATAAGTTTTAAAAACAAGTCAGCATTGGTTCAGATCGATCGATTACAAGGTAACCAAAACCAGTGTCTAGAAACATTTTTCAGCTGAATTATGCTTGGTTTTGACTCTGAGGTCCATGGTACGACCCAGAACATGTAGAGGGCGTCATGGAAAATCATAAAAACGAAATTCTATGGAGTAGGCCCGTATACAGCCTCAGACGTATCCCGGCCAACAAACCTGATCTTGTCCTATTTGATTAATCCAGTGAAATCATTAATATCATTGAATTTTATGTCCCCTTTGACGCCAATGTGATTGACAAGATTCATGCAAAACATGGCAAATATGTAGACCTTCCTTTGGAAATGTCATGCTTGCATCCCAAGGACCAAATTGTCCGACTCCCCTTTGTTCTCGGTACCTAAGGTTAAAATGACTCACAACTTTGGTACCTCCCAGTCTGTTGACTGACATTGGGAGAGTACACGGTTTCGCTACCAGGAATACAGCCCTTCTGACAATCTGGCTAAATCAGAAGGCTGTAGTGTTGGGGAGTTTTCACATTCTCCGAAACATTCTGGGATGGTCCCATTTGCTGTCCGGGATGCGTGTAGAGGGGGCAAGGGCCCTAAAATGATGATAAACCTAACCAGCCTGACTGTGCCAGGATCACCCAAATTCTCTTTGTTGCATTTTTATTTTAATATGTAAATAAGAATAATAGCCCAACGATAATAACTAGATTAATACAGTTTTGGGTGTTACTGTTTGCATTCCTGCATTTCTTAATTTTTAATTTCACCAGGAGTAAAACATATGAAGGTTTCTTTACGTTTGATTAGTTAGAAAAGAAGTATATAGAATAAATCAAGTTTTACTTGCATTACAAAGGTAGTGATGTAGTATACATACGTTTAACGTCAAGGACGCCGTGTTGAAAGAAATCGTCTCCAAACTTGTCAGCAGTGAATGTCTGTATAATAAATTGATAAAGTAACAGAATATGCCATTCGCTTCTCGTTTTATGTCTATAAAAGATACGGTTATGTAGTTCATTTATGTTATCAAGACATCTTAAATATATTACCGGTTTGAGGTAGAGAACGCCATTCTTGATGTACGTGTTGGCAGCTTCAGGTGTATACATCTGGAACTCTCCATTCTAATAATTATAATCATAATCATAATAAAAAAAGGAATCATGCAAAACTGAAACACAAATTAATAATATATAGCTTAATATTTGGCACGTGACTGCTCAGGTCTTACATGAAGATTATCTTGTTGACAACCAAATGTCCCATCAAAGGAAAATCATGGCTCTAGTTGATGGATTTGAGATGAACTATAAAGGAAAATGTCGACTTCAATCGGGGTCACGGGTGGCCCAGTCGTTGCGTCCCTTGGGCACGCCAGAAACCTATGATTGTGGGTTCGAATCCCGGTTCGCCCCTGTTATGTTTCTAGGTTTTACCGAAGTGGTAAACCGCTAAGACCTGCATCACTTCGGGCTTTTCTCCGACATGAAGCTGACACGCCATGATATAACTGTAAAACTGGTAAAAGCGGCGTTAAACCCAACATACTCGCTCGTCTTGAATCTTACCCCTCCTCCCCAACATGTTATTTCATGGTGCCAATGGTTAGGATTGAGTTGGTGCGAGTTGAACGAGTCCTCAAAGACGGTGTTACCACGACGGTATAGCCGTGGGCTAAGTGATGAGGCAGCTGTAGGGGTATGTAATACTGTCATTAAGGCGTGGGTATATCATACTTGTCATACAGGTTTATTTCATGTCAACATTTGTTATTTGTTAAGCGAGTTCTTGTCGGTGCTACTAATTAAATCCCCCGTAAGAACCTGGATCTTCAGCAACACATGCTTTTCAGAAGAAATCGGGTTGTCACGCTCGCTGACTTGGTTGAGTGAGTGAGTGAGTGGGGTTTTACGCCGCTTTTAGCAATATTCCAGCAATATCACGGCGGGGGGCACCAGAAATGGGCTTCACACATTGTACCCATGTCGGGAATCGAACCCGGGTCTTCGGCGTGACGAGCGAACGGACATGGTTGATGCATGTCGTCGTATCCAAGTTGCGTAGATCGATGCTCAAATGATTTCAAACATTGGATTGTCCGGTTAAGATTCGATTATTTACATACCGCCGTCATACAGCTGGAATATTGCTGAGTGAGACGTTAACGAACAGACAGTAACAAACAAAGGAGTTAAGTATGTTCTTGTAGCAAACGGTTCTCCATATCAATGTGTGCTTCATTAATCATGTTACTTTCAAACCATTTCAAATATCTAAAGATTTACTTAATGTATATGATCAATGTGACTATGAAATATGGACATACCTGGAATAGTGAAGACACCGTCTACATGGTATACAACATCGCCACTAGCAGATAAATATTTCACTGAATATTCAATCGCTTCCTTATCAGTGAAGGCATGTTTGCTTTCGACCTCACACTTGAAGTGTCCAGCAGCTGAAATATGGGCATATATCATGGAATAAGTTGGTGAGTGAGTGAGTGAGTGAGTGAGTGAGTGAGTGAGTGAGTGGGTGAGTGAGTGAGGTATAATTTAACTTTACATCGGCAGTGTGTCAGTCATGATATTATAGTGACGAGAACAGTTACAAAGATAAATATCTGTAATTGAAACGTGAATGCGACATACATATATCTACATTATATTGGAACATGCATGTAGAAGCTGGCCTTTCAAATGATAAAACAACCTAATGCGGGCACAGTCATACAGGTCGATTATGACATTGATTGTCATCAGATGGTACCACTGACTGCTGCCTTTAGCGCTCATCAGATGGTAACACTAACTGCTGTCTTCAGCGTTCATTGGATAGTAACACTGACAGCTGCTTTCAGCGTTCATTTGATGGTAACACTAACTGCTGTCTTCAGCGTTCATTGGATGGGAACAATGTATTACTCGCATATCATGAAGACATATTTGTAATGTTATTAACTTAAGAATTGACTTCCTTATTTTTTGCGTTTTATAAACGTGAAAATCAGTGAACGCACTGTGTACATCTGCGAAGCGGATTTACGCCAAGTGTGCACACCGGGTTTAACATTAACTTCATAAACCAAAAACAAACCATACATAAATCAATTCCTATATCTTTGTCAACAAAAATAACTCCACTTACTACTTATATAATCATCAACAAACATAACATTGGAGAAAATAACACAATAATACAACAGTAGTCCGTTAATGGTCTGATAGTTTTTCGGGTGTGTGTGTGAGCGAGTGAGCGTGTGTGTGAGAGAGAGAGTGAATGTGTGTGTGAGAGAGAGACAGTGTGTGTGAGTGTGTGTGATAGTGTGTGTGTGAGAGAGAGCGTGTGTGTGAGCGAGAGAGAGTGTGTGTGAGTGTGTCTGTGTACATGTGGGAGAGTGAGTGTGCGTGACAGTGAGTTCGTGTGTGTGTGTGTGTGTGTGTATGTTTGTGAGAGAGAGAGAGTGGGTGTTTGTGTGTGTGTGTGTGTGTGTGTGTGTGTGTGTGTGTGTGTGTGTGTGTGTGGCTGCTAGTCCGGACTAATCTCTTGGTAGAAGAGACATTTGCTCGTCACGCCTATAATTTCTGCGCTTCTGTACCCTCGATGCAAATGTGTAAAGTAAATCATCGACTACTGCTCAAAACGACGAAAAGCCTGAGCCACTTTATATGTCCAAAACTAACACATATTTAGGATTATTCTGTTATCTGTGCGAGATTAAACTCACCGTTTCTACGAACTGTAACAGTGTCCGTCACGCGTGGCAAATGTCCCGTTGGTTGATGAATAGCATACTTGAACTCAATGGCATTTACACCTGGTACATCTGTCAATGAAACAGGATCAATATTAACAAATGTTATATTTGGGATAACACTTTCTTAGTAAAGTACAGATTCTCGTACTTTTTGGGGGGTTGAATCCCGTCCGTGATTCGAACCCAAACTTGCCAGAGTGAGGCACCTAGTCGCCAGCACACAAAGTCAGCGATCTAACCCACTCAGCCTCCGAGGCTTCCACAAAAATGAAAGTCCGACAACTGGTAGTCTAGATCACGTACTTTGAGTACCGCTCTGACAAGTGTAAATGGCACGGTTCCCATGGCCGAAAGCTATTCAATATTATTTGCGATTTTGTAATATTGATGATCTGATCTAATGATCCTCTTGTGAAGCATGTCAAGATTCACGATGAATACAAGGTTTGCGTGAACGAACCAAGGATGTTAGACATGATCTCAATGTCAGTGTTGAATGTGATGATGGTTCTGTACTGCTGCACGGTACAGAAATGAGTGTCAACCAAGCGAAGTGCCATATCAAATCGATACAGGCTCGGTCCTTCAAAGGAAGGCTCTCTGAACGACCACGACCACTGTGTCGAGTTTATGTGCAGTGTGTTGAGAGGAACAACAACCCAACAACCTCCAGGCCAACCTGGCCTTGACAATTATTTATGTAATAGATTTCTCTGTCCCTTTTGACAGTATTGTGATTGACAAGATTCAACATGGCACATATCAGAACCTCGCTTAAGAAATGTCACACTTGCATCCCACGTACCACGTTTTCCGACTCCCCGTTGTTCTCGGTGCCTTAGATGTTGTACCCTTAAATCCTTTGACTGACAAGTGGAGAGTACCCAGGTTTGCTGCCAGGAACCCAGCCCTTATGTCAATCTGGGTAATGCAGAAGGCTGCAGTTTTGGGGAGTCTTCACATTCTCCGAAAAGTTCTGGATGGGTTCGACTAGGCAGCGCTTCCTGGGAGAAGTCCCATTCGCTGTCTGGTCAGCCTGTGGAGGGGACAAAGGCCCTGAGCTGATGATGAGCCTAACCAGCCTGACTGTGCCAGGATCACCAGGGCCTTCTTTCCTGCATTAATTTATTTCTATCTGTAAAATCTAATAACGTATAACTGAATGTGCTTACCAGGAAAGGAAACAGCCAAAGTGTTCTTTTCTGCCTCGTGTAATTTGATTGTAGGTTGCGGTCCTGCTAACGCCACTGAAACCAGGAGGCCGATCAGCAGAAACATGCAAGCTGCCATATTGACGGTGCAAATGCTACTGGTCTAATATTCCTGTGGCTTTTAACGTATTTCTGGCATATGTGTGAAGTACCATGTGTTGCACTTATGTAAGGGCGCTATCTTAATACTAAAACGTACTGAACACGTTATCATTTTCGTGCGTTTAAGAGCATTTAAGATGTAGATACGTTCTGGTTTCAAAGTTCATGCTTGGGTGGAGGTAAAATCGAAGCCCAGATAATTATGCATGTTGCTTCGATTATCGTACTTTTTGTATAACGCTGTAACAACGAAGTTTTTTTCATGAATTGCGATGTCCGTAGCATTTCAATTATGTTCACGATTTAGAGTGAACAACACGCTATTAACTAAGAGCCGTGTGCTTTATTTAATGAGCTCTGTTTTTGTATCATGGATGGGAATTAAGAGTTTGGTTTGAATACCTCTGCCATTTACAATATGCTCGTCAAAACAATTTAGGGAACACTGATATTTTGTAGCACTGTTCATTCGATTGCTTTTAAATTTGGTAAATGGCCTCCTGATCGGCGGCTAACGTACTGATATTGAAGACGATCCTTACTCAAGTGACTTCATGACCAGAACAAAGACTTTGAATCATACTGGACTCGTCAGCGTTCATTTTGACCAGCACTCATTTTCATGGAATTTTGTTGTTGTAATCTCCTCCTCATAGCTGCCGTAAAAATGGAGATCGTGCATTTGCTTACTTATTCTCATGAAGCACGAGCCACAAGGAGTTTGTGTGCGAAATTTGGGTTGATAAAGGCAGGTCATGGTGTGGGCCGCCTTCTCATTTCATCACAGAACCAATCTGTACGTCATCAACGGGAATTTGAATGCTGTTCGCTGCAGGGATGAGATTCTGAGACCAATGGTAATTCCTTATCTTCATCGAATAGGTCCACAGGCGGTTTTCCAGGATGACAATGCTAGACCTCATCGTGCACGCATAGTCACTGACTTTCTGGGACAAAACAATGTTACTCGCATGGAATGGCCAGCATATTCTCCTGATATGGCACCCATTGAACACGTATGGGATCTGTTAACGAGACGTGTTAGGGAGAACCACCCTCCACCTCAAGATCTGCGCCAGCTTGCTCAATAGCTGAGTTTGGAGTGGCATGCTATCCCACAGAACACACTACAGACATTAGTGACATCCATGAGGTGGCTGCAAGGGGCGGACACCCTCGTTACTGACTTTTCTCTCATGGCCTGGATTTCCAATTTTGACCCCAGTGACATTATTGACATCAACACTTGTTCACGTTAAGAAATGTAGTGGATTGTTCATGATTCTTTCTTACTGTATACTCGGTCATTATTAAATTTACTACACATGTCGTCGTCATCTGTTCCTTTTTTATTTTAAGTGCAAACATATCAGTGTTCCCTAACTTCTTTTGAGTAGTATATACGAAGGTTTGTGTTTTTTTCTTGTGATATTTTAAGGAAATTTTAGTACAATCCTATACTACTCAGGCTAACTAAAGTTATATCAAAGAATTGGGTGTTCCTTAACTTTCTTTGAGTAGAATGTATTTAATCTTACATGGCGTGGGTGTTATCTTGGAGTGACAAAGTCTTTGTTTAACAGTCACTTATCATTCGAGGTATCGTTGTGACCTGTAAATGTCCCTAGTTGTCCTTGGTTTCTATGACATAGTATCTACGATAGTCTCAGTAAAAATGGTTCGTTTCATTCGGGGAGAGGGAGGGGGGGGGGGGGGGGGGGGGGGGTGTAGCCTAGTGGTTGATGCGTTTGCTCGTCACCCGGGTTCGATTCCCGACATGGGTAACTTTACATGGCGTGTCCCCCGCCGTGATATTGCTGAAATATTGCTAACAACGGCGTAAAAACATACTCACTCACTCGTTTTAGTGGGATGGATACATCATGTGTGTGACAGATAGGCCATCCTTCAGTGTGCCATGTTAGATTCGTACTGTATACAGTGTTTAACGATTACCTAAGATTATGTAGTGTCGCCAGCGTAATGGTGACCTGTCCAACAAATTGAAAGTCTTAGTCACAAATTGAGGTACCACGATAGTCTCTCCAGAATGATAGGAGAACAAGGGTGTCTGCACCTAAGTCTTTTATCTGTTAAGACCAATAGAAGCATTTCTACCTTCGTTATACAGAAGGCGCTTTGCTCAAAGGCAACAGTAAAAATGATCCTACAGGTTACACACAACCAAATGTTTTCCCATAGACTTCTATAGTAACGTTATAGCTTTTTAAAAAATAACTAGGCATTCAACAGCCATAACATTTACATATCTGCACAGTCTGGCCTTAAAGCTGCAATAAAAACACAAATTTTGGCTAGGTTACCCAGCTCCTTTTCCGAGTACAGGAAGCTGAACACACCAACCCCAGTTCCGCACCAAATATCACCTGCTTGAAAATATCTGTGCTCACATAAAGCACAAGTCATCTTGTTCAAAAAGTCAGCACCAAATATTGAAAAATATGGGCAGTTTTAATTACTGGATGGATGTGCATTTAAAAGACATAAAAATCTTACACAATATCATCCAATCACAGCCTGCATATGTCTCTTGATCTGTACTGAAGGCTCCCTACGAAAACCGCACTGTCACAACCAGTTCTGATTTAGTGTAGTAGAACCTGTAGACACAACTGTCTAAAACTGCACTTGTCAAATTTGTGATGTATTCATTGTAAATAGATGTAGCTTCTTGGAAACAAATGGAAATTGTTTCAAGTTCAATACTTTTTCCTATCTGACAGGTCTATATGACACCCATATACACATATCTGATGTACCAAAAGAGCTGTGAGGGTTAAATTATTTAGATTTTGTCAACTGATTACAAAATGAACTTCTGTTTTAATAAAGAACTTTCTATGACAGTACACAGGCCTTTATTGTTTATTCTTGTTTCACACAAGGATGGGTTCACAGGTCAATTCCATGGTTGCCAGACGCTGCTTCGAACATATCCCCCCAAAAGTATCTTTTCGACCCCGTATGATAGACAATACTTGGAAATTCAAAACAAATTAGGCTTTCATATTTTTAATTTATTAATGGTGAGTTGTTTGCTGACCTTTGCTGATAACAACTGAGGATAGCAAAGTCTGGTACATAACATGGAATTTGGTTGTGACACTAATAAGCTTAAGTCATAAAAGAAGCTGGACTCAGTGAGCTTGCTGGAACTGGTACCCCTGCCTTGTTTACATAGGCCAATATATAAATGACAGGTCCATATTTGGTATTTTAACTATGGGAGGTCAAGAACCAATGTTGATGCTTTCATTCCAAAGAAAAATTCATAGTGTCAACATCTTGAACCTACTCTTGAAACATGGGGAGACATCGAAGGAATTCGATAACATCTTTTAGAATGGGACATAAAGCTTGGAATTCAGGCAAAAAATTCACCAGTGAAAAGCAAAGCAACTTTAAAGTGCCAAAAACTGTCAGGTTGACAACTGAGCTCCACAAGAAAGTGTGCAGTGTAGGGGTGGCTGGTGTCCAGCAAGTTCAAACACTGACAAGTGAACCGTACCGTCTGTTAAGGCCAAGGAAGGAAAACACCCCTGAGGAGGATAAGAGTTCCCTGAAAACAAAAAGTGAAAGGTAATAACACTTTAAACTATTTATTCCTTTGGCCTAGACTTTGAAATACTTGTAGGGAATACAAGATGCTCACTGCTAAATGATATGGGTGGATAAACTTACCAAGTTCAAGTATTTGTCCTTTAACGAGATCACTTAATAAAAGTTTAATATAATGGACAGTTTTCAGTTATTAGGTACAGCAAGGGATCAAATTCTAATACATATATGAGTGGTTTGTTCAATACCATATAAAAAACAGTGTTGTTACACCCTAATTAAGGGCTTGAGGGGGATAGAAATAGAATATGCATTTGATCTGCCAGGGGAGATAATTCAGAAATGTCGAACACTATCACATACTTAAAAGGCTTATTTAGAAGTTTTCAAAGTAGTCAATGGGTTTTCTTTAATCTGCAGGACTGCTGCTGATGTTTACCACCTGTTGCATGTTGGAGAGACTGACAAACTGTACAATGAGGCATTCCGCCAGCACGCCAAGACTTCGCCTATGTGTAAGGGGGACATTGTCATGGACATAGACAATGAACAGCAGTGGGGACTGAACTGGATAGAGAGACTTAAATGCACTGACTGTACATACCTGTCAGAGTACCATAAACTGTACAAGGAGGTAGAGGGTAGTGGAATGAGAAGGGGACGTCGATCTTCCACTGCCAATACTGGACTTCAGATAGGCCTCTCAAAATGTCCCATTGGAAGTGAGAGTTTCCGTGTCCTGTGCATGAGTGCCGATATACCTCCACCATCCCATTCAGGGATGCAGAAAGCTGCGAACAGAGTTTGTGATAATATAAAATCTCAGAACACAAAGGATATGAGAGCCAGGAGGGTGGAAATAAGGGAAATAAATAAATACAGGGGAACAAATTTAAATAACATTAGTTTATCAACTGATGCAATGTACAACAATCCACTTTGTTCAGGTGTTGGGAAAACCCCTTTTCAGCCAGCCACTCAGGTAACCTATGTGGCCACTGAGAACCAAACTAGTGATCATCAAATTTTGGCTTTAAAAACAAAATCAAAGCTCTGTTCAAAGCACAGTTTAGTTGACAACATTTCTTGTGTCAACAACCCAGACTGCACATCTGATTTGCACATGTCAGAATCAATTGGTAATGAAAAACAGTTAGCTGCAGAGTGTTTCAGGGACTTAAAGAAAGATCAAATTGAGGTAGAATTTTTGACAACAGATGCTGACAGTGCAGCTCACACAGCTCTTTCTGAAATGTATGAAGCAGGTGATATGGATGTTTCCCCACAAACTTTTCTCGATACACGGCATCTCTCGGCCAGCCATAGAAAGTTTATTAAAAATTCTAAATTTGTTGTGGATATGATGCCTGCTAGAACCAAAAAAGACAAACAAAGTTTGGCAAATACATTTTCTTTAGACTGTGCATCCAGATGTGCAGCTGAGTTCTCAGCTGCTTACTCAAGTCATGCAGGTGACCTGACAAAGTTGAAGACATCTCTTTCATGTACTTCTGATGCTATTGCAAACTGTTACATGGGTGATCACAGAAAATGTAGAAGGCAGTCATTTGTTTGCAAGGGGGAGAAGAAAAATTGGTTATTGCAAAGTAAATATTTAGATAAAAACTTCAAAATTGGAAACAATGAAACTAACTTTCAAAATTTGAGAAAATGCACTGATTTTCGTCTCGGCCCGAACATGATCGAAAAGACGCAATTCAACCTCAATAGTCAAAAGTGTGAGGCAACAAATAAGGCATTGCGCCGGTCATTACCTCGCGATACCACCTTTGCTCGTAACTTCCAAGGTAGAGCTCACAGTGCTGTTCATAGCGTCAACTGCCAGAGTCCGGTAAAGTCAATTCGCAATCTTCGATCAGGGCTTGGATGTGCTGTCACTGCAAAAGGAAAAATAGATGATGAGATAAGCAAAAGTCATAATAAAGTACTTAAAGCTAAAACATACAAGAAATCACAGAAAAGTAAGGACCGCCGTGCAAGGAAAAAGTTAGAACTATTCAAACTCCATCATTGTAGAAAAATTCATTATTCGAAAGACATGTTATTGAAAAGAAATGCATATTTGAGAAATTTACACCCAAAATAGGATAATCCATCTTAAAAATTGCCCCAAACAGAAAGATCTAATGATCAGATACATAACTTACACCAAACAGTAAGGTTTATGACTTTTGGTGCACAAGCCCTGTTGTCGACAGTGAAGTCTCTCCATGTTAATTTCATGGGACTCTACTTTCAAATGCTCAACATTCACACAAGAGGCGTTATGACAGAGATGGCTCACTTCAACTTTGTTGCCAAAGTTGTCAGTGTTGCTAAAACCATCTGGAAGGCATTTATGCACAATGCAGAGGGCTATTCTGTGAGCTCTCTCCTCTGTCCGCGCCTTTGACGGCCACAAAAAGAAGCAACGACCATAGCCCTGCTTATCACGGCAGCCCAACCATTCCTTACAACCCCATTTCCCACTCGCTTCACCCATTTTGCGTTCAAATTTGCCTCTACAATTATCCCAAAAGGTCTCCATGGCAATAGATATACAGAAAAACATATAAATTAGGAAATGCTGAAATATGCACTTACCCTACAGGTTACACACAACCAAATGTTTTCCCATAGACTTCTATAGTAACGTTATAGCTTTTTAAAAAATAACTAGGCATTCAACAGCCATAACATTTACATATCTGCACAGTCTGGCCTTAAAGCTGCAATAAAAACACAAATTTTGGCTAGGTTACCCAGCTCCTTTTCCGAGTACAGGAAGCTGAACACACCAACCCCAGTTCCGCACCAAATATCACCTGCTTGAAAATATCTGTGCTCACATAAAGCACAAGTCATCTTGTTCAAAAAGTCAGCACCAAATATTGAAAAATATGGGCAGTTTTAATTACTGGATGGATGTGCATTTAAAAGACATAAAAATCTTACACAATATCATCCAATCACAGCCTGCATATGTCTCTTGATCTGTACTGAAGGCTCCCTACGAAAACCGCACTGTCACAACCAGTTCTGATTTAGTGTAGTAGAACCTGTAGACACAACTGTCTAAAACTGCACTTGTCAAATTTGTGATGTATTCATTGTAAATAGATGTAGCTTCTTGGAAACAAATGGAAATTGTTTCAAGTTCAATACTTTTTCCTATCTGACAGGTCTATATGACACCCATATACACATATCTGATGTACCAAAAGAGCTGTGAGGGTTAAATTATTTAGATTTTGTCAACTGATTACAAAATGAACTTCTGTTTTAATAAAGAACTTTCTATGACAGTACACAGGCCTTTATTGTTTATTCTTGTTTCACACAAGGATGGGTTCACAGGTCAATTCCATGGTTGCCAGACGCTGCTTCGAACATATCCCCCCAAAAGTATCTTTTCGACCCCGTATGATAGACAATACTTGGAAATTCAAAACAAATTAGGCTTTCATATTTTTAATTTATTAATGGTGAGTTGTTTGCTGACCTTTGCTGATAACAACTGAGGATAGCAAAGTCTGGTACATAACATGGAATTTGGTTGTGACACTAATAAGCTTAAGTCATAAAAGAAGCTGGACTCAGTGAGCTTGCTGGAACTGGTACCCCTGCCTTGTTTACATAGGCCAATATATAAATGACAGGTCCATATTTGGTATTTTAACTATGGGAGGTCAAGAACCAATGTTGATGCTTTCATTCCAAAGAAAAATTCATAGTGTCAACATCTTGAACCTACTCTTGAAACATGGGGAGACATCGAAGGAATTCGATAACATCTTTTAGAATGGGACATAAAGCTTGGAATTCAGGCAAAAAATTCACCAGTGAAAAGCAAAGCAACTTTAAAGTGCCAAAAACTGTCAGGTTGACAACTGAGCTCCACAAGAAAGTGTGCAGTGTAGGGGTGGCTGGTGTCCAGCAAGTTCAAACACTGACAAGTGAACCGTACCGTCTGTTAAGGCCAAGGAAGGAAAACACCCCTGAGGAGGATAAGAGTTCCCTGAAAACAAAAAGTGAAAGGTAATAACACTTTAAACTATTTATTCCTTTGGCCTAGACTTTGAAATACTTGTAGGGAATACAAGATGCTCACTGCTAAATGATATGGGTGGATAAACTTACCAAGTTCAAGTATTTGTCCTTTAACGAGATCACTTAATAAAAGTTTAATATAATGGACAGTTTTCAGTTATTAGGTACAGCAAGGGATCAAATTCTAATACATATATGAGTGGTTTGTTCAATACCATATAAAAAACAGTGTTGTTACACCCTAATTAAGGGCTTGAGGGGGATAGAAATAGAATATGCATTTGATCTGCCAGGGGAGATAATTCAGAAATGTCGAACACTATCACATACTTAAAAGGCTTATTTAGAAGTTTTCAAAGTAGTCAATGGGTTTTCTTTAATCTGCAGGACTGCTGCTGATGTTTACCACCTGTTGCATGTTGGAGAGACTGACAAACTGTACAATGAGGCATTCCGCCAGCACGCCAAGACTTCGCCTATGTGTAAGGGGGACATTGTCATGGACATAGACAATGAACAGCAGTGGGGACTGAACTGGATAGAGAGACTTAAATGCACTGACTGTACATACCTGTCAGAGTACCATAAACTGTACAAGGAGGTAGAGGGTAGTGGAATGAGAAGGGGACGTCGATCTTCCACTGCCAATACTGGACTTCAGATAGGCCTCTCAAAATGTCCCATTGGAAGTGAGAGTTTCCGTGTCCTGTGCATGAGTGCCGATATACCTCCACCATCCCATTCAGGGATGCAGAAAGCTGCGAACAGAGTTTGTGATAATATAAAATCTCAGAACACAAAGGATATGAGAGCCAGGAGGGTGGAAATAAGGGAAATAAATAAATACAGGGGAACAAATTTAAATAACATTAGTTTATCAACTGATGCAATGTACAACAATCCACTTTGTTCAGGTGTTGGGAAAACCCCTTTTCAGCCAGCCACTCAGGTAACCTATGTGGCCACTGAGAACCAAACTAGTGATCATCAAATTTTGGCTTTAAAAACAAAATCAAAGCTCTGTTCAAAGCACAGTTTAGTTGACAACATTTCTTGTGTCAACAACCCAGACTGCACATCTGATTTGCACATGTCAGAATCAATTGGTAATGAAAAACAGTTAGCTGCAGAGTGTTTCAGGGACTTAAAGAAAGATCAAATTGAGGTAGAATTTTTGACAACAGATGCTGACAGTGCAGCTCACACAGCTCTTTCTGAAATGTATGAAGCAGGTGATATGGATGTTTCCCCACAAACTTTTCTCGATACACGGCATCTCTCGGCCAGCCATAGAAAGTTTATTAAAAATTCTAAATTTGTTGTGGATATGATGCCTGCTAGAACCAAAAAAGACAAACAAAGTTTGGCAAATACATTTTCTTTAGACTGTGCATCCAGATGTGCAGCTGAGTTCTCAGCTGCTTACTCAAGTCATGCAGGTGACCTGACAAAGTTGAAGACATCTCTTTCATGTACTTCTGATGCTATTGCAAACTGTTACATGGGTGATCACAGAAAATGTAGAAGGCAGTCATTTGTTTGCAAGGGGGAGAAGAAAAATTGGTTATTGCAAAGTAAATATTTAGATAAAAACTTCAAAATTGGAAACAATGAAACTAACTTTCAAAATTTGAGAAAATGCACTGATTTTCGTCTCGGCCCGAACATGATCGAAAAGACGCAATTCAACCTCAATAGTCAAAAGTGTGAGGCAACAAATAAGGCATTGCGCCGGTCATTACCTCGCGATACCACCTTTGCTCGTAACTTCCAAGGTAGAGCTCACAGTGCTGTTCATAGCGTCAACTGCCAGAGTCCGGTAAAGTCAATTCGCAATCTTCGATCAGGGCTTGGATGTGCTGTCACTGCAAAAGGAAAAATAGATGATGAGATAAGCAAAAGTCATAATAAAGTACTTAAAGCTAAAACATACAAGAAATCACAGAAAAGTAAGGACCGCCGTGCAAGGAAAAAGTTAGAACTATTCAAACTCCATCATTGTAGAAAAATTCATTATTCGAAAGACATGTTATTGAAAAGAAATGCATATTTGAGAAATTTACACCCAAAATAGGATAATCCATCTTAAAAATTGCCCCAAACAGAAAGATCTAATGATCAGATACATAACTTACACCAAACAGTAAGGTTTATGACTTTTGGTGCACAAGCCCTGTTGTCGACAGTGAAGTCTCTCCATGTTAATTTCATGGGACTCTACTTTCAAATGCTCAACATTCACACAAGAGGCGTTATGACAGAGATGGCTCACTTCAACTTTGTTGCCAAAGTTGTCAGTGTTGCTAAAACCATCTGGAAGGCATTTATGCACAATGCAGAGGGCTATTCTGTGAGCTCTCTCCTCTGTCCGCGCCTTTGACGGCCACAAAAAGAAGCAACGACCATAGCCCTGCTTATCACGGCAGCCCAACCATTCCTTACAACCCCATTTCCCACTCGCTTCACCCATTTTGCGTTCAAATTTGCCTCTACAATTATCCCAAAAGGTCTCCATGGCAATAGATATACAGAAAAACATATAAATTAGGAAATGCTGAAATATGCACTTACCCTACAGGTTACACACAACCAAATGTTTTCCCATAGACTTCTATAGTAACGTTATAGCTTTTTAAAAAATAACTAGGCATTCAACAGCCATAACATTTACATATCTGCACAGTCTGGCCTTAAAGCTGCAATAAAAACACAAATTTTGGCTAGGTTACCCAGCTCCTTTTCCGAGTACAGGAAGCTGAACACACCAACCCCAGTTCCGCACCAAATATCACCTGCTTGAAAATATCTGTGCTCACATAAAGCACAAGTCATCTTGTTCAAAAAGTCAGCACCAAATATTGAAAAATATGGGCAGTTTTAATTACTGGATGGATGTGCATTTAAAAGACATAAAAATCTTACACAATATCATCCAATCACAGCCTGCATATGTCTCTTGATCTGTACTGAAGGCTCCCTACGAAAACCGCACTGTCACAACCAGTTCTGATTTAGTGTAGTAGAACCTGTAGACACAACTGTCTAAAACTGCACTTGTCAAATTTGTGATGTATTCATTGTAAATAGATGTAGCTTCTTGGAAACAAATGGAAATTGTTTCAAGTTCAATACTTTTTCCTATCTGACAGGTCTATATGACACCCATATACACATATCTGATGTACCAAAAGAGCTGTGAGGGTTAAATTATTTAGATTTTGTCAACTGATTACAAAATGAACTTCTGTTTTAATAAAGAACTTTCTATGACAGTACACAGGCCTTTATTGTTTATTCTTGTTTCACACAAGGATGGGTTCACAGGTCAATTCCATGGTTGCCAGACGCTGCTTCGAACATATCCCCCCAAAAGTATCTTTTCGACCCCGTATGATAGACAATACTTGGAAATTCAAAACAAATTAGGCTTTCATATTTTTAATTTATTAATGGTGAGTTGTTTGCTGACCTTTGCTGATAACAACTGAGGATAGCAAAGTCTGGTACATAACATGGAATTTGGTTGTGACACTAATAAGCTTAAGTCATAAAAGAAGCTGGACTCAGTGAGCTTGCTGGAACTGGTACCCCTGCCTTGTTTACATAGGCCAATATATAAATGACAGGTCCATATTTGGTATTTTAACTATGGGAGGTCAAGAACCAATGTTGATGCTTTCATTCCAAAGAAAAATTCATAGTGTCAACATCTTGAACCTACTCTTGAAACATGGGGAGACATCGAAGGAATTCGATAACATCTTTTAGAATGGGACATAAAGCTTGGAATTCAGGCAAAAAATTCACCAGTGAAAAGCAAAGCAACTTTAAAGTGCCAAAAACTGTCAGGTTGACAACTGAGCTCCACAAGAAAGTGTGCAGTGTAGGGGTGGCTGGTGTCCAGCAAGTTCAAACACTGACAAGTGAACCGTACCGTCTGTTAAGGCCAAGGAAGGAAAACACCCCTGAGGAGGATAAGAGTTCCCTGAAAACAAAAAGTGAAAGGTAATAACACTTTAAACTATTTATTCCTTTGGCCTAGACTTTGAAATACTTGTAGGGAATACAAGATGCTCACTGCTAAATGATATGGGTGGATAAACTTACCAAGTTCAAGTATTTGTCCTTTAACGAGATCACTTAATAAAAGTTTAATATAATGGACAGTTTTCAGTTATTAGGTACAGCAAGGGATCAAATTCTAATACATATATGAGTGGTTTGTTCAATACCATATAAAAAACAGTGTTGTTACACCCTAATTAAGGGCTTGAGGGGGATAGAAATAGAATATGCATTTGATCTGCCAGGGGAGATAATTCAGAAATGTCGAACACTATCACATACTTAAAAGGCTTATTTAGAAGTTTTCAAAGTAGTCAATGGGTTTTCTTTAATCTGCAGGACTGCTGCTGATGTTTACCACCTGTTGCATGTTGGAGAGACTGACAAACTGTACAATGAGGCATTCCGCCAGCACGCCAAGACTTCGCCTATGTGTAAGGGGGACATTGTCATGGACATAGACAATGAACAGCAGTGGGGACTGAACTGGATAGAGAGACTTAAATGCACTGACTGTACATACCTGTCAGAGTACCATAAACTGTACAAGGAGGTAGAGGGTAGTGGAATGAGAAGGGGACGTCGATCTTCCACTGCCAATACTGGACTTCAGATAGGCCTCTCAAAATGTCCCATTGGAAGTGAGAGTTTCCGTGTCCTGTGCATGAGTGCCGATATACCTCCACCATCCCATTCAGGGATGCAGAAAGCTGCGAACAGAGTTTGTGATAATATAAAATCTCAGAACACAAAGGATATGAGAGCCAGGAGGGTGGAAATAAGGGAAATAAATAAATACAGGGGAACAAATTTAAATAACATTAGTTTATCAACTGATGCAATGTACAACAATCCACTTTGTTCAGGTGTTGGGAAAACCCCTTTTCAGCCAGCCACTCAGGTAACCTATGTGGCCACTGAGAACCAAACTAGTGATCATCAAATTTTGGCTTTAAAAACAAAATCAAAGCTCTGTTCAAAGCACAGTTTAGTTGACAACATTTCTTGTGTCAACAACCCAGACTGCACATCTGATTTGCACATGTCAGAATCAATTGGTAATGAAAAACAGTTAGCTGCAGAGTGTTTCAGGGACTTAAAGAAAGATCAAATTGAGGTAGAATTTTTGACAACAGATGCTGACAGTGCAGCTCACACAGCTCTTTCTGAAATGTATGAAGCAGGTGATATGGATGTTTCCCCACAAACTTTTCTCGATACACGGCATCTCTCGGCCAGCCATAGAAAGTTTATTAAAAATTCTAAATTTGTTGTGGATATGATGCCTGCTAGAACCAAAAAAGACAAACAAAGTTTGGCAAATACATTTTCTTTAGACTGTGCATCCAGATGTGCAGCTGAGTTCTCAGCTGCTTACTCAAGTCATGCAGGTGACCTGACAAAGTTGAAGACATCTCTTTCATGTACTTCTGATGCTATTGCAAACTGTTACATGGGTGATCACAGAAAATGTAGAAGGCAGTCATTTGTTTGCAAGGGGGAGAAGAAAAATTGGTTATTGCAAAGTAAATATTTAGATAAAAACTTCAAAATTGGAAACAATGAAACTAACTTTCAAAATTTGAGAAAATGCACTGATTTTCGTCTCGGCCCGAACATGATCGAAAAGACGCAATTCAACCTCAATAGTCAAAAGTGTGAGGCAACAAATAAGGCATTGCGCCGGTCATTACCTCGCGATACCACCTTTGCTCGTAACTTCCAAGGTAGAGCTCACAGTGCTGTTCATAGCGTCAACTGCCAGAGTCCGGTAAAGTCAATTCGCAATCTTCGATCAGGGCTTGGATGTGCTGTCACTGCAAAAGGAAAAATAGATGATGAGATAAGCAAAAGTCATAATAAAGTACTTAAAGCTAAAACATACAAGAAATCACAGAAAAGTAAGGACCGCCGTGCAAGGAAAAAGTTAGAACTATTCAAACTCCATCATTGTAGAAAAATTCATTATTCGAAAGACATGTTATTGAAAAGAAATGCATATTTGAGAAATTTACACCCAAAATAGGATAATCCATCTTAAAAATTGCCCCAAACAGAAAGATCTAATGATCAGATACATAACTTACACCAAACAGTAAGGTTTATGACTTTTGGTGCACAAGCCCTGTTGTCGACAGTGAAGTCTCTCCATGTTAATTTCATGGGACTCTACTTTCAAATGCTCAACATTCACACAAGAGGCGTTATGACAGAGATGGCTCACTTCAACTTTGTTGCCAAAGTTGTCAGTGTTGCTAAAACCATCTGGAAGGCATTTATGCACAATGCAGAGGGCTATTCTGTGAGCTCTCTCCTCTGTCCGCGCCTTTGACGGCCACAAAAAGAAGCAACGACCATAGCCCTGCTTATCACGGCAGCCCAACCATTCCTTACAACCCCATTTCCCACTCGCTTCACCCATTTTGCGTTCAAATTTGCCTCTACAATTATCCCAAAAGGTCTCCATGGCAATAGATATACAGAAAAACATATAAATTAGGAAATGCTGAAATATGCACTTACCCTACAGGTTACACACAACCAAATGTTTTCCCATAGACTTCTATAGTAACGTTATAGCTTTTTAAAAAATAACTAGGCATTCAACAGCCATAACATTTACATATCTGCACAGTCTGGCCTTAAAGCTGCAATAAAAACACAAATTTTGGCTAGGTTACCCAGCTCCTTTTCCGAGTACAGGAAGCTGAACACACCAACCCCAGTTCCGCACCAAATATCACCTGCTTGAAAATATCTGTGCTCACATAAAGCACAAGTCATCTTGTTCAAAAAGTCAGCACCAAATATTGAAAAATATGGGCAGTTTTAATTACTGGATGGATGTGCATTTAAAAGACATAAAAATCTTACACAATATCATCCAATCACAGCCTGCATATGTCTCTTGATCTGTACTGAAGGCTCCCTACGAAAACCGCACTGTCACAACCAGTTCTGATTTAGTGTAGTAGAACCTGTAGACACAACTGTCTAAAACTGCACTTGTCAAATTTGTGATGTATTCATTGTAAATAGATGTAGCTTCTTGGAAACAAATGGAAATTGTTTCAAGTTCAATACTTTTTCCTATCTGACAGGTCTATATGACACCCATATACACATATCTGATGTACCAAAAGAGCTGTGAGGGTTAAATTATTTAGATTTTGTCAACTGATTACAAAATGAACTTCTGTTTTAATAAAGAACTTTCTATGACAGTACACAGGCCTTTATTGTTTATTCTTGTTTCACACAAGGATGGGTTCACAGGTCAATTCCATGGTTGCCAGACGCTGCTTCGAACATATCCCCCCAAAAGTATCTTTTCGACCCCGTATGATAGACAATACTTGGAAATTCAAAACAAATTAGGCTTTCATATTTTTAATTTATTAATGGTGAGTTGTTTGCTGACCTTTGCTGATAACAACTGAGGATAGCAAAGTCTGGTACATAACATGGAATTTGGTTGTGACACTAATAAGCTTAAGTCATAAAAGAAGCTGGACTCAGTGAGCTTGCTGGAACTGGTACCCCTGCCTTGTTTACATAGGCCAATATATAAATGACAGGTCCATATTTGGTATTTTAACTATGGGAGGTCAAGAACCAATGTTGATGCTTTCATTCCAAAGAAAAATTCATAGTGTCAACATCTTGAACCTACTCTTGAAACATGGGGAGACATCGAAGGAATTCGATAACATCTTTTAGAATGGGACATAAAGCTTGGAATTCAGGCAAAAAATTCACCAGTGAAAAGCAAAGCAACTTTAAAGTGCCAAAAACTGTCAGGTTGACAACTGAGCTCCACAAGAAAGTGTGCAGTGTAGGGGTGGCTGGTGTCCAGCAAGTTCAAACACTGACAAGTGAACCGTACCGTCTGTTAAGGCCAAGGAAGGAAAACACCCCTGAGGAGGATAAGAGTTCCCTGAAAACAAAAAGTGAAAGGTAATAACACTTTAAACTATTTATTCCTTTGGCCTAGACTTTGAAATACTTGTAGGGAATACAAGATGCTCACTGCTAAATGATATGGGTGGATAAACTTACCAAGTTCAAGTATTTGTCCTTTAACGAGATCACTTAATAAAAGTTTAATATAATGGACAGTTTTCAGTTATTAGGTACAGCAAGGGATCAAATTCTAATACATATATGAGTGGTTTGTTCAATACCATATAAAAAACAGTGTTGTTACACCCTAATTAAGGGCTTGAGGGGGATAGAAATAGAATATGCATTTGATCTGCCAGGGGAGATAATTCAGAAATGTCGAACACTATCACATACTTAAAAGGCTTATTTAGAAGTTTTCAAAGTAGTCAATGGGTTTTCTTTAATCTGCAGGACTGCTGCTGATGTTTACCACCTGTTGCATGTTGGAGAGACTGACAAACTGTACAATGAGGCATTCCGCCAGCACGCCAAGACTTCGCCTATGTGTAAGGGGGACATTGTCATGGACATAGACAATGAACAGCAGTGGGGACTGAACTGGATAGAGAGACTTAAATGCACTGACTGTACATACCTGTCAGAGTACCATAAACTGTACAAGGAGGTAGAGGGTAGTGGAATGAGAAGGGGACGTCGATCTTCCACTGCCAATACTGGACTTCAGATAGGCCTCTCAAAATGTCCCATTGGAAGTGAGAGTTTCCGTGTCCTGTGCATGAGTGCCGATATACCTCCACCATCCCATTCAGGGATGCAGAAAGCTGCGAACAGAGTTTGTGATAATATAAAATCTCAGAACACAAAGGATATGAGAGCCAGGAGGGTGGAAATAAGGGAAATAAATAAATACAGGGGAACAAATTTAAATAACATTAGTTTATCAACTGATGCAATGTACAACAATCCACTTTGTTCAGGTGTTGGGAAAACCCCTTTTCAGCCAGCCACTCAGGTAACCTATGTGGCCACTGAGAACCAAACTAGTGATCATCAAATTTTGGCTTTAAAAACAAAATCAAAGCTCTGTTCAAAGCACAGTTTAGTTGACAACATTTCTTGTGTCAACAACCCAGACTGCACATCTGATTTGCACATGTCAGAATCAATTGGTAATGAAAAACAGTTAGCTGCAGAGTGTTTCAGGGACTTAAAGAAAGATCAAATTGAGGTAGAATTTTTGACAACAGATGCTGACAGTGCAGCTCACACAGCTCTTTCTGAAATGTATGAAGCAGGTGATATGGATGTTTCCCCACAAACTTTTCTCGATACACGGCATCTCTCGGCCAGCCATAGAAAGTTTATTAAAAATTCTAAATTTGTTGTGGATATGATGCCTGCTAGAACCAAAAAAGACAAACAAAGTTTGGCAAATACATTTTCTTTAGACTGTGCATCCAGATGTGCAGCTGAGTTCTCAGCTGCTTACTCAAGTCATGCAGGTGACCTGACAAAGTTGAAGACATCTCTTTCATGTACTTCTGATGCTATTGCAAACTGTTACATGGGTGATCACAGAAAATGTAGAAGGCAGTCATTTGTTTGCAAGGGGGAGAAGAAAAATTGGTTATTGCAAAGTAAATATTTAGATAAAAACTTCAAAATTGGAAACAATGAAACTAACTTTCAAAATTTGAGAAAATGCACTGATTTTCGTCTCGGCCCGAACATGATCGAAAAGACGCAATTCAACCTCAATAGTCAAAAGTGTGAGGCAACAAATAAGGCATTGCGCCGGTCATTACCTCGCGATACCACCTTTGCTCGTAACTTCCAAGGTAGAGCTCACAGTGCTGTTCATAGCGTCAACTGCCAGAGTCCGGTAAAGTCAATTCGCAATCTTCGATCAGGGCTTGGATGTGCTGTCACTGCAAAAGGAAAAATAGATGATGAGATAAGCAAAAGTCATAATAAAGTACTTAAAGCTAAAACATACAAGAAATCACAGAAAAGTAAGGACCGCCGTGCAAGGAAAAAGTTAGAACTATTCAAACTCCATCATTGTAGAAAAATTCATTATTCGAAAGACATGTTATTGAAAAGAAATGCATATTTGAGAAATTTACACCCAAAATAGGATAATCCATCTTAAAAATTGCCCCAAACAGAAAGATCTAATGATCAGATACATAACTTACACCAAACAGTAAGGTTTATGACTTTTGGTGCACAAGCCCTGTTGTCGACAGTGAAGTCTCTCCATGTTAATTTCATGGGACTCTACTTTCAAATGCTCAACATTCACACAAGAGGCGTTATGACAGAGATGGCTCACTTCAACTTTGTTGCCAAAGTTGTCAGTGTTGCTAAAACCATCTGGAAGGCATTTATGCACAATGCAGAGGGCTATTCTGTGAGCTCTCTCCTCTGTCCGCGCCTTTGACGGCCACAAAAAGAAGCAACGACCATAGCCCTGCTTATCACGGCAGCCCAACCATTCCTTACAACCCCATTTCCCACTCGCTTCACCCATTTTGCGTTCAAATTTGCCTCTACAATTATCCCAAAAGGTCTCCATGGCAATAGATATACAGAAAAACATATAAATTAGGAAATGCTGAAATATGCACTTACCCTACAGGTTACACACAACCAAATGTTTTCCCATAGACTTCTATAGTAACGTTATAGCTTTTTAAAAAATAACTAGGCATTCAACAGCCATAACATTTACATATCTGCACAGTCTGGCCTTAAAGCTGCAATAAAAACACAAATTTTGGCTAGGTTACCCAGCTCCTTTTCCGAGTACAGGAAGCTGAACACACCAACCCCAGTTCCGCACCAAATATCACCTGCTTGAAAATATCTGTGCTCACATAAAGCACAAGTCATCTTGTTCAAAAAGTCAGCACCAAATATTGAAAAATATGGGCAGTTTTAATTACTGGATGGATGTGCATTTAAAAGACATAAAAATCTTACACAATATCATCCAATCACAGCCTGCATATGTCTCTTGATCTGTACTGAAGGCTCCCTACGAAAACCGCACTGTCACAACCAGTTCTGATTTAGTGTAGTAGAACCTGTAGACACAACTGTCTAAAACTGCACTTGTCAAATTTGTGATGTATTCATTGTAAATAGATGTAGCTTCTTGGAAACAAATGGAAATTGTTTCAAGTTCAATACTTTTTCCTATCTGACAGGTCTATATGACACCCATATACACATATCTGATGTACCAAAAGAGCTGTGAGGGTTAAATTATTTAGATTTTGTCAACTGATTACAAAATGAACTTCTGTTTTAATAAAGAACTTTCTATGACAGTACACAGGCCTTTATTGTTTATTCTTGTTTCACACAAGGATGGGTTCACAGGTCAATTCCATGGTTGCCAGACGCTGCTTCGAACATATCCCCCCAAAAGTATCTTTTCGACCCCGTATGATAGACAATACTTGGAAATTCAAAACAAATTAGGCTTTCATATTTTTAATTTATTAATGGTGAGTTGTTTGCTGACCTTTGCTGATAACAACTGAGGATAGCAAAGTCTGGTACATAACATGGAATTTGGTTGTGACACTAATAAGCTTAAGTCATAAAAGAAGCTGGACTCAGTGAGCTTGCTGGAACTGGTACCCCTGCCTTGTTTACATAGGCCAATATATAAATGACAGGTCCATATTTGGTATTTTAACTATGGGAGGTCAAGAACCAATGTTGATGCTTTCATTCCAAAGAAAAATTCATAGTGTCAACATCTTGAACCTACTCTTGAAACATGGGGAGACATCGAAGGAATTCGATAACATCTTTTAGAATGGGACATAAAGCTTGGAATTCAGGCAAAAAATTCACCAGTGAAAAGCAAAGCAACTTTAAAGTGCCAAAAACTGTCAGGTTGACAACTGAGCTCCACAAGAAAGTGTGCAGTGTAGGGGTGGCTGGTGTCCAGCAAGTTCAAACACTGACAAGTGAACCGTACCGTCTGTTAAGGCCAAGGAAGGAAAACACCCCTGAGGAGGATAAGAGTTCCCTGAAAACAAAAAGTGAAAGGTAATAACACTTTAAACTATTTATTCCTTTGGCCTAGACTTTGAAATACTTGTAGGGAATACAAGATGCTCACTGCTAAATGATATGGGTGGATAAACTTACCAAGTTCAAGTATTTGTCCTTTAACGAGATCACTTAATAAAAGTTTAATATAATGGACAGTTTTCAGTTATTAGGTACAGCAAGGGATCAAATTCTAATACATATATGAGTGGTTTGTTCAATACCATATAAAAAACAGTGTTGTTACACCCTAATTAAGGGCTTGAGGGGGATAGAAATAGAATATGCATTTGATCTGCCAGGGGAGATAATTCAGAAATGTCGAACACTATCACATACTTAAAAGGCTTATTTAGAAGTTTTCAAAGTAGTCAATGGGTTTTCTTTAATCTGCAGGACTGCTGCTGATGTTTACCACCTGTTGCATGTTGGAGAGACTGACAAACTGTACAATGAGGCATTCCGCCAGCACGCCAAGACTTCGCCTATGTGTAAGGGGGACATTGTCATGGACATAGACAATGAACAGCAGTGGGGACTGAACTGGATAGAGAGACTTAAATGCACTGACTGTACATACCTGTCAGAGTACCATAAACTGTACAAGGAGGTAGAGGGTAGTGGAATGAGAAGGGGACGTCGATCTTCCACTGCCAATACTGGACTTCAGATAGGCCTCTCAAAATGTCCCATTGGAAGTGAGAGTTTCCGTGTCCTGTGCATGAGTGCCGATATACCTCCACCATCCCATTCAGGGATGCAGAAAGCTGCGAACAGAGTTTGTGATAATATAAAATCTCAGAACACAAAGGATATGAGAGCCAGGAGGGTGGAAATAAGGGAAATAAATAAATACAGGGGAACAAATTTAAATAACATTAGTTTATCAACTGATGCAATGTACAACAATCCACTTTGTTCAGGTGTTGGGAAAACCCCTTTTCAGCCAGCCACTCAGGTAACCTATGTGGCCACTGAGAACCAAACTAGTGATCATCAAATTTTGGCTTTAAAAACAAAATCAAAGCTCTGTTCAAAGCACAGTTTAGTTGACAACATTTCTTGTGTCAACAACCCAGACTGCACATCTGATTTGCACATGTCAGAATCAATTGGTAATGAAAAACAGTTAGCTGCAGAGTGTTTCAGGGACTTAAAGAAAGATCAAATTGAGGTAGAATTTTTGACAACAGATGCTGACAGTGCAGCTCACACAGCTCTTTCTGAAATGTATGAAGCAGGTGATATGGATGTTTCCCCACAAACTTTTCTCGATACACGGCATCTCTCGGCCAGCCATAGAAAGTTTATTAAAAATTCTAAATTTGTTGTGGATATGATGCCTGCTAGAACCAAAAAAGACAAACAAAGTTTGGCAAATACATTTTCTTTAGACTGTGCATCCAGATGTGCAGCTGAGTTCTCAGCTGCTTACTCAAGTCATGCAGGTGACCTGACAAGGTTGAAGACATCTCTTTCATGTACTTCTGATGCTATTGCAAACTGTTACATGGGTGATCACAGAAAATGTAGAAGGCAGTCATTTGTTTGCAAGGGGGAGAAGAAAAATTGGTTATTGCAAAGTAAATATTTAGATAAAAACTTCAAAATTGGAAACAATGAAACTAACTTTCAAAATTTGAGAAAATGCACTGATTTTCGTCTCGGCCCGAACATGATCGAAAAGACGCAATTCAACCTCAATAGTCAAAAGTGTGAGGCAACAAATAAGGCATTGCGCCGGTCATTACCTCGCGATACCACCTTTGCTCGTAACTTCCAAGGTAGAGCTCACAGTGCTGTTCATAGCGTCAACTGCCAGAGTCCGGTAAAGTCAATTCGCAATCTTCGATCAGGGCTTGGATGTGCTGTCACTGCAAAAGGAAAAATAGATGATGAGATAAGCAAAAGTCATAATAAAGTACTTAAAGCTAAAACATACAAGAAATCACAGAAAAGTAAGGACCGCCGTGCAAGGAAAAAGTTAGAACTATTCAAACTCCATCATTGTAGAAAAATTCATTATTCGAAAGACATGTTATTGAAAAGAAATGCATATTTGAGAAATTTACACCCAAAATAGGATAATCCATCTTAAAAATTGCCCCAAACAGAAAGATCTAATGATCAGATACATAACTTACACCAAACAGTAAGGTTTATGACTTTTGGTGCACAAGCCCTGTTGTCGACAGTGAAGTCTCTCCATGTTAATTTCATGGGACTCTACTTTCAAATGCTCAACATTCACACAAGAGGCGTTATGACAGAGATGGCTCACTTCAACTTTGTTGCCAAAGTTGTCAGTGTTGCTAAAACCATCTGGAAGGCATTTATGCACAATGCAGAGGGCTATTCTGTGAGCTCTCTCCTCTGTCCGCGCCTTTGACGGCCACAAAAAGAAGCAACGACCATAGCCCTGCTTATCACGGCAGCCCAACCATTCCTTACAACCCCATTTCCCACTCGCTTCACCCATTTTGCGTTCAAATTTGCCTCTACAATTATCCCAAAAGGTCTCCATGGCAATAGATATACAGAAAAACATATAAATTAGGAAATGCTGAAATATGCACTTACCCTACAGGTTACACACAACCAAATGTTTTCCCATAGACTTCTATAGTAACGTTATAGCTTTTTAAAAAATAACTAGGCATTCAACAGCCATAACATTTACATATCTGCACAGTCTGGCCTTAAAGCTGCAATAAAAACACAAATTTTGGCTAGGTTACCCAGCTCCTTTTCCGAGTACAGGAAGCTGAACACACCAACCCCAGTTCCGCACCAAATATCACCTGCTTGAAAATATCTGTGCTCACATAAAGCACAAGTCATCTTGTTCAAAAAGTCAGCACCAAATATTGAAAAATATGGGCAGTTTTAATTACTGGATGGATGTGCATTTAAAAGACATAAAAATCTTACACAATATCATCCAATCACAGCCTGCATATGTCTCTTGATCTGTACTGAAGGCTCCCTACGAAAACCGCACTGTCACAACCAGTTCTGATTTAGTGTAGTAGAACCTATAGATCTATCTTGAAAGTATAGCGTTACAAATGACCCAATGTTCTGAGTAGACATCAAACCAATGGTTAAGGTAAAAGCTTGATAACGTCTCAAATCTTCTGTCACTTTCAAACCGCTGAATATATCTAATTTAGGAGTCATAATATCTAAACGTTTTACATTAACTTGTGTGAAAATCATTAATATTCTAAGGCAGAATTTGAATTTACTTAAATTATCATTTCATAACATAAGATATCTTAACAAATCCAATAAATGCTACAGATTGATAAAACATCGGTACACGTTAAAGGAGGATGGACATAGGCGTGTTAGCAATGTGATACATAGGTACATGGATGCAGGAATGTAATTGTCCTTCTAACAGTCCTATTGAGAAACAGTTTGATACTGAATCGCCTTGACAGACTTGATCATCATGGCGACATCGTAACCTTTCCAGGTGGACTGCCACTGGTGCTTGTTCTTCCAGAAGTCCATCATGGCTGTCGGTGAGCTGTTCGTCCAAGGTGTACGATGAGGAGAGCTTTGCTAGGACCCAGAAGCCACTGGTAGATTTCAGAATGAGGGTCATCTGAAAATATTTTACAGTCAGAGGGAAAGATAATATGTACAAGCGTGATATTTGGAATATCGACGTTTTTAGAATCAAAGTCATGAAAAACGACGTATGCTTTGTTTGTTACTTATCGCCGCACTCAACAATATTCAAGCTTTGTTTAAGAAAAAACGACGAGTGGGAGTTGTTTATCGCACAAAAAAACACTGCAGGGAGAATCAACCATGAGGGGCGTTTATTTCTTATGTAAGATATTGTCATTTGGTACAGCCTCTTTAAGGATGATGATGAAATGTACATTCGTTTAATATGTTTACCCGTATTTAAAATATGACGACTCCCTCACCAGAATCCGACCTCGGCAATGTTGGACAAGTCCATTTGATGGACAGGTGGGTATTTCCCGCATATTCTCACAATCCTCGCGTCGATTACCCGTACCTTTTCTCCCAAGACCGATTGTCGAATCTCTCCCGCTTTTGGATGCGATCGTTCAGCCATCGCGTTTATCTGCGTTGCCCTGCTACATCTATGGGGAACAACTCGCTAAACATCCCCCTCTCAAAAATAAAGTCGTCCAATATACGACGTCCTCAATTTGCGAGCGCATGTTCGAATCTCCAGAAATGACGTCATGATAGAACCAAGTTTTATCGTGAAATAAACGACGCTTCGTTCTTCATTGTGCTTTGCGATCTATCAGGATGCTTTCGGGGAATTAGCCACGGGATCAACACACCTTCAAAGACAAACAGAGAGAGGTTCTCAGGCAAAGCAGGAATTTTTATTAAATGTTTTCATCATAATCAAGCATATAGACATAGTCAGACAATCTCCTTCATCATCATCAAACACAAAGACATAATCAGACAAATAATTAAGCGGTGATACAAAAACTGTTAAGATATTCGTTGTTATATAATAGGCATGAGTTAATAAACAATTACTTGCTATGTGATTTCACTTTGAGAACAATGCATTAACTTCAGAGACGTCTCAGTACCTATTCCAGTTACAGCCTAATATAACATTGCATAAGATTACGTAACACAAAAAATACCATTTGTAAAATAATAACAAAGTGTAAAGTGTAAGCTCAACTCATTGGATATTCATTTATATCATAGCAGTTAACATTTGATATAATGCAGATATTATAATCAATTCACATTAAATTACTCATTGATAATTACTCATAATGTATTTAAGGTACTCATAAATAACATCTGAACAAAGTTTACAAAAAGCATTCATATGAAAGATTATAACAACACCTTTCTTGAACAATGACATGTCTAATAACTTATTCTACGTTAAATACGGTACATGTGACGTCATGAACTATAGGTGGTTCAGATGTACACTTCAGAGTTAAATAGTGAATACACGATTTAATACGGTAAATAATAATGGGACCTGCATTCAATGACTGAATACATTATACTAAATTCAGATAACAGCTATGCGCAAAATGATTAAATACGGTACGTGACGTCACTGCCGAGCGCTGGCGAGTGTGCCGTTATGTAACAATGAGCAGTGCCGCCTGTGCATGCCGCGCAATGCGGGCCGAGCTTATACAAATCACACATGACTGAATACCGTATTTGAAACTTGAAAATATATATGAATTAAAACTGATTATTAGTGAACGTATATTCTATTGTGAATGTTTATGAACCTTATTGGAGATTTCGCCAAAACAGAGAAATTGCTTGTGAACTGTAATTTAGAAATGGGTGTAAACACTGCTATAGGAAAGCCTGTTTCATTATAACTATTCTACAACATAAAACTACTACGTTATCTGTAGCGTCCAAATTATACTTAAAGTATAGTATCTGAGATATTCTATACAGCGTCCATTCATCTTACGGAATGGAAATAATATGCATAAATTGGAAAACATAAATTTATCAGGCATTGCTTAATTTGCGTGCATTTATCTAGAACAAAAAGTTACGTTCAAGTATTGTAGTCCAGTGATATGCCCTCACAAAGTAGTTACCTAATGAGAAATATATTTTGGGCTACAGATAAGAATAATATACTTTGCTGTACTTGCACTGATCTGGTTTTGTATATAAAGAATATATTTGATGCGTGAACATTGGATATAAGTTATATTGTTGAACCGTATTTACCAGGCATAAGAACGCAAACAAATATACATAACGTAAATTATATCGAGTAACTGGATCATGTTAATGCATATTTACGCATTTAACGTTGTGCATTATAAAACCACTCTACTAACGATACAGCATACAATAAGGTAAATAACACGACACACATATGAATACTGGGCCTACCGATACACGGACAAATAATTCATACATTATTATAATGCATGCTATTCACATTGAAACATGATTATTATGAAGCATCCACGGCACCCGTGATTAATAATCATTTGCCTAGTAGTTTTAACCCGATAAATAAACATGTGGGATACGAGCGCTGATTGTGAAATAGTAATATTTCTACATGAGACGCACGCATATAAATTACTGTAGTTAATTTGTGTCAGTAATACTTGAATAATATGCAGCTTAGATTCGAACGGCATTTCGAATACATAGAATATAAGTTCATTGTTCAAGCAAGATATTCATACAAATTTAAAGACAATTTTAAGCAAGTTCAACCTAAATGGCAAAGTAACAAGTAAAAGTGACTTACCTTCAAAGACAAACAGAGAGAGGTTCTCAGGCAAAGCAGGAATGACTAACAGTCGATTTCCCCCTATATTTATACCTGAGACCTCCTTTGTTAATCTGAAGGCAAGTCTACACGTGCATGTCCAGTTTGAAATTTGAGACTTTGGACTAATAAAGACTGGACATGTTATACAATTTTGTATGATGGGTTTGGTTTGTTAATAGCCAAAGCAGACGGTCAGTTTGGAAAGTTGAGTAATAGAAGATTATAAATGCCGATAGAATCACTCAGCTCGTGTTTGGTTTCGCGTTTTCAATTTTCTAGTTTGGTCAGTTGACGCTTAATAGCTGATAACGGTACACTGGTAAGTGCCAAACGCGCTGACCACAACAAGTTGTTATTCAACATGTAATTAAAGTTTCGCCCACCGACCTGTTTCAGGCGGCTTAAGTCTGAAGTGCCAGATGTTGTTATACAATTTCCTATCGCTAGTATGTACCGACAGGTCTTAAATGGTTAACCGACAACTTATGAATTGAGGGCGAATTTGACAAAAAGTTGAATAAAATATAGCAATTTTAGCACTGTTACAGATACAAAGAATGAATTTGTTCATGAGACGAACTGTATCTAGTTTTCTGTAAATAAACAGAGTTATTGGGACTTTGTGACGACTAGTCATTTATTGAGTTCATCTTTTTTGAAACTACTGTTTCGAACAGAGATGTATACTTCTTCGGAATGTTGATTCTACCATCAAGTCACGTGATTCGGGGGTTCCATGAGATTGTAAATGCGCATGCGTAGATAGTGCGACCTCGTGGCGTGGACGGAGCAGCACTGGAATTATCTTGCTCGAGATAAATTTCGTTTTCCGAGTTGATTTTTGTCTCAGGATAATTGATTGCCGAACCCTAGGTGGTCGCATTTATAGCAGTTTTGCCGTTTGACAACCTGCGGAGTTGTCCGAATTTCCAATATAATATTGACTTACCTCGTGGTTGTCCACCGGAGAGAGAACAGGTAAGTCTCGTTTAATTTACTAATAATGTGGTAGCCTCACTTTCAAGTAATGGTTCAATGTGTAGTTCCTTTGCCATGGACGTCGATGCTGAATGGACACGCCCATTGTGGAGAGCACTACGTCGACACCATTTTCGTTACTTTGGCCATCTTTCAAATTCATGTTTCCTTTAAAACATACTTTTCTATCATATGAATCATATGGAAAGCTAGCATGAATTCTTTTGACCACAATGCCAAAATCCTATGATCGTAGTTTCGAAGATTCGATCTGCTGATGTTTCGAGGTTATTTAGTTTTATACTCGTGGGTTTCACCAAATAGGTTAACCTCTAAGAGCTGCACCCTGCATCACTTTCATCCCACATCAAGCTTACACTTACTCAAGGAAGTCAGGGGAAATCAAATTTGCTTAATTTGTTTTTATGAAACACACAGCATGAACATTAGTCCACGCATTAGGTTTGTTTGTTTGTTTGTTGTTTAACGCCGCACTCAGTAATATTCCACGCAATTGGGATCGATGACATGCATCAACCAAGTCAGCGAGCCTGACCACCCGATCCCGTTAGTCGCCTCTTACGACAAGCATAGTCCCTTTTACGGCAAGCATGGGTTGCTGAAGACCCTTTCTACCCCGGATCTCCACGGGTCCTACGCATTGGAGATACAATGACATGCAAACATGTCAGTGAGCCTGACCACCCGACCCCGTTATTTGCATGGTTTGCCGAAGACTTAAAATGTACCCTTTACTTCCTGTTGTACATGAATCTTGGTATCCGATGACTCATTTGGATGAATATATGGCAAACCCGACTAATGAGGACATTGCCTGTATAATTTTGAGTCTTCCTGATTTAAATGGAACATATTGACCATACCTGTCTATAGCATTACCGAGTCTGGCGCAGGAAAGCCAGTGAACGGAAACAAGAACCACGATCCATGTCGTCGGGGACCGATGGCACAGAGCCTGATCCACCGATCAACATTTTAGTCGGCTTGTATGACAAGAATGATGTACTTGTAATCTATTCTCCACCAAACAACAACAGTGAGTTTTATGATCTTTAGGAATATACTTTCTCACGATAGTGTTGCAGAGGTAAAATGTTTTTCGTTGGAAAAGGTTACAAAAGGCAATTATAATCAAAATAAGCAGAGCATTTTTAACGCACCACTCATCAACATATCCAGATATATGAGGGCGGTCTAGACTGACAATCCAAGCAGATTATGAGCAACGAATTAAACCATCGGGGTAAGATTCCTCGCAATCAACCGAACCTGATATCCCGATCTATTAGATCGCCTTTAACGACCATCATAGGTTGCTGGAGACCAATTCGAACCCGGAATCCCCACCCTCCATCAACCCAATAAAACCTTAGAATAATTTAAGCCCCATTATTTGAAATGAAAAACGTTTTGAGTAAGAGGCGTCTATAAAATCACAACGTTATGCATAAGGACAAATACTCAATTAATTACCCCCACGGCCTTGAAAATGTCACAATGCTGCGGTATAAGAAATATTCACTCGCTGATATAATGCGAGAAATTATAGGATCTTATGGTGCTCATTGTAATTGCATGTGCGAGAGCAATACTGATATTATTCAGCTTAATCTGTGTATGTTCGCCATGATCGAACATAGAGTTAGTGAACTTGGAGGCCCGTGTGTAGTAATCTGTATAGTATTATAGTTATCTTCATTTAATGTCAGACTTTCCTCATTTGGTGTTGAGTATCGGTGCTGAAATGTTTGGAAAGAATTATTAATCTCACGGGAACCAAATTAGAATAAATTTGGATATTTCAGTACCAAATTAAGGTAATATAATGCCTGAGTTCCCTGTCAGAGATAGAAAGGTTGTAAAATGAACGTTATTCTTCTATGTGTATTCTTGTAAAGGCCAAAACAAGCTCTGTTTTGCTGTCAGGTAAGATTTATTGTAGAGTGACATGATGCCTCTTGGTTCATCATATCCAATCTAATACTGTATCATCTTGACTGATCTGATCTTCATGGCAACGTCTTCACCATGCCAGGTAGACTGCCACTGGTGCTTGTTCTTCCAGAAGTCCATCATGGCGGTGTGGGAGCTGTCCCTCCACGGTTTGCCATTCTGATTATGCCACGAATCTTGGAAATAACCATCTGTGGCACCCACAGCAACGTTCAAGATGAGACCCATCTGAAACCAAACATTCAACTTTGATTTTGACATCTGAAAGGGAAGTTTGATTCATCGGTAAACGACTGAACTGTGTACATCACGTTTTTCCGTATAAAGGAATTTTAATCAAGCCCAAACTGCCTACACAATGTCCACACACTAAGATCAATAACAGTTTTGTAGTTTTAAGTTTAAAACTTACCGGTCCATCAAAGGGTGCGTTTTTACCACCCTTGGCCCAGGGATTGGTGCCAGAGAGATGACTGTATGAGAAAAATCCGTTGGAAGGCGTCGACATGATCTCCACAGGATGGTGATCTATTTCAAACCTGATTGAAGAAAAAAACACAATTTTTATCTCGCTGCTTACCACATTGAATTGCATGTATACAGTACAAAGGGGAACACAAGCTACCTGAAATGTCTCGAACCTATTGACTGCATAAAAAGCTTTGTAGATACATTGAACATAATCAACTGCTGATTGAACATCTTAATTGAAAGTTTACGTAACTTTTTATAAATATGCATGATGAACATAGGACTTCCTCATTGTCTTTTTCCTTTTGAAAGATCAACGTCATCTTTCGTCCAACCCACCTTATGTGGTCAGCTGTCCAGTCAAGGCCGTATGTGTGGAAGCCATCGCCCCATGAGCCAGTCCTGCAGCAGATCACAGCTCACAGTCACAGCAACTTACGGAAAGAGCCTGCACGTATGATACACGTATGATTTGATGATCAGCCCCAACCTATTGCTTTCAGTGGTTGCATAAGTGAGATTTTATGCTACTATGGACAGTTTTATAGTCACAGCTTGTCAGTTTCATGTGAAAGGAAAGTCCGAAGTGATGCAGGTCTTAGACATTTATCATGAGGACGGGGATGAGGGCAGGGGATGAGGACGGGGATGAGGACAGGGATGAGAACGGGGATGAGGACGGTGATGAGAGCAGGGATGAGGACGGGGTTGAGGACGGGGAATGGGGACGGTGATGAGAGCAGGGATGAGGACGGGGAATGGGGACGGTGATGAGAGCAGGGATGAGGACGGGGTTGAGGACGGGGAATGGGGACGGTGATGAGAGCATTGATGAGGACGGGGTTGAGGACGGGGAATGGGGACGGGGTGAAGACGAGAATGAGGACGGGAATGAGGACAGGGATGAGAACGGGGATGAGGACGGGGATGAGAACGGGGATATGGACGGGGATGAGAGCGGGGACGTGTCCAAGGTTCATTGAACAATTCCGATTACTACCATATGAAAGCATACGCAAGCATGTGCATAACGAAGCACAATGTATTTGTAGTGTAGTTTGACACTGACAGGTATTTGTCACCGTTTTCACTTAAATGTCATTATAAGGCGCCTAGCATGTCCTCTTTAAGATAAATAAGTTTAAGTCAGTTGGTGACATGGTTCATACAGTAACATGAAGATCAATCACAGTATGCACAGTATAAAGGATTGGTGATAAGACGCAGGACTACAGACGCTGAATGAGACTGTTGCCGGTGCTGGCTTGATGTGCCCCAATGGAGCGTCGACAACGCCACGTGAACACCATGGTCATGCCCACCTGTGTCCTTTAGATTCACGTTACCTTTGAATGAGAGAAGGCAAGTGTAAACCTTTGTATTCCATCAAGTGAATTTTGTTTGATTTCCATGGAATTTCTATTTAACCTGCTGTCGAAACCACGTCTGACATATCGCCCATGTAGAGTTCATGCATTGTATAGAAATATCAAATTTATTTGACGCCAACGGTAGTAAGATAAACAGGACTAAGAATTTATGAAACCAAAGATGAATGCGTACATTCCTTTGTAGTATCATAATCGAGGGACATCTCCATGAACATGATCTACCTTATTTTTTATGAGTTCATATGTTACTTAAAAAGCTTCTTTAACAAAGGCAACTGCATGAATGATTTCATCTGCTTTAGAAAAAGGAAACGTGACTGGAAAATATGTAGACGAACTGCATTCCTGTTCAAGTACAAACTCAAAATACAGATTCTATCCGAGGCATTTTCCAACAGAAACAAACACCCATGCGCTAAAACACCGCCTTTTCATTTAGACCATTTAATTGACAATGCATGTATTCAATGAACAACGAGGTCCACGCAGTTCAGAGTACAGAATAGTTGCACGTCGACCTGCAAGACGTTACATCCTGAGCCAACATCACCGTGAACGGCCCTTATGGTGTAACTGGCATCGTATAATGCCAAAGCTATGGTGGAGATGAGTCCTGTGTACCAATGAATCACGTCCAGGTGACGGGATGGTGGAGGCAGAGTGTACCGTCGACGTCATGAACGTTACGCACCCAACTATATACAGCAAGTGGATCGATTTGACGGTAGAGTTATGTTGTGGGCAGGTATTCCTGACCTACACAATGGCCATACAGATGTTGTGCACAATGACTGGGGTTCGTCACAGGGATGAAATATTAGGACATCATAATGAAAGGTTATTAACAGACATGGAGGAATAATTCAGCAAGACAATGCCAGACCTCGTGGTCCCCGGGCACATCAGGAATTCCTTCAAAGACTAATTCAGCTAAATATTTCAGCTAAAAATAAAAGCGACAAAACCCTTTCCATATTCGCAAGAAATCTCTGCAAATGTAGCATCATTGTAGGATTCCGTCTACATCATGAACATGTCTTTATGAATCACTATCCAATAGGGCTAACTCCTTCGGGAGTGCTATTGCGAAAATACACGTTGTCTGAACCATAATGCGTGTGTTCGTGTTTAAGTGTTGTACGTTTCCCAGGCCCCGTGCAGCTGGAGTGAGTGAGTGAGTGAGTATGGTTTTACGCCGCTTTTAGCAATATTCCAGCAATATCACGGCGGGGGACACCAGAAATGGGCTTCACACATTGTACCCATGTCGGGATTCGAACCCGGGTCTTCGGCGTGACGAGCGAACGCTTTAACCACTAGGCTACCCGACCGCCCCCCGTGCAGCTGGAGGTTTCCCAACCACTTAAACAGCAGACAGTGAGCAGGTAATGACGGTTGCACTATTCCCGAGTGATGGTGGTAGCAGGAGCATGTGGAAGTGGATTCTCGGCAATATGCCTTCGTGTTCGACTGCCGTGACCTAGCACCATGAAACTATTTTCTTACCTCTCGATTCCATGATGTCTATTTCTCCGGAAGTTGGCCATCCACCATATTTCCAAGGTTTTGATGGTGGAAGCATCCAGATAGCTTTGGGGTGGAATTCATAAGTTAAATAATTACAATCGATATGTTGTTTGTTTTCAAGTTGTAACATCAGAGCCGTCAACTTCATCAGTCAATATATACTGAACCGCAAAAGAAACGTCACCCCAAGTATCATTGCATGAAAAGTTTTCATTTACATATCTGAGTAATTTCAAAGTTTCTAAAATTTAACATTTCCTTGTCCGAAAAAATGAAATTTGATGATAAAACAAAGCAGATGACAATAAAACCGATCGCCAAGACGCATCACGGCAACGGCCATGGTAACTCGATGCACGTGAGTTCCGTGCAGATTGAAATGCACATGCGTTGCCACATTTCTTGCCCTATAAAAATCCACCCAGATCGGATAACATTCATTCGTTATTGAATTGCTACCACATGCCAATGCAAGATTGACAAGAAATCAGCGACACCAAGCACTTGGACGATTGCAAGCTGGACAAACCGCCCAGCAAGTAGCCAATGCATTTCAAGTCCACGTAAGGACCATATACAGGCTCCAGCAACGGTACCAGACCACCAACACTAAAGATGAGCGACAACGTAGTGGAAAACCAAGGGTCACCACCCGACGTCAGGATCGTCAGATGGTGGGACAGCATCTTGAAGATCGCTTTGTTACTGCTGCTGAAACTGCTCGACAGATCATGGGGACACACCAGCGACACATTAGTGCGGACATCGTGCGTCGACGATTGACAAGCAGACACCTCAACTGTCACACGTGGACCCATTCTGACACCACGTCATCGCCGGGGCCGTCTTCATTGGGCAACACAGAACCAGCATTGGCGCCACCAGCAGCGGAGAAGAGTCCTCTTCTCAGATGAGAGCCGTTACTGAGAGTCTGGCGACGCCGTGTGGAACGTTACTCGGATGCTTGTGTTGTTGAGAGAGACTCGTGGGGTGGTCCGAGCATCATGGTGTGGTGTGGAATTGATCTTGCACAGAGGGTCAGCCCTGTGGTCATCCAGAACATCGGTCCAGGGAGAGGCAATGGTGTCACAGCAGCTCGGTACATTGATCATGTCTTGAGACCACACGCCAATACCTCATTTGGCACGTCTCCGCAACCACGCGTTTCAGCATGATAACGCCCGTGCCCACACTGCGAGAGCAACAAGAGAATGGCCTCAGAACCATGCAGTGGCCTGCCCTCAATCCGGATTTAAATCCCACTGAGCACCTGTGGGACGAGATTTAAAGACGGCTGAATGACGTCCGACCAAGGCCGACAACTGCAGCTGAACTGCGTCAGGCGTTCCTCAGAGTGTGGGCTCAAGTGCCTTTGGCCTTCATCAACCGCCTCATTCATTCCATGTATCGACGTTGCCCGGCACTCATCAATGCACATGGCGGGCACACGAGATACTGACTTGTGATGCCATTTTCTCAGAGACTAGTGTTGTGTTTCACTTTAAGAACATTTGACACTTTAGTTTCACCCTTGATGATCAGTTTTGCCAATCTTCATCTTTTTGATATGTCTCAAAGTATGTTTACAGTATTTGGACAAATAAGTTTTCTTATATATCTATCCATGGTGACGTGTCTTTTGCGGATCAGTATATAAGAACTATAGAATCGGTTTGCCACATGTATGTACGACAATAATTATATTGGTGATCAACTGAAGCTGTTTAGTGTATATGAAAATAACTTCGATGGTTAGTTCCAGTTACATATTGTTTTCAATCACCTTTCTCGTCAGAAAAATATTCAATTGTGTTACTGTGTTACTGTATTAGTTTTGAAACAAAATAGTCACAGTCGGAGCATATTCACCTGGCCATAACCAATCTCCTTTAGGTAACTCTGCAACAACTTCGATTCTTCCGTAGGTGATGGAAGCTTTTGAGTAGAGTTTAGCCGACATGATTGGTGGGATATTATTCTTCGATCCCTGACGGTGACATCCACTGTCACTTTGATACGTACACGTTCCCCATTGCTCTGGAACAGATAAATTACTGACACACTGCAATGACAGACGTCTACTACTACATTCTAGAGTGAGTAAATATACGACCCAGTTCTAGCTACGACCCAGTAGGCAAGAGTCCATTTAAGACACAGTGGCCAACTAAAAATGGACTCTGGACCAGAACAACAGTGGTGGTTTATATACAGTAAACTACGTTTATAACGAACACGCTTATAACGAACTAAGGTTATAAAGTAAGAGTAGAATTTATGTATGGGCAAATCCTTTATTACAATTAAGACCGACGTTTCGGTGTAGGTTCTAACACCGTTATCAAGCAAGTGATACACAGAGGGTGACTGACTGATATAGAAGATTTAACGTGCGCTTTCCGACTGCAGCGTATTTCGCACACGGGCCTGGCCGGACCATTTAGTGTATTCCGAGAAGGGTGAAAGTGGTGTGTGCAACACAAGAGGGGGCTTTTAGGGGTTGCTTATATCGATTTTTTGAAATTTTAAAATTTGGAATAAATGCCGAGGTGGGTGGAGGAGGGAACTAAGGGAGCCGGGTGAGGTGGGTGTTTGTATGTTTATTGGATTTTGGATTGGTAGATTAATTAGTTTTTAGATGCGCTTAATTAGGCCTGTTTTGATTAGGAATACGCCTAGGGCCTTGAAGTTTTCTAGTTTATTTTGAGGGTTTAGTATTTCATCTAGAGTAGGAACCTTATTTAGATTGAGGGTGGTTTGTAGTGTGGTTCTGTGTGTTTGGTAGTGGGTGCAGTGGATGAGTGCGTGTTTCGGGTTGTTTGCAGTGAGGGCAGTTGCCTGTGGTGTGTCTTTTAAGTTGTTTTAGGTGGTTATTTAGGTTCGTGTGTCCTGTTTGGAGTTTTGTAATTAATCTGTCAATTTTTTTAGAGGGGTGTAGGATTTTAGGTTTGGCTAGTGGTTTTCTGAGCACTTTTTGGATTTGGCTAATTGAGTTTTGATATTGATTATGCCATTATTTGGTTATTTTTTGTTTGTTTACACTTTTAATTTCTGATTTTGAGATGGGTAGGTTTAGGCTTATTTCTGGTATTTTGAGAGATAATTTAGCTGCTTTATCGGCGCTTTCGTTGCCGTAAATTCCTACTTGGGCGGGGATCCACAAGAAGGTTATTTGTTTGCCTGCTTTTGTTAGGTCGTTGGAGCTTTTAAGTATTTGGTTTATTAATTTAGGTCGTTTTTTGGTATTTTTGTTTTGGAGGGCTTGTAGCCCACCAAGCGAGTCAGTGAGAATTAGGATTTTTTTGTTGTTTTTTGATTGTTGGTTATGCAGGGCTGAGGCCATGACACAGAGGGTGATTGACAAGTATGTATATAGTAGGAGGCAATGTTTATACAGTAGAGTAGATATTGTTATACTGGAGTAGAGAAGCCTGTTATGTACACACAAGGGTAGTGATTACAATCATCGTAGAAGTAAGTGACATAAACAAAGGATGAAGCCAGTAATATAAACAACGGGATTATGACTGATAAGGGTCTTTGATGAATTGATGGTACGCCGGGGCTATGTGATAGCCTTGGTCACGGTTGATTGAGGACTTACGTTTTGATATGTTGCAAAATGCCTGTTATTTTAATTGTTCATTTTAAAAAAAAAATGTAATAATGATGTACAGCAGGGTGAGACTGTCTGTCTGTGCATTTCTGCCAAAGCAGAATACCGTTTCGTGTCTCCAGTTCCATTTCGTCCAGATCATACCAAATGATTAATATGTTCACTCACTCATTGATATATAATTTACAGTTTTCACTCAGTACAGTGTATGTAAATATAGTTCACCAATTGGTTGTGTCATTATGTTATGTGACATATTCACCAATTAGTTGTGTCATATGTGAGATGCCCCCCTCCATCCCCTATTGTCTTACCAATCATCTAAGCGCGAGTGAATTTGGACAAGTTGGAAGACCCTCAATAAACCACCAGGCAGACTGGGCGACGGCCCGATTATTGTAATTCCGCAGCGCGTCAAACTCCGGGAACCCGTTTTAACCCCATTAAGGTGAGTCATCTCAGTGTCGGAATCCTACGTTTGGGGGACGATTTCACCTGTTGTTTTTATCGTCTGTTTTACGCCATTTCCCTTTTTCAAATATTATTTTGGTCAAGAATTTGTGATTAAGTAATACCCTAAAGTATTAACATCAACAAAGTTGCTATGTTGACTTTACTTGCCCTTTAAAGCATTGGTTACTTTGAGTCAATTCTACCCTGGAATTCCAACGCACTAAGTCACGGAGTTTTAATTTCTATGGGCTCATATTGATGTATCTGATAACAAAAGACCCTAGGGTAAGATTACATTTATCATCAAAAATCATTCTCCCAACATTTCCAAAAATATTCAACGCGTTTTCTATATCTATAACACACAATGGGCAGTGTCGAACACACAAAATCAACATTTTGCAATCTACCGTACTTGATTATTTAAGTTTAACAGCATGCCTAAGCTTTACTAAGTTTAACGTCAATTGCAAATGTGCTCACACTAAAAGTATGAGAGAAGGAAAGCGTTTTTGACGGTCCAAGTTTTCTAGGTTCAATGTATCGTGACCTTCACCTCTTACTCACGAAGCATGTTGTCGTATGGTTCTATCTATTAACTGTTGCTATCTGTTCTATGTATTCACAACAGCTGGTCTTATCACTTCACCTTTAGCCTAATTCGTGAATGCAGGCCCTTGAATTAGTTGCTTTCAATTTGAATGTTCACTTTTCGTTATAGCGATACAAATGCGAATTCTTGTCACGTAGGTTGGTCAAATGCGCTCGAGACATTCACAAAATTTATCCAGACGGATGGGACGATAAATTGAAATGAAACTCACTGCTAACGTCCAAATCTCCATGGTTAAGGAAGTTTTCTCCAAACTTGTCAGCCGTAAGTGTCTGAATAAAACAATGGAAAACATGACACATAAGTAAGTGGGTATGGTTTTACACTTCTTTTAGCACTATTCCATCGATACCATAGCGGAGAAAACCAGAAATTGAGTGCACACATTGTACATTTGGGGAATTGAACTTTCATATCTAAAACTAAGCTAATACATTCAGTTTAAACATATTTTATTCAGCTTTACTTGAAAGGCTTTGAAAACCGGCCTTACTGGCTTATTTAAATACCACTCCCTGTTACATTTGAGTACACATCAAGGCTTTAAGGTCAAGGAAGAAATACAAATTGTATAATAAGAAGACCACTTTTAATACATAAATTATACATAATATCAGTACCGGTTTGATGTAGAGATAGCCGTTTTTGATGTAGGTGTTGGCTGCTTCTGGTGTGTACATCTGGAACTGACCACCCTGATAAAAAAGTAGCGAACATATTGTTAATATGACTGTAAATACATAATACACGTTTTAATTTAAAAAAACTCACTTAAGTGTCACCTTACAACAAATTACTCTAATTTATAAAGTATAACAAATAGCTGCCTCACTTATGAACCAATATGTTAGTAGGGATAAACAATAATGATTTCGAATGTGGATACCCTCTGACCAAACTGAATTGGAAAGTGATTCTCACCCCTCCTCCCCAGCAAGTGACTTCATGCTTCCATTTGCTACTATCGAGATGGTTACTGTTGAAGACGTCATACATGACGGTATGGCTGCGCCTGTATAGCCGGGGGCTAAGAGATGAGGCAGCTGGATGACGATATACATAGAATATCATAATGTGGGTGATTAATACATCAAGCATAGCTTTAAGGAGGGTTATGTTACTCAAGAGAGACAGTTTACTTCTGAATCGGGTCCTAAACGTTGCACTATTTTATGTGACAAATGCTGTTTTTTTTTATTTAGGATTCTATTCAACGGGGCAATCTTAAAATTGTTGTAAAATATTTCATCTGCTACTGAACTACTTACCGGGAACGGTATATACGTCCGCAAGGTGGTATACGACGTCGCCACTTGTAGACAGATATTTTATTGCATACTCCAGCACTTTTTTGTCAGTAAATGCTTCCTCAGTTGGAACTTTGTAAGTGAAAGATCCATGTGCTGAAACAGGTTTGAATTTCGCAGAAGGATCTCCTGGTGATATCTGTCACAGAATGATTTTGCAGAACAAGCATTTGCTGAGTGATCTGGGTCTCCTGGAGCAAAAATCCATTGGATGACTTCCTTGGGGAAACAGTAAAAGAATGATACCTCACCGAATGATCTCTTGGAGTAAACGGTCAGTGAATGATCACCAGCAGTGAACAGTCACTGAGCATCCCCTTCGTTAAACAATCACTGAAAGATCTGCAGGATCTACCACTCACTGAACGATCTACTTTAGAAAACACTCACTGTGTCATCACCTGAAGAAAAAAGTCACTGAAAGAGCTCCTGATGAAAACGCTGAGAGATCACCCGGAGAAGACAGTCACTCAAAGAACTGGAGCAAACACTCACTGAACGATTTCCTGGACAAAACCTTCAATGACTGATCACCAAGAGCAGACATTGAGCGATCTTCTGGAGAAAACAATCACTATATTGTTTTCAGGTCAGCGTGTTTTTGAACATTTACATGTACATTTCTTTGAATTATTTTTTGGAATGCAGCAAACGGAAATAAACTAAGATGTAGTTCTGAAGAAAAAAACATTCCTGCGATGATAAGTTTTAAACATAAGACGATATACGAGGGGCGTTCAATAAGTTATGCAACTTCAATATAAGGCCAAGTCGACTATTTCCTGTTCCGGCAAATGAAGGATGACGAAGACATAAAGGCTGCCACAGAGGCGTGGTTAGAAGGCCAATCTGCGGATTTCTATAAAAGTGGTATTAAAAGCTTGAAGGACAAATGGAACAAGTGTATCGAGGCGAATGGAGATTATATTCATAAATAAAAGTGCAAAAGATATTCTGCAAATTGGTCTTATGGTGAAGTTGCAAAACTTATTGAACGCCCCTCGTATGTTTCATTGGGGTTACAAGCTTAATGTCTTTGCCCCTTATTGAGTTCAATCAACAGGAATTCATTTGACAAAATGCCAACTGTTCTAACTTTGATTCTCTGCACTATTCGGGGGATTGCTTACCATGTTTATACACCCTCACAGTGTTGATCACGGAATGTATTTGTGCACCTTGGTCATGGAGTGAGTAGGCCAACTCAACTGTATCAACACCAGGGATCTCTGCCAACAAGACAAAATGTTACATTATTTATCGAATTTGTTTCAAATGGTATGCAAACATTCATTGATGGCTTTCATAATGGTACGGGCTTACGAAATGACAATTTCCCATTATATTCTGATATTGTTCTATTATTAAGAAATAACAGTATGTATTCCCAACTATAATCATGTTTACCTCATGATTATTCGGAATGTAACAACAACATACCTTAAAAAGACACTCCGGTTGTGCACCAACCGTGTATTTGATTTGGTTGGTTTGTTGTTTAACACCGCACTCAGCAATATTCCAGCTATTTGACGGCGGTGGTGTATTTGAAGATAAGGTGTGTCTTAGTCACATACTACTGACAAAGAGTACACCTTCTCTATTTCTCTTCCACTCCTGTAAACGTGCGCGACATACAAGGAGATACAGATAGATAGGCTGTACAAGAAACATACAAAATCATTATCCAAAAACATTGAGAATTTAATATATATATACACTGTACATATAAAATAACTCTTTACTTGATTTTGGGACAATACACCAGGAGTTATCATTTGTTTGTTGTTTGTGTGTTTGTTGTTTAACGCCGCACTCAGCAATATTCCAGCTACATGACGGCGGTCTGTAAATAATCGAGTCTGGACCAGACAATCCAGTGATTGACAACATGACCGTCGATCCACTCAATTGCATCAACCAAGTCAGCGAGCCTGACCACCCGGTCCCGTCAGTCGCCTCTTACGACAAGCATAGTCGCCTTTCCGGCAAGCATGGGTTGCTAAAGACCTACCCTACCCCGGATTTTCACGGGTCCAGTTATCATTTAACTTATTAAGTGACAAATGTGTCTATGTAAAATATTTATCACCACGACATAAGCCCAACATGACAGATCTAATATGTCTGCTTAAGGTGTATGTATAAATTATGTAGATAAATTTTAGAGATACTGATACTGCGATTACCTATGCAAAATTTTACTGGCATACATCTTGTCGTTAAAGAGACAAGCAAAGTCAATGATAATCGCCTTCATGTGTGTATATAAGTTGACCATATCGGGATTTCAGCAAAACAGAGGTAACCCATGTTTCTTCGTAAACAAGCTGTTTAGTCCAAAAGAGAATTCTTCGACCTGGCTGAACTTGACTGATGTTAAGATTGTGTTGGGGGAATGTGCATTACATTTATTTCAAAGTAGCTGGGGACATCTACTACATTTAAGGAATATGGGGTTAGCGAGTAGCGAGTGAATGAATTATTATTTTACATTTTGACGATTTTGATGATTATTATGTACGTTTTACACTTACTTGGAAAGGACAGTATCAGCTCATTCTTCTCTGTGTCTTGTCTGATAGCTGGATGTAGAGACGCATAACAAAGACTGACCAGTAGAGATGTTAAGAACACGTTATTCATGCTTGCCTATATCGAAGCAGTCGCTGGTTGCAACCACATGTACATGTATCTGTTTTCTGTGGTAAGATTACATGCCCATATATATCTATATTTACCATCTTATCAGTAAACGACCAGATCTAGAACTTGTCTTAAAAGTCCGTATGTTGTCCAGATCTGGGTTAAATAAAGACTTACGAACTGTCATGGGTCAAGGTATTATTAGCACTCAACATGAACATGTTGCAAGGAACGTATCTTGTGCCCAATTAAAGCAATGGTATCATGTTCTTAAATTTATTGGCTGGGCTGAACGTTGTGTATCACTATATGTTCAGCCCATGACTTGACACAATCTGGTCTGTACCTCGGATTGGGTTTTTAATTCATTCGTGTAAAGTTCTATGTTGGCGTTTGATATTGGAATGCTATTTTGTGATACACGTATTTTTGGTACCATAAATACGGTATAGGGACTTACGCAAAGGTTCCGACGAATGTTATGTCATCGATTTACTTATTGTGAAGATCTTATGATAACGCGTGGTGTATACAGTATCTGCAAGGTAGACACAATTCTTTAATACTGTAAAAACCGATGTTTCGGTATAGATCCTAATACCATTGTCAAGCAAGACTGAATGAGGGACATTGTACAGAATATATATACTCACACGCAAAAGAAACGCAAGTGGTTTTAAGCAAATAGGTAACAAACACGGAACCATAAATTGATACGAGTTTTAGCATGTAGTGAAGCCTGATGGTGTTATCAATATGTTTGGTTGCATTTTGGAAGCCCCGAGTCAAAACGCAACATAAAAAACGAATCGCCAAAATGCACCATTTCAATGAATATGTGGGTATCATGCACCCATTTCTCGCGAAATCGAAAATGCACGAACCGTCACGAACTGTAGTTGGTATAAAACTGTGGCCGATTCTTGGACCTACCACTCCTACCACTCAACAATGCCACGCCTAACTCAAATTCAGAGAAACCAGGCTATCGGACGTTTGGAAGCTGGAGAGTCTGTCCAAGATGTTACCCGTAATTTTAACGTTAACACAACCACAATTTACCGCCTCCTGCATCGATACAATGCTACACAGACCACAGATGACCTTCCTCAGAGCGGTCGTCCTAGGGTCACCACACCTCGACAAGATCCGCAGATTACCCGTCAACACCAGTGACATCCGGGGGATCCGTTCCTAACTGCAAGTGAAAGTGCTCGACAGACCATAGGAACACACAATCGACACATTAGCCGGGACACTGTGATCCGACGTCTCAGTTCCAACAACCTCATATGTCGCCGACCAGCACTTTGTCCTGTTCTCCAACCATGGCATCGACAAGCACGACTTCAGTGGACACAGGGTAATCGCAATTGGCGTCATTGTGAGTGGAGGCGTGTCATCTTCTCTGATGAAAGTCGCTTTTGTGTCTCCCATGCAGACGGAAGAGTCAGAATTTTGCGGCGTCGAGGTGATCGTTTCGCTGACAGAAACGTTGTGGAAAGGGATCCATGGGGTGGACCTAGTGTCATGATATGCGCAGGGATTGGACTTAATGCGAGACTCTGACACAGGTGCTTTCTGAATGTTGGTCAAGGTCGGGGACACGGCGTCACTGCTCAGCGGTATATCGACCAAGTGATGAGACACCACGTTGTTCCATTTTTTGCACAACATCAACAACACATTTTCCAGCAGGACAACGCTCGTCCCCTTGTTGCCAGAGCTACCATGGCCTTTCTGCAACAACACAACATCCGTGTTCTACCGTGGCAATCCCTCAGCCCTGATCTGAACCCCATCGAACATTTTGGGTACTGACCTGAAACTGAGTAAGCCCTTAACATTTGAAAAAACAACAATTATGTCATCTACCTTTTAATCCATTAAACTGTCTTTAGTGAAGTTTTTGTCAATCTTGCCCTATTAGTATTTCTTGTCTTCACTGTTGAAACTAAATAACATGTATACTGCATACTTGACTTGCGTTTCTTTTGCGTGTGAGTATATATTAGGTGGAGGATTAACAGTAACAATAATTGCATACATGAGTGGGATAACATGAGTAAGGTGAGGTGAGGTGAAATGGGGTTTAACGTCGCGTCCAAGATTATTGCACTTATATAGCGACGTGCATGTACGCGTGTGTGTTTGTGTGGCTGCTTGTACTAGTCCGAAGTGATGCCGATTGATAGTGCTAGCTCACTGAGATACCGTGCCGCAGTTTACCATGAATACCCCACTCAGACACAGTATACAGCTGACTCCGAGCCGACCAGTCCTTGTTTTAGCCCCTTAATGCCGAGCGCCAGACAGGGTAACAACAAGTACCATCTTTTAACGTCTGGGATAACATGAATAAGTGTTGACAACAGAAGGATAATACTTTCACAACACGATGGACAGAGAACACATAGGTGGAAGCCAATGGGACATGAAGCCAATTCCACAGTATCTGGTGTGAAACATCTTTCATGAAGTCAGCTCCCCCCTTGCCCTCAATGGAAAACCTAAGCCTAGCGCGTGTTATGAAACTATCAATATAGCGTTGAACCAACACATCAACTTCGATCGCATTGTCTTGTTTTTAAGTCTGATGAATGAACATGAAGTGTAGCGTGGGGTTTTGAAATTAATTGTATTAAAGAGGGTTGGATGGGAACTTCAGAGTCTAGCCATAATGGTCTGCATTGATTAAGGTGAATTATTTTCAACAAGGAGTTTCTGGGTCCCACTGTGTCGCAGTCTTCCTCTGGGCTGTGTAAAAAGTACTCCATAACAGACATGACGCCCTCATTTGCATAAAGCTTTCTTTTGCAGACAGTCTTTCTTCAAGGTGAATAATAGGTGGGAATCTGATGGTGCCATATTTGTCGAATACGGACTATGTTCATATATAATTTCAAAGCTACAGTTATGCATTGCAGCCACGATGACAACAGACTTGTGTACAGGTGCATTATTTGGTGGAACAACAAACCTTGAGTTTTCCATCACGTTTGCCTTGATATTAGAATAATATTGGTTTAGCCTTTCGAGAGGTAGTCCGGGGGATCCACCAGTTGCTTTCCCAGAAAACCGAAGAACATTACCTTGTCTGCTGATGGAACATACTTTGCTTTCTTCGGAGGACGAGGCATTAGAGGTTTCCACTGCTTTGTTAAGGCTGTGGCTCAACAGAGAATACTTTTGATGCCTACATCGATATGCTTCATGTATGTGTGTATTTGATTTAAAATTAGCCTGGAAGCATGGAAAGTAATGTATTTGATACATGCAAACTTTCAGCCACCCCTTGTAGAAAGATAATTTTACACTTTGCCCCTTTGAGATTGGAAGATTGTATAAAGTAATCATTTCCGCAATAATGAGTAATATCATTGCTCATGATATCTGATCAAACATATAAGCATATAGGCGTGGGATAGAACAGTTATTTCGTAAAATAGTGATATCGTGTATCAGTATGGAATAGAATATATACTTATAGTTGTTCATGGTATCGTTTCCTGTTTCACCCATGATATATAGCCAATAAGAGGGCATATATATAAGCATATAAACTGTAAACCAACTGTCCAAGTCGTATAGTCGTATACTCCTTCAGAACAAATCAGACCAAAGCATCATGTAAAGGGTGCCAATCATAAAACGTGAAGTATCTAAAATTTGTTTATCTTATCAGTCTAATCGAGGAACTACTTACCGATTTTGATCGAGGTAAATGACGTTCACAGAACTACGTGAACTAAGGCATATTATTTACCTACGCGTTTGGTTTTCAGTATGAGAAATTAGATTACTTCAAGCATCCAGAAAATAGAAATAAACCAAACAACATCGCTTACTCCAAAAGCGGTTGGAGCCAGTCAGACTGTGTGTCGCGTTACCTCATCGATTATGACGAGAATATTTCTCGAGCAGAAAGCATGGCAATATAAAACTCAAAGCCAGGAATTGGTTCTGCAAGTGGCCGCTTTTTTAGGTCTATTCGGCGACTGTCAGAAAATGTTACCCAGCCAATGCAAAACAGCAGCAGTCTTTCTCTTGTTCTGTTGGTTCTCAACTTTATCCAGCCAAGGAGAGTGGTCGAGAGATTGTTTCTTCTGATAGGAATTCAATCAGTGAGTTTTCAGTCGGACTACTGGTGTTGGCGTGGGTGGGTTGTTATCGGCCCCCTGTCTACTGGGTATATGCGGATGTCGAATTCCCTTTCTGACATCGCCCTGGGTCCTGGGTGCCGGTTAACGTGTTCTGCGTTTTGAGCAGGACAATTTCTTCACTCTAAAGTTTTCGGAGGGTGAAGGGTAAATCCATTGCAGCCCATACCCCCATGACAGAGAAATATTGTCACAACAAGAGAATTTATTGAAGTCTGGCGAGTTTTAAAACTGTATTCCGAAATAGAAGCCTTTTATTCCAAATGTTTGGATTATTTGGACTCAAGGACATCTTCTTGAGCCTCTCAGATCCGATCTAATACTGTATCATCTTGACGGACCTGATCTTCATGGCGGCATCTTCATCATGCCAGGTTGGCTGCCACTGGTGCTTGTTCTTCCAAAAGTCCACCATGGCTGTAGGTGATCCATTCTTCCAAGGTTTTCCATTACGGTTATGCCACGAATCGGAAAAGTAGACGTCATCGCCGACAGCGACGTTGAGGATGAGACCCATCTATAAGTGATACATGTTCAAACCCATTACCCACTGCTTAACTTATTCATAGACGAGTGTCACTGTTTATTTGGTTGATAAGCCTTGTCAAATTAGATTCGTACCTTTTGACAATGTGGCATTGGTCGTGGCGGTTGATCTTGTAATCAATTATCAACTTCAACTGGAGATTCGGTTAATATGGAAGTGTAGGACAAAATCCATTGTCTCATGACGCCATCACATTCAAGAGTGACGATATGTCTATCACACAACTGTTTGAGGACACGTTGAATGAGCGCCGTGCAAAATAGATATTTTGCAGGTGCTAGAAATTACATTCATGAATTGAAACCTCTGACTAGCTCTGCCGGTTCCACTTAAATTTCGATGAAGTTCTCAAAAAACACATACCATTTATCAATTGTTTATGAACCTGCACCTTTGAAAAGAGAAACAACATAGATCCGATTTCCATTTGAATTCCTATATTCCAAGGGAATAAATTTGTAAATGCAACTTTACCTTTCCATCAAAGGGAGCATCTTTACCTCCGCTTGCCCAGATGTTGTGCCCGGTCAGGTGACTGTAGGACCAGTAGCCTTGGGAAGGTGTTGACCACGCCAAGACTGGATGGTCGTCCACAGACAATCTAGTTAAGGATAACATGCATGTACATATTTACTTATGTATATTATTTTGAGATACATTGCATCATGGGTGATGGGATAACAGCTGTATGTCATATGTTCCTTTTCCTTTGAGCAAATATGGTAAACCGATATTATGATAACCATTGCAATATTTTCGAAACTGCCCTCCCTGAAACTGTACAAAGTCAATAATATGCATACAAATAAACAGTATACATATATCGCTCTGATTTGTACAACATATCTTCCCACCTTATGTGGTCAGCTGTCCAGTCAGCGGAGTACGTGTGGAAATCGTCAGCCCATACTGTCCCAGGTGCACTTTTCCTGTTAAAGAGAACACAAACCTGTTTTCTTTGCAATTACATGATATTCATAGATAGATTTTGAGAACCAATAAGAAAACATTGTCTTGTATGTGCAGAATCTCCCACATTAAGTTTTTATAACTGAAATATTGTTGAAAGTATCATTAAGAAGACATGGATACCCTGACAGGGAACAAAAGTAATGTACAATACTGCAGGTCAGGTAGTTGCTGGTCTGTTATGCAAATGAAGTAACAGCAGGCCGACATATTATATTGCCGACCAATCCCAAACCTTGACACACTATGCTCCGAAAGGTCAGTCAGCAGTCATGACACCTGTGCAACCGTAAATGCCGATGTAAAGTCAAGAGGATACAATTCCTGATATGAAGTTGTTATGATTTCCTTATCTTGATTACACGCTGTTGTGAAACTGTACAACGAAAAGTGAAGAGAATTTATGGATGTCAGCTTCTTTATCATGAGGAACACAACCTTTCGTAGTTCATATTCACTCATTCATCAGGTGAATGAAGGAATAAGCATATACTCTGAAACGTTGTGTTCCTCGTAATAAAGAAGTTGACATCCATAAATTCTCTTCCCCGTGTGCATCACTTCTTAATGCCAGTCAGGACTTGTATACCGCAGTTAATGACATACGAAGACTTATTAAAAGACGCAGACCGAAGTGCTACCTTCCATATCCTTTACTTCGGTGCTGATCGGAAACACCCCAGTGAAGTGTGGAGCGAAGGTACTGGGCGCCATGGTCATTGCCATTGCTGTCCTTGAAGTCGAGGTTCCCTTGGTACAGAAAGGAGGGATCATTTTTCTCTACCGGTACTACAGGACATGCTTACCATGACCCGTTTCGTGAACACCTCATGTCATCACTGGTTTTCTGTGATCAATTCATATAGCTTTCATCACTATGATCTTTCACATTTTGTTCCATCAACTGAATTGGATTTAATAACAAGGCAAATTAGACATTATACTAGGAAGTACCCATGGGATAAATGACTAATGGGTTGTGACGTGACATGACCTGAGTGATGGTGTGTCATCGCATCCATATGTCTTGCATCGTTTTTTATGCTATATATCGGTCGTAGGTCTGCTTGCCTGTATAGTAACAGTTTTGTTTTCTGAAATGAAACTTGCTCCATTGATGAAATTGTGCGTTGTACTGATAGTGTATGTTGAACTGCTTACCAGACTCTAGAAAGTGTCCAGTGTAATGTTATCGTTTCTTGAAGTTCAACAATAGAATGGTGCATTTAAGCACTGACGAGGCAGCCAAAGCTGTTGGTGTGGTGGAAGTTGGAAAGATACACAGTCAATTTAGTTTTAAAAAATTGGGTGTGAATCTGTGGTCCTGCAATATCAGAAGATGCTCGGGACAAGCATAATCCCCCGACCTCTACAATCTTTCATAAATGCAGAGGTATTATGTACGTCACTAAATACATGGGGGCGGTCGGGTAGCCTTGTGGTTAAATGTTCGCTCGTCACGCCGAAGACCCGGGTTCGATCCCCGACATGGGTACAAAACCATACTCATACTCCCCTTTTCATATTACCAGCTAAACGTTGGTATCATGTATATAGATTTGTTCTTAATACAGAAGGTTACGAGAAAGATGTGTACTAAATATCGTTATATCCATCCAACACTGTTTTTATTTAATACATTAATGTCTTGATCTAATGTAAAAGTAAATAAAAACCGTGCAGTGTACATTTATCATGCCAATAATCTTAGTGCATAACTAAACTACTTTCTGTATTTCTTAACATTGTTGTGTACACTACGGTTTTGTTGTTCACTGATGGATCACCCACATGTTGTGAATTCGGACCGATGCCCTACATTCTCACGCAATAGAAACATACCATGTACAGCGACTAGATATTGAGATTTATACCCTTTGTTTCGATTTCGCTTATCGTTGGTGATGTTTTTGATGCATGAAAAAATTGATCCAGTGGCTTTTAGGTTTTAGATACTACATCTTAGTAATTGATAAGGTATGATGCATAACTCTTCCTGCATCACTCTTCCTGCATAATTCTTCCTACATCATAACAGGTGAATGTAAAGCTGGAGACCTTTCTCGGGTAGCGTTAACGCTAGGTCTAATTGAGCAAAAGCGTACGGCATGAAAACATCTAAAAAATGGGAATTCCTCTTCGAGTGAGTGAGTGAGTGAGTTGGGTTTAACGCAGCTTTTAACAATATTCCAGTTATATCGCGGCGTGTCAGCTTAATGTGGGAGGAAAGCCCGAAGTGATGCAGGTCTCAGACGTTTACCACTTCGGTGAAACCCACGAGCACGGGTATGGTGCTGACAAACCTAGAAACATAATCGGGGCGAACCGGGATTCGAACCCACAATCAAAGGTTTCTGGCGTGCCCAAGGGACGCAACTCTGCACAGCGAATCGCGGCGCCTAAGACGACTGGGCCACCCGTGCCCCCAATTCCTCTTCGAAACATGTTTCGGGACAAAAGGTCTCGTACAATTATCACTATATTCCGAGCCGACCAATTCTTGTTTAGCTCGGTATTGCCGAACGCCAGACAGGGTAACAACAAGTTCCATCTTCTGGTATGACGCGCCCTGGGATCGAACTCCCGACCTTCCGCTCTCCGGGCGGACGCTCTACCACTAGACCACGGAGGCGGTAACATGTACAGGTTTTAACACATATTTCATTTGATGTGATACCGAGTCAATTTTAAATGTCGCTGGATATGAAACTGTAAACGCTTGTGCTGGTGATATTTAGGTATAAATGTTTCGTTTTTGATCTACGGAATAGTACATGAAACATGGCTTTCTCAGACAATAGTTATTACGTTTTCATGTCTTTTTAAAGTGTTTGAATTCAGTAAAAATGAAACTATCTCTGGTTGTGAGATATATCGAAATAAGAATTATGTTACTTGATCATATATATAAGCAGGACAATATACATCAACGCTGTCATCGAAGCAATAACCCAATACGATGGATAGAGGTTGGTATTTATGTTTATCCATCCTTTTTTTAATGTGTATCTAGAGTACCATTACCATAAGCAATATAGCGTTCATGCATGCACAATGCCAGTAAAGGTTACAGATCTGAAAGGTAATACTACGAAACTATCACTTACCTCTTGCTTCCATAATGTCTATCTCACCGGAATCTGGCCATCCCCCATACTTCCAAGGTCTTGTGGGAGGAAGCATCCATATTGCTATGGTAACCATGAACATTATGGTTTGTAATAGGTGATTAAATAATACCATCACAATAAGTTTGTTCATAAGAACATCTTTACACAAAGTCTTAACCATCAAATTCGATACTCTATATCAGACTATTTACCTAACAGGAGAAAACGTTATCTTTAGTCCAAGACTAGGTTGATATTAAGGACCATATTATAAATTGCATGAAAATAAAACAAACTATCACCTGGTTTTAACCAATCCCCTTTAGGTAACTTTGCAACAACTTCCACCCTTCCGTAGGTTATGGAAGCTTTTGAATAGAGTTTTGCTGACATGATAGGTGCAATTCCGTTATTGGATCCAAGGCGGTAGCATCCATTGTCACTGTGATATGTACAGGTTCCCCATTGCTCTGGAACAGACATTATGTAACACGTGAAGACTTACAATCTTGATTTTCTGTATGATGTACTTTTTGTTTTCGCAGTCGGTTTACTCGTGTACAGTTGCATACACCCCCTGGGAATGAACCAATCCTAATAAATGTATGCCTTGTGATGAAATGTTGACAGTCACGCATATTTTGTTTAATGTGTGGGACTTTCACTGACTATTGATTCTTACTCATGAAACAGCTAATCTGAAAGATCGTGTTTTTCGTGTGGGTAATTGATTTGAACATGTCTCATAGAAATTGATCCGTATGATCATATGAACAAGAAATTGTTTGTCAATAATCAGAGAGTGTGAATATGGGTGTGAGTTTTATTATTTATAATAGTTAATAAAGTCGTCTAAATATATTTTGTTTATCTACTTTGTTTTAAATTGAATCCCGGGTTCGATTCCCGACATGGGTACAATGTGTGAAGCCCATTTCCGGTGTCCCCGCTGGAATTTTGCTAAAAGCGGCGTTAAATAGACTCACTCACTCACTATATAAAGGTTATGACTAATAAACAGTGACCAGTACATGGATCACAGAAGGTTGGTGTCAGGCATGGACGATAGAGAAAACTTACTGGCAACGTCAAGAACGCCATTGTGAAGAAACTTTTCTCCAAAATTGTCTACTGTAAATGTCTGAAGAGGAAATAATAGTCTCGTGACCGTTATAGCATGAATGTAAGATGCGTTTAAATGCTGTCACAACATTAATAATTATACAGGCAGTTAGTCCAAACATGCCCTAGTGCGACAACAAAAGAAAGTTGTTCACAAGAAGTAACAATAAATCTAATATAATATCGGCCTCATGAAATTAAGAAGACACCTACATCCAAGGAGGGTTGAATACTGACAGGTGTTGATGAAACGTGTTAGTATATTCTGTCATGCGTCTGAGGAATAGAGTACCCGCAAGTACTTTGAAGATGACAACATTTTAATATTGTGACTGGTCTCACTTGGTTATATATTATCTCACTGGTTTATAAAGGTTCACAAAACACAATATAGCTTCCATGAAGGTAACATGTTATGCATTGAATCGGTATAGTTTATAGATGACAATTCATAGATAGATTAGTTTATCGATGATTTATTCATGACAGACTTAAGAAAGTTGAGTACCGGTTTGATGTAGAGAACGCCGTTTTTGACATAGCTGTTGGCAGCTTCTGGTGTGAACATTTGGAACTGACCCCCCTGGAAAAAATAACGATTTCATAAATATCAGTTATTATGCGTTTGAAATAATCCCTTCAATTTTGAATTAATCATGCGTATATTTATGACATCTCAAAGCGAGATCATGTGTTTTCCTGTGTCCATAACTGTGGTAATTGCTGTCTCTGGCTACACCGTAAACGTGGTATGAATTCATATGCCCAGGACTCAATGTCATCACATGATCAGCCGACACGTAGCCAGTGACGACCACCCTGTCAGCATGATGACACACAGTATCGGCCTTATTGGCCATGTGGTGACGTAATGCATCATCGGTCATACCTCTTAGAACCACCCAATGCCGTAACTGATCTTCTTTAAATGCAAAGGTAAAGTTCGAGCACACGTTGGTTTGCACTTATCAACGTCTCCTAACAATTGCCTGAAACACCGTAAAACCTCAACTAATCATGCATTGATACATTTGAGGCGAATCTTACCCCAGTTCCCCTGCAAGTGATTTCATGTTTCCATTTGTTGGTGTCGAGATGGTGAAGGTGAAATTCGTCTAAAAGGACGGTCGTGCCACGCCTGTATAGTCGAGGACTGAGCGATGATGCAGCTGGATGTCGGTATATAAAACAACATTATGAGAGGGCTTGTTTGCCCTACCTAACAATATTCTAACTCTATGACGACGGTCTGTAAATAATCGAGTATGGACCAGACAGTCCACTGGCTGACATCGTGAATATCGATCTTTGAATTTGTGATACGATGACACGCATCAGCCAAATCAGCAAACCTTGACAACCCGATCCCACTGATAGGCCACAGTCGCCTCTTATGACAAGCATGGGTTGCGGAAAACCTATAATTCTAACACGGATCTTCACGGCTGGATAGTTCATGATGACGGTTGTATTACTTCGACTCTCCTACTTCTAACGCGGATCTCCACGGGGGCATCATGAGATGAAGTACAGTCACATTTGAACAAAGTATTCTGCAATTGCAATTGCCAGATTCATCCACTAAATGAGTGAATGTTGTTTGACGCTGCAATCAGCAAAATTCCACCAACATCATGCTGACCTGTACACTCTGAAATCATGAGCAGCGATCTACGCAGACATACTTAGTCTAAGTATGCAGACCACCCGAACCTTTTCATTGGATTCGAGGTACACTACTGTTGAACAGTGTGTACATGTAAAGCAAATTCTGCAACAACTTGCCGATGCCAAAGCCTACATATTGCCGAAATATATGATCATCTTTACACAATGTAGTACAATTAAATTAAATAAGTGCCATGCTAGAAACACTTAATCTATGCAAATATACCACTGGTATACATACGTGGGATGATGTATACATCATTAAGATGATGAAGAACATCTCCGGCAGCAGACAAATATTTTACTGAATATTCCAGCACATCCTTGTCAGTGAACGCGTTCTTGCTTTGAACTCTGTAAGTGAAATATCCATCAGCTGAAACAGATAGAGAAAACACGCAGCAGCTGAAAGGTGTCTGTAGGAAATGGACAGCTGTGCATTTGAATCTTGAACTAGCAGTAGTGTTCTTTTGTCACATGCAAGACTATCTAATCTTCCTATTTAGAAGAACCTATGCCTATGTGGGACTTGTCTCCTGCGAGGGCCATACAATGTATTTGGCATGCACAAATACGCTTTAGTTTGAATCAGAACGTCAATCACGTCACATATATATTTGTACCACCTTATTAAAGGAAGGTTTCAATTACAAAGTAATCAGAACACAGCAGATCAGAATGTCCTTAAACTCGTGTCTTTACAAAATGTAATTGCATACAGTTTATGATGATTTTTGTACATATGTACAAGGATATCGACATTGGCATCAGAAGTAATTGTACACATGGTTAACGTTTAACATTGTCATGAAAACCAAAATAGAAGCATAATCTATGAGCATTATAAAGTCAAACCGACAGATCACGATCATAGTTACCTTGTTTGTGCACTCGAACGATGTTGGTCAATTCCGGCAACCGTGCCTGCTTCGTCAGAAGATGGAGAGCGTACGACAATTCAATCGCATCAACACCAGGCACATCTGCCAAATAGAATGTACACGTTACATGTTTTCATGCACGGGTTGAAATGTGTTAGGGTGAGGTGGAAACGTGATACATAATTATTATTCAACAAATAACGCATTTACATACATCATGGACCGGTGTAGGAGGTAATGTATAGGGGAGTGGAGGAGACGTTTGTTTGTTGTTTTCACGCCGCACTCAGTAATATTCTAGCTATATGATGGCGATCGGTAAATAATCGAGTCTGGACATCATGGGCATCGATCCACACAATTTGAATACGATGATATGCATCAACCAAGTTAGCAAGCCTGACCACCTGATCCCGTTACTCGCCTCTTACGACAAGCATAGTCGCCTCTTACCGCAAACATGGGTTGCTGAAGACCTATTCCAATCCGTGGAAGAGACGTGGTATTTGTATTCAGCAAATAACGGATATACACACATGATGGTGAAGGTGGTAATGTGTAAGGGTGAGTTGTACACGTGATATATTTTCAACGCCTATCACTGAGGCATTAATATGTCAGCCGTGATCCAACTGCCGATACGGAGGCATGTGTTAATCTTCAGATTGTTTGTACAATCCTGGAACATTAGAGTATTCATGGAACATGAAGAATCGTAAGATTTGATTTCATCCCAAGACTGTACATAACAGAGGCACTTATATTCTCCATAGTAGTCTGGCGTCCAGTTTTCTCAACAAGTAGTTTCAGTTGCGGGAAATGCGTCTGTGGTCAGAATAACATTGATATATCTCTTTGTGTCATAGCACCCATCGAATTATTAATAACCGATATTAACACATTTTATTTTTTGGATAGGGGTATGTTCGTTCTTTATAACATGAAGAAATTACTACAGTCTGATACATATCTGAAAAAAGCAACAAACTCATTTCAGTAATCATAAGAAATAAGCTTAAAGCAAAATTCTGGGGCAGTGGGGTAGCTTTGTGGTTAAAACGTTCGTTCCTCACACCGAAGACCGGGGTTCGATTCTCTACATGGATACTATGTGTGAAGCCCATGCCTGCCTGGTGTCTCCCGCCGTGATGTTGCTGGCTGGAATATTGCTAAAAGCGGTGTAAAGAACAATACTCAATCAGTTAGTCCGACTTCATCGGAAGCATGTGTTTATGAATTATTGTCAGTTTGTGGTGAAACAAGGTTTTCGCAAAAGGTGATCGTAATACTGTTTGTTGTCCCACTGTTGGTACCCGTCACAAACACAAGGAAAAGACCCGTGAAGATTCCGGGGTAGAATAGGTCTTCAGCAACCCATACTTGCCGTAAAAGGCGACTATGCTTGTCGTAAAAGGCGACTAACGGGATCGGGTGGTCAGGTTTGCTGACTTGGTTGTTACATGTCATCGATCCCAATTGCGTGGATCGATGCTCATGATGTCAATCACTGGATTGTCTGGTCCAGACTCGATTATTTTACGGACCGCCGTCATATAGCTGGAATATTGTGTGCGGCGTTAAACAACAAACAAACAAACAAACACAAGGAAAAGACAAGTGATCACGTGAACAAACACAGGAACATATGGTAGCAGTCAAAATAAGGAACTGCATCGGACATCATTTGGTGAGTCAACTGATTAAGTCAGTCAAATATGGAAATGATCATAATGCATGATCAGGATTAACGTGTGTGTGACGCAGCACCATGCAGTTAAGTTTCATTCAGATGTCCTTTCGAGATGTCAGATGCCTTTATGGGGAAACTATTTTGATTGAATTCAAACACATCATTTGAAACACCTAACAAAAATTTCAGTCGCTTACGGGACTCTTATCTGTGGGGAACTACTTACCTTTTGCTGATATTGTGTGGGGAATGACGTCACATTTATTTCAAACTAGTGTACGCAGAAACGTTCGCGCTACGAGCTCGGTATCTGCTACAAGTGGGCGCTACATATTAGATTTGAATTATATACAGCATGGACGCAATTTATGTCATATAAATGACTACAATTGACAAAATAATGATGACATGTTGAATATAAATTGACGTCATAAGAGATTTGAACCATTTTGGCGGCCATCTTGGATTTTCTACCACCAGGTGGCGCTGTTGAGGTAGATCCATACCCAGAAATGTTCGGAATGTTTCAATGTATAAGTGTGCCAAGTTTGGTGCTTTTAACCTATAAAGTGCACAATTTTGACTAAAATCCAGCCTTAACCGCCCCACTAACAGTGCACTGAAGGAATAATTATGTGCTTCTGATGTTCCACACCAACGATAGAGTAGCGAGTGAATGAGTAATTATTAAACGTACCACCGAATATTTCGGCCAGTTTCGACCAAATGCATATTTCTATTATGTATGTTTCACACTTACTTGGAAAGGTCAGTATCAGTTGATTCTTCTCTGTGTCTAGTTTGATACCTGGCTGTAGAGACCCACAACAAAGGCCGAATAACAGAGTTGTTAAGAACACGCTATTCATTCTTTTCAATATTGAGGCAGCCGCTGCTAGCCACCGCATAAATACCGTCTGTTCTCTCCGATAAGATTACGTGGCCGTATATGCTGTCTTATCAGTCAATAACAGAACCTCTCTAAATACAAGTACAGCTGCACATGTCACATTTCTGTAGTATTTTTAATATACTCTTACAAAAAGAAGGGGATCAAGAAATATAACGTTGATACCAAGTAGCAAAGATACATGTTGACGACAAACAACCTCTGCAAGAATGTTTCTGTCGTCGAAACCTAACACAAAAACACATCCTCTAGTTTGCACGTGCCACACGCAGTAGTGTCACACACGTGCGTTGGGTGTCATTTCTCATTTTGACACTTTCAAAGAAGTTCGAATAATCTCTGGTGACCATTTTCATTCTGTTTTATTCTGTTTATCATACAGTTGTGACTTACTTGATTTCATTCATTGCTTGTGTATGAACTAGCAAAGGACGTCTGCAACGCGTTGAAATGCTGGAAACCGAATGTCAGCGTGCAGTGGCCAATACATTCATTGTTTCACAGTCTGTGATTAGCAGACTATGGAACAGGTACCAACAAACCCAAAATATTGACGATCGACCCCGTTCAGGACGTCCCAGGTAAACGACAAGAGTACAGGGTCAATTGAAATACGAAATAGGCCGTAGCATCTAGGAGTAGGATAGAACAGTACTAGTAAGTTATATTAAAAGAAGTCTCGTGAATCAGTATAGAATATAGAAACATGTATGTGTTTATTGTGGTGTGTAATAAATCTATCGTTTTGTAGGTTCACCTATGGAACAAGTACCTGGTCGATCCTAGGGATGCGTATTACTGTCTAGCAACGCAAAAACTTTTAAACTTGGTAAAAACAATTCAGAAAAAGGTTCCATATAGAGGGTGCCAATCATAGAAGTGTAAATGGCAAAGTATCTTAAAAATTCGTTTATCTTATCAGTCTAAATTCCGATCCACATACCGATTTTATCAAGGTAAACGACGATCACAGGCGTACGTGAACAAAAACTGAAGGGCCAAACAAAGTACACCGAGATTGTTTTTTGTGTTATTTAAAATTAAAACAACTGCAACAGTTTGTGAAAAGTAATCTGTGGCTTGAATTTGAAAACACATGTCCCCTACCGTACCATGTGTGAAACGTTGTAAGGTTATTATTTTAAACGATAAGATGTCTAAGATACCCAAAGTTGTGTATTATGTAATATTTTTTTAATGAATATTTAAGAGGTTTAAATGAAAATATATTTTTTTTAAATAAAACCATGTCGATGTATTCTTTGAGTGCTGACTAAGAGCCAGGTAAGTTCATTTTTTGGATATACTACCGCTAACTTAAGCTATTGTGAACTGAAAATCAAACATAATATGAAATCAACTGAGAGGTATTGTAGTTTCATTTGCTCCTCTGTTTAGCATATATTTACTCTTCAGTACAGGGAAATTAGATTACTTGAAGGAAGAGGTACATGCTGAAAATTCAACGTCTAGAAAATGGAAATACACATTGCTGATCCATCCGAAAGCGGTTGACCACTGTCAGACTGTGTGTCTCGTGACCCGATTAATGACTCGAATGACGAGCCGAAGGCAGGGCAAATATCAAAGGCAAAGGGTTCTCTTTCAGGTTATCCAGCGACTGTCAGAAACGTAACCCAGCCCGTGAAAAACAGCAGGTGTCACCTTCGTGTTCTGCCTCGTTCCTTTATTATTATATTATACATTAATAAAGCGCAGGTATCCAAGTACTAGTATCTGCTCAAATGCTGCTTTATTTGTTCCCCGACCAGTAGATCCGTTTGTATTTCAGTCATCATTGTGCGGAGTATACAACCCAAGCTGCCTACGGGCTCTAGAGGTATTTTTTATATCCACCACAAATATCGGGCACCCAATCTCTGCCGTCGGCTCTCAGCTCTTTTTAGGTGAGAGGTCGAGTGTGTGTTTTCTCTTTTGAGGAATTCACTCAGCGACTTTGGCTTTGTCTTGAGACATAAAAAACTAAAGTTATTTCCTGTACAATATTTTCTTTCACGATAAATGCGCTTGTAATCATCTTCCCGAGGCAAGGGAGTTAACTGACCATTAAGTCCAGTTTCCACCTTTGCCGAACTAGGCTGGAATTCTAAAGTTACATTTTGGCTGGACTAAGGAATCTATGCATTGGCCATTGGCATTAGCATCCGGTCCGGAAACAACATGGAGTTCAACGTGCAGATTTCGGTCGACTGCAGTATTTGCAAAACACGTGTTCCGTCAACTGGGCGTCGACAGACTTTTTCCAAATATTTCCATGTGTTTATTCAAGGTGTTCAAATGGTCTGATGCACTTCGCGGGCGCCGCTATTTCGTTTGAAAAATAATAAAGTGATATGAAAGGTGAAATCTGATTGGTCAAAAGGAGCGGCATATCAGGGACATAACTCGTAATAGCCACTGGTGGCGCTTCGATCGAGCTTATTCCAGCCTAGTTCGGGAAGCGTGGAAACTGACTTGTAAAGTCAGTTAACGTCCTTGCCTCAGGAAGATGGTTTGTAAGGGACTGTTAGTCATGGCTTTGCTAACTGCATTTCTCAGCTCGACTACATGGAAATGGTGGGTCGGTCTACCGGTGTTGACGTGGATTGGATGGATTGTTATCTGCTACAATTCTGCTGGTTATCGGCGGCTGTAGGGTCCTCTTTCTGACAGCACCATGGGTGCAGATTAGCAACTTGCAGGATGGCGCTTTTTGTTCGGCTTTTCCTGATTATCGGCGGGTCTGCCAATGTGTGTTGATACATTGCTATCAGCTTCCTTTTTACCTGGTATCTACGTGAGAAGGGCTAGTCAACTGGAGCCTAAACCACCAGTTGGAGACATGTTGTCATATCAAGAGCGGTGTATTAACATCTGACAATTTGATGAATTTAATCCGAAATAGAAGCATTTTATTCCGCCAACGATCTGATACTGTATCATCTTGACAGACTTGATCTTCATGGCGGCATCTTCACCGTGCCAGGTTGGCTGCCACTGGTGCTTGTTCTTCCAAAAGTCTGCCATGGCTGTAGGTGATCCATTCTTCCAGGGTTTTCCATTAGGGTTATGCCACGAATCGGAAAAGTAGACGCTGTTATCGCCGACAGCGACGTTGAGGATGAGACCCATCTGCAAATGTTCACACTTGGTACACATTGCATGTTTCGATTATGTACAGACCGTCGTCAATATAGTTGGAATGTTGCTGAAAACAGTGTTAAACAACAAACAAAACACATTAAATCATTTATATACGATTGTAAAACAACGAGAGTGCCACTGTTTGATAAATCTTGTTAAATTGGATTCGTCTCACGGACATCTCTTGGACAGTGGGATTCCTCATGTCGACTTGACTATGGTAATAATTTATTTTGAGTTTGAATATATAACAACTTAAACTTAGGTCATCTTGGAGATGTATTTGTTATGGAGGGGTAGGACATAATCCATTGTCTCATTACGTCACATTCCAGAATGACGATATATATATTACACAACCGTTTGAGGATACATTGAATTAGAAAGATGCAAAATGGACATATTTTGCAGCTGCTTAATATATACATACATTGTAGATGAAAGTTTATAAATTGAAATCTCCGATTAACACCGTCATCGAATACTCAATAACACCCGCAAATCTGAAAATACATACTGTTTATCTCTTATTTGTGCACCTGCACATCATATAAAATGAGAACAACATGTCATATTTCCATTTGTATTATCTATCCAAAAAAGGAACATATTTGTCAATACAAATTACCTTTCCATCAAAGGGAGCATCTTTACCTCCGCTTGCCCAGATGTTATGCCCGGTCAGGTGACTGTAGGACCAGTAACCTTGGGAAGGTGTTGACCACGCCAAGACTGGATGGTCGTCCACAGACAATCTAGTTAAGGATAACATGCATGTACACGAAGGCATGTATATTATTTTGAGATACTACTTAACATAGGCAATGACAAAACAAGTGTATGTCATATCTTCGTTTTCCTTCAAGCTATTATGGTAAACAAATATTGTGAGAACCGATTATGTTTGTAGGTTTGTCAGCACCATTCCCGTGCTCGTGGGTTTCACCGAAGTGGTAAACGTGCGAGACCTGCATCACTTCGGGCTTTCCTCCCACATCAAGCTAACACGCCGTGATATAACTGGAATAATGTTAAAAGCGGCGTTAAACCCAACTCACTCACTCATTTCCCACCTTATGTGTTCTGATGTCCAGTCAATGGAGTACGTGTGGAAATTGTCAGCCCATACAGTCCCGGGTGCACTAGCCCTGTTAACGAAAACACAAACATACAAACAGATACAATCTATGCCATTACATTTTATTTATTGATTATAGATTGTGAGAAACCAAGGGGTAAAAACGGAATCTGATCACAGTGGACAGTGTTGTAGGCACAAAAATTGCTGTTGCAATCTTCAGCAATGCCAGTATCTGGACATGGGTTCGAATCCTCAGTTTGTCAGAATATGATACGCACCATGCTTGTTTCATGCAAGTTTTAAATGTAAGTAAAGGATTATCGCCCACATTAATCTTTTATTGCTTATATACTGTTAAAAGCAGCATTAGCACGAACCTTCTTATTTAAACGTTAACTTGTTGTCAGGGCACCTGAACATTACGATGTGTACATGTATGCTTATATTTGATGATACTGTATCATTGTAGAACATGGACAATGATCATTTATGGCAACTTGAAAAGGGAACGAAAGTAGTCCTACCTTCCATACCCCTTACTTCGGTGCTGATTGGAAACACCCCAGTGAAGTGTAGAGCGTATATTCTGGGCGCCATGGTCATTACCATTGCTGTCCTTCAAGTTAAGGTTCCCTTTGAACAGAAAGGTAACTTTTTGTTCCATCAACAGAACTTGATTAAACCACAAGGCAAACATGAGGTTTTGTATGAAGTACTCTTGCTTGTGGTAAGAGTACACTAAAATGAGTAACGTGTTGTTAGAATATGTAACATAAGTGACAGTATGTCATCGCAACCCAACGACTTGGGTAGTAATTTATGCTAAGTCCCAGGTTTTGCTGCCCAGTCTCGATCAGGCGTAAACATATATTAAGGGAAATTGTTTCCGTAACAGATGTGTTTTGTTCAAAATGAAACTTTATCCATTGATGAAACGGGACATTGTTGTAATGACATTAACATACAGAACTCGCATAATTCTTGGGGTAGTCTTTTCACTTACATAGCATAATCTGCTGTGTGTTATCATTGCAATGTTATCGTTTTTAAAGTTGAACAAAAGAAGGGTGCATTTAAGCACTGGAGAGGTAGCAAGTGTTGATGTGATGGAAGGTGGGAAATTACACAGTCAAGTTGGTAGACTTACCAGCTGCAGTGTTAATGACACCGTGATTGGGAGGTTAATTCTACATTACCTACAGTCATATGCTGCTTGAAATAAGCATAATAACTCCACGTGCAATTGTGCAAGAAGACAATCAATTTTGTTTCTGGGATCAATCACCTAGGATTATGTTAATGCAACTGTAAATGTAGTGACCTCGCGTAGTAAATCTTCTTGCATGCAGACCACCATCGTATGATATAATATATGTCAGTTTATACACCAAGAAACACAGATGCTAATTGTGGATTTGCTCGTGTTAGATCTATTCGTTTTGTTTCGACTTCGCTTATTATTGGCGATGTTTTTCTTGAACGAAAAAAATGATGTTGTGGCTTTCAGTTGTTGAACAGATTGGTGGTTGATCAGGTTGATACATACATGAATGGAGAACTTGTCTGTATATGAAACTCAGCTGAAGAGTATGTAATTACTCTTTGGGGCATATTTTGGACGTTCTGCAACTGTTTATTTCGGGCGTGTTCCGATGGTTCAATTTGTGGTCATTTTCCAAAAAGGTACAGGGTCCATTGGAGGTCATACACAAATCTAATATGGTGGATGTGAGACACGGTGTAAACTGTTGAGAAGGGGAGTATTCTTTTTTCTGCGTTTTCAGGACTTGACAAACCATCTCTAAGAGAGATACTTGTATCTATTTAGGTAACAATGATGTTATTTCATAGAACCAAATACAAATTATTGCCATAATTCCTTTCTTTATCCAATACCCTACACCGTAAAACGTTCAATAATGCCATAAAATAGACCACTATCATGATGTGTCAGCAGTTTCATCAAACAAACATAATGTTGTGAATCAGGACTCATGATCTAATCTAACGATGGATGTACTGGCATATATGCATATCTAGCCGTAGCATTGCCATAAGCGAATCATACATGTAAGATGCAAGTCAAGGCAACAGTTGAGATGCAGCACTAGAAAGCTAAAACTTACCTCTTGCTTCCATGATGTCTATCTCGCCGGAAGCTGGCCATCCGCCATATTTCCAAGGTCTTGAGGGAGGAAGCATCCATATTGCTATGTTAGCCAGGAGAGGGTTTGTAAATGTGATTGAAAATACACGTACAGTTTATAATACAATGTGGGGATAGATCAAGCATCAATGGATGGTTACAATAAGTTTCTTGTGTCAGATACTCGCTTGTAGCATGGACCTGCATTGCTCAGGTTTCTTTATAGTCGACATTTGGACAAATGAACGTCGTTGAATGAATAATGTCTTATTTAAACTATAAAAATCAACTTTAGAGTATTTACCTGGGTAAATAGTTCATCTCTATACCTGACAATAACAATAACAACTTGAAAATATACAAAATACTCACCTGGCCATAACCAATCTCCTTTTGGTAACTGTGCAACAACTTCTATTTTTCCGTAGGTGATGGAAGCCTTTGAATAGAGTTTAGATGACATGATAGGTGGGATCTTTGATCCCTGACGGTGGCATCCATTGTCACTGTAGTAAGTACACGTTCCCCATTGCTCTGGAGAAGACAAGAGACAGACATTCCTTCACCCTCTGTTGTATCTATTGTACACACGTGAATATACAAGTGACACCGCCATGGGTAGCAATCTGTGTTCTCTGTGCGATGATTCGGGCCCAAGACGTTTTACTTAGGACATGATCCAATCCTACCAAGCTAGACATGCTAGTTGTTCATGTTATGGAGCAGCTAATTTCACATGTATTTTCACTCTGGAAGTGGGCATTTGTTTTTAACATATCACACAAAACTGCATCTGCATAAGACATTGTGAAGGCTTATATAAATAACGAATTCCTTGGTTATAATGAAACTGTGTGATTATTGATAAGATTTAAATGATTTGAAAATAGTTAATGAAGTTGTATTCAATTATGTTTTTTTCATTTTTTTTCATGTCACATTGAATCGGTAATATATGCCGTTTTTCTTGACAGCTTTATATATTTTACTACTTGTTTTCGTCATTACCATGTAGCTGACGCGATGTGAAACTTTAATTTACACACTCTATAAAATGTTTATGCTAATTAGTATACAGCAAAATGTAAAGGAGCCCGGGAGGTTGGTTTCAATCATGCAATATAGGGAAAACTCACTGGCAACATCAAGATCTCCATTGTGAAGAAAGTTTTCTCCAAATTTGTCTACTGTATATGTCTGAAGAGGAAAAGATGGGAATAATCTCACAAGCAACATAAAGGTTAGACGCGTCTACACACTGTCACAACTTTAATAAATATTTAAAAACTTAGTCGAAACATAGACCAATACAACAAAAATAAGTTTTCCAAAACGTCAAAATAATTCCAGATCATCCATTATATATACTCCATTAGCATGAAAGCACAGATCCTACCTGCACCCAAGGTTAGTTGTATAGCTACTATGATGACACCAGGTGAGCATAGTCCACCGTACGACCTTGTAAGTCGCTGTTGACCTAATCTAGCTTCCACTGTATTTTGGAGATACACACACTTATTTATGACGGACATACGACAGTGAAGTACCGGTCTAAGGTAGAGAATGCCGTTTCTGATATAGGTGTTGGCAGCCTCTGGTGTGTACATCTGGAACTCGCCACCCTAGAAATGACGCAAAATAACTATAAACTATATTAGACATATTTTCTTTTTAATTCGTATTATTCAGATATTAATGAATACTTATGGTATTATCAAGAGAACAGGGATGATACATATGCCTCTGTGCATAACTATAATAATTGCTATCTCCTGTTCCACAGTAAATATGACACAAATGCCCAGGGCCCACTTGCACAAAGCGATCCTAGCGCTGAGATGAACGTCTGTACAAATGGGCCCAGGTGTCAGCATCTGACATATTTAACCCGTTGTAGCGTTTGTTTTGATCGTAAACCGAAAAAGGGCATGGTTCAAAACATTTTTTGATTATTTATTGATCTTGTGTGGTCATTTACTGATTTCATACTTAAGCTTCATAAGAACCCATTTTGGCCATGGGGTTAACTTCTAAGTGTCACTTTGGAAACACTTCATACAGTAATGGTGGGGCTGTTGTGTACCCTAGTTGTTAAAGTGCTGGATCGTCACGTCAAACATCATGCCACTCATTCAATGAACCCATTGTTTTTGTCTCCGCCTGGGGCGTGGATAATGCTAAACGCAGTGAAACACTTCCTGAACCAAATGTGTAACATGTAGGAGATTATGCAATAGATTTGTGGCGAACCTTACCCCTCCTCCCCAGCAAGTGATTTCATGTGTCCATGTGTTGCTGTCGAGATGGTTTGTGTGGAAGAAGTCAGAAAGGACGGTCGTGCCACGTCTGTATAGTCGAGGACTGAGCGATGAAGCAGCTGGATTTTGGTACATGAAGTGAAGTATTTACAATCGCTGACAACATCTGAACTACCCACAAATATATGCAAAACAACGGTTAACAACGTTCAAGTTTCCTCACGATGGACTGCAAAATATGATCGAGTCATGATCTGGTAAATCGGTGACTGAAATGCATGAGCTACGCCTACCACTCGGATGCAGTCACGCGAAAATAAGTCGTCATCATGTCTTACCACCCGCTTCTGTTTTGTCATCTATTATGACTCTTCTAACTCTAACAGGAAATTAATCTAGAATGTAATCTCGTGTGAGAAATATGAAAATATCTGATCGAATATTACAGATCCTTATATTATGCCTATACACAAGGTATGTCAACGAGTAAACATTATCCTTGTGATAAAAACAACACGCAACTAAAGATGACTTATCAGATAGTGTTTTAAGTATATCTTCGCAACCCTACTCGACGCAAATGCGTATGTGTTTCTGAAACAAGATATGGCAATCTATGTACAATGAAGTAGAACCAGATACAGTAAGTGTCATGCTAGGAACACTAAATCTATACAAAGGTACCGATATACATACGTGGGATGATGTACACATTATTGAGATGATGAAGAACATCTCCGGTTGCAGACAAATATTTTACTGAATATTCCAGCACATATTTGTCAGTGAATGCGTTCTTGCTTTGAACTCTGTAAGTGAAATATCCATCAGCTGAAACAGATAGAGATAACACGCAGCAGCTGAAAGGTGTCTGTAGGAAATGGAGAGCTGTGCATTTGAATCTTGAACTAGCAGTTTTGTTATTGTGTCACATGCAAAATTATCTTATCTTCCCTATTGAAAAGAACACTTGACTTCGAGCATTTTGGACTTGTCTCCTACGAGAACCATAAACGTCATTTGGAATACACCATAAAGACGCTTCTGTATAAATCAGAACCTCAAACACTTCACGTGTAAATATTTCTATGCTACTTTATTGCAGGAAGGTTTTATTTGCAAAGTAGATAAGAATTGTCAGAAAAAAATCCCGTGTATTTACAACATGCAATTGAAGCCCTGATACTATTCCATGCAGTGTTTGTTTCTGTACATATGTACATGTACATGCATATCCATACTGACATCAGTAGATATTGTACACATGACTGACATTCATTTTTTCTATGACAACCAAAATAGAAGGATGCATTTATTAATCACAATATGTTGTCTAACTTTTATAGTTACCTTGTTTATGTACTCTAATGGTGTTGGTCAAATGAGGTAACTGTGCCTGTTGCTTCAGAAGATGGAGAGCGTACGACAGTTCAATAGTATCAACACCAGGCACGCCTGCCAAAAGAACATGCAGACGCTACATATTTGGTGTTTGTTTTCGAGTTTCAGTTTGTATGTGATCCAACTAAAGTAGAACAAACGTTTATTGTGCATCATGCACGGATGGGAATGTTAAGGGTGATGTGGACAAAAAGTCTATTCGCGCTCAACACATCCATAATATTAAGTAATAAATATCCACTTGAACATTCATTGAGTAATAGAATTATTTGAATGAGATGATCTGGTCCTCTGTCGTAAGTGATGAAATATAACCGTGAGTTATTCTCAGAACAGAACCCACATTCGATCAAAAACGGAAGCTGGAAAACAAACAAAACGCTAAAATGGTTAAAGAGTCACAACCTGATAAAAGAACTCCAGGACATTACAGATTAGTTCACACCTGTCAGATGTTGACACAAAATCTAACAACGGTCTCTGAATAGAACCATGAAGAAGATGGTTCGAGCCCAAAAGAAGGGAGAAAGTGTTATGTTTCGCAATGCTCTTATGTCATTGGCTAAATGTTGATTATGGCCTGGACACTCCAAACGATGATCTTGTGGGATTATTTACCGATTTGACAATTTCTGCATTTAAGGATTTCTTGGTTAACCTTCCGTTTCATTTTAGGAATCACCCCCACCAAGGTCCTCTGCAAACCAGCACATCAAGAAGTCACTGACTGCAAACAAGCAATGAAGGCTATTAAAGGTGCCGAATATGATTTCCGTTGCCCTCCCATGGTGCACAATCTAAATAAATTCAAAATTTAAAGTCCCATAATAACCATAATAAATGAGAGTATTGGTAACATTATGTTTCAAAAATAGTTTCGATGTACGCCGATATTCAAGGCATGGAACATTATCCAAAAAATGAAAGGTAAAGATTCGAAATCTAGCATTCAAATGTGGATCATAAGCACCCAAATATCAAAATCATCAAATATTAGTTTTGAATCAGATAATTGGAAAGGCCATAATAAATTATTTTCAATTAATGAACTCCATACTGTACTCTGAGAAAAAGGACGCGATGCTATAGTTTTATATACAAACACTGTCTCTCATTTTCGATCTTGTGAAATAGTTCGACACTGCATCGAAAGACTTACATGATTTTTGAATAATTCAATTGATCGATCCATCATTTTGTGGATGATTTCAATGTTTCCTGTGGTAGCAAACACACAAATACTACAGAAAGGCAACTGTAGTTATGTTTAAACAAAATCCAGAAATGGTCCCTTGAAAATCGCTCTAAGTTCTCAAAAGCTAATATCAACTCAATACTTGTCAAAGAGGCCAAGTTCCATGGTTTTTTTGTATTATCGGTTTGGTTTGGTTTGGTTTGTTGGTTAACGCCGCACTCAGCGATATTTCAGCTATATGACGGCGGTCTGTAAATAATCGAGTCTGGACCAGACAATACAGTGATTGACATCATGAGCATCGATTCACGCAATTGGGATACGATGACATGCGTCAACCAAGTCAGCGAGCCTGGCCACCCGATCCCGTTAGTCGCCTCTTACGACAAGCATAGTCGTCTTTTACGGCAAGCATGGGTTCTTGAAGACCTATTCTACCCCGGATCTCCACGGGTATTTGTATTTTCATTTGAGCTTTCTCATATTATTTCTGAGGACGTTTCCTCTTCATGTTAAAATGATGTTGACAAACTTATTTTAGAATCACCCATATCACAGGATGAAATTCTGGACGCTATAATACATCTAAAAAGTGAAAAAGCTGCTGGTCCTGACCATATTGTGGTTGAAATGATAAAATGTTCCAAATTTGAGCCGAGGCCTTTTCTAAAAAAAAATGTTTCAATAGGTTGTTTGATAGTGGTATATTCCCTAGAAGCTGGTCTTGTTCGGTAATTATTCCAATACACAAGAAAGGAGTTTTTAACGTCCCAGACAATTATAGGGGAATATCGATCCTTAATGAGTATATATTCTTGGAAAGATTTTTACATCAGTACTTAATTCCAGGATTACGAGTTGGGCTAACATACGAGATAAGATTCCTGAAACTCAAGCTGGTGTTAGAAAAAAAGTACTCAACGTCAGATCATATTTTCACATCATATGCAATAATCCAAAAATGTCTATCACGTCGTAAAAAAAACAAAAAACAAAAAATTATATATATTAACTATGGTACTGTTTAAGAGTGAGTAAGTGAGTTTGGTTTTTCGCCGCTTTTAGCAATATTCCAGCAATATCACGGCGGGGGACACAAGAAATGGGCTTCACATGTTGTACCCAAGTAGGGAATTGAACCCGGGTCTTCGGTGAGACGAGCTACCCCTCCGCCCCTACTGTTTAAGAACTACTGGTTAAGGGAAAATGTACTCTATATCAAAAGCTATGTATTCAAATATTAAATCATGTGTGCGATGTGGTGACAATGTAACCGATTTTTTTTTACCGTTCTGTTGGCTTACGATAAGGATGTATCTTGAGCCCGATATTGTTCTCATTTTTTATTAGTGAATTATATTATGAAATTATGGTTAAGGGTAAACATAATATTCAAATGTTCCCAAATGTAATAAAAATGTTGATGCTTCTTTTTGCCGATGATGTCCTTTTAGTATCAGATTCTGTTGTTTGACTACAAAAACAACTTTACATTTTAGAATGTTACATCAAAGAGTGGAAACTATCAGTTAACTGAGAAAAAAAAAATATTGTCATTTTCAGGTGGCACTGAATGAAGGATGTTTTTTCGTTGGTAAATGTGTTAATGTTCTGTGCCATTATACATATGTTGGTGTGATGTTTACCAACACAATGAACTTCAAGAAAAGTGTCTCGGACTTAACATCAAGTGCAAAGAAGGCCTTAATCAATGTAATGTCTGTCTCGCAGAAAGTAGGAGATTTTACACCGAATATATTTTTAAAATTATTTGAAGCCCAAATCCAACCAATCCTATATTACGATACGATAGTCTCGAAAAGCTACATCTTTTAGCCTATAAAAGATTCTTATCCGTTGGTCTGTCAACACCCAATTGTATGGTTTATGGCGAGTGTTGCAGATACCCGTTTTATATCAACTCCCAAATTAGATGCTTAAATACTGGTTTAATATTCTTTGAATGCATGAACGCCGAATCCCCATACTTGCTTCTAATATGCTTGTACATTGCAAAGTAACATGGGCATCCCATATTATAAATCTTTTGTTTTCTCATGGCTACAGTTTTGTATGGTTAACCCAAACAGTTGGTGATATTTATAGATTGTTCACGAAATTGTTTCAAAAAGATTTTATCTTTTTGAAACAATTTCGTGAACAATCTATAAATATGTTTTACCAGGAATGGCATTCTACTCTACAGTTCAAGGTATGACTTGTATAGAACTTGTATAGGACTTGTATGGAACTTTTAAGAGTCTTATTCAACCAGAAAAATACTTAACTTCATTAAAATCAAGAACCCTTCGACGTCCATTCATTCAATTTAGGCTCGGATTGTTAGATATCATGACAAATGAAGGAAGAAAAATGTCAAGTGAAAAGTCGAAGAGGTTGTGCCCATTATGTCATTCAGCTATGGAACATGAAATTCATTTTACTTTTGTATGTCCTTATTATTGTGATCTAAGAAACAAGTTTATCAGAGCGCTATCTGTCAATTTATCCTGTACCTGCTTTTATTTTTATTTTTCTTCAAAAGATGATGCTGTCATATACAAATTGGCTGTATATGCTAAAAATGCAAACAAAGTGTTAAACATGAGTATATATCCAAATATGTAAAACTACTTATTTTGAATTCTTTTGTATATGGGCCGGAGGCCTTACATGCAATAAATATCTTTGACTTTGACACACATCAAAGTAATTACGTGTTTAAAGTTGTTTCAAATTCCATGTTGGAAGGAGATCCGTCCGTCCGTCCGTACTCACCGTCCGCTTCTCAATGGAGACAGATTTTCTCAAAAACTATTTCAGTTAACTAGAGAAATGAAATTTTACACACTGATGTTACTGGTCACGATCTCAAATGAACTCGAATGTTGCGGTCTTAAAATATTTGTTTTGAAGAGTTATTGCCCTTGCTCCATGCTTTTCAACTCAGTGCATACTGCATAATATGAGGACCCATTTTCTCAAAAAACTATTTGCGTTTGATCAGAAACTGATGTACCAGTTCACGATCTCAAATGAGGAAATTGATGTCTCAAATTAATATTTAACGAGACAGAGTTATGGCCCTTGCTCAAGTTGCTAGTTACAATACGGCTGAAATACTGCCGATGTGACTTAAAAGTTTACTCACTCACTCGAAATGGGAAATTGCACCTGATCTCTCTTTTGTCACAATTGCATCAAATTTGGAAATGACTAACATAAACGTTTGTGAAAGCTTTAATAAGGACTTGAATGGTGTAACCCTAATCAAACTACATTTGAGTGACAAGAAAAGGCATGTTAAATTGGGTTGTACCTTTTACCATTTCGACGCATCTATAACTGCAGAATTGCCATTTTTGTATGTGTTAAGGAAATACGTATGTCCACATCTGTAATGCGCGATTCAATGATGATAGAGTCATTTTCGAAGAGAAAAGAAGGGTCATCAATAGCTGTCTTATCATCACTGGAATTTATACTTTCCGAGTCGAATATTTCGCTGAAATGTCTGACGACATTTGACTGGTGTAAATCAGCTCTTTCCACCAGCCATGCCCGACAATGCATGGGATCGAGGCAGGCGTAAGGGCTCAGAGTGAGTGAGTGAGTTTGGTTTTACGCCGCTTTTCGCAATATTCCAGCAATATCACGGCGGGGGACACCAGAAATGGGCTTCACACATTGTACCCATGTCGGGAATCGAACTCGGGTCTTCGGCGTGACGAGCGAACGCTTTAACCACTAGGCTACCCGACCGCCCCTGTAAGGGCTCAGAACATTGCACAGAGATTCGCTGCGCTTTAGATCACTGGGCCACTCTTGACACGTTGGCGAAATTGTGATAATGTCCAATAATCGTATGTTTTACACTTACTCGGAAAGGACAGGATTACTTCGTTCTTCTCTGCGTCTTGTTTGATAGCTGGCTGGAGAGACGCATAACAAAGCCCGGCTAGCAGTGTTGTGAAGAAAACACTGATGGCCATTCTTGACAATCAAAACATACAATGAGAACACCTACGTGAATAGTGTCTGTAATGTGTAACACGTGACATACATATCTTATCGGTCTAATTAAAGAACAAGCTGTTGTGTCTATCTCAAATGTATCACAGAAGCATGTGTTGACTTTCTGCAATTTGGCATTTATCTTTCAGTTTGAAATATAACAAACACCCACATATACTTTTCATTTTATTATCAATCAGATCATTTTAGTGTCTTGGTCCCGTTCTGTTGAGCGATCAAATAGCTACGACTGTTTGAATCTATGTAAAAAAAGTGAGGGGCTTTCGAATATTTCTAGCGCGAACAACGATCTCGGGAACGGGGCCCAGATCATGTCTAATGAGTGTTGCAATTATGCGACACTGTTTGGAACAGTTACTAATGATTCTTTTAATGGTAATGCTTATAAGTATGTATAGACCATAACATTTCCCGCCCCGTGCTTGGTCATGAGTGAATTAGGTTGCCATTTATGTTAATAGTACAATGCCCCCTCATCAACGGAAAGCACGCCCCGAAACACATAGAGTGGCTAATTTTGCTCATATTTGATACGAATCAATTCAGACCGTCGTTTGTCGCCAATGTCGCGGTCATAAAACGTGTCTCGATCTTGGATTCAAACCATGGATCATCTGAACCGAGCTCGGTTACCTTGTCCATACGACCAAACAGGCTGTCAACTTGACTCCAAACGTACATTAAACATATGATTTCCCATGTCAAATGTAACATCCGATTTTCTTTTTTTTAAAGTTTATTTCAGTATAAAGCCCATAGGCTCAAGTACAATATAGATACGTGTATTATATGCAAAGTGGTGTCGGAAATCGAACCCGGGTTTTCGGCGTGACGAGTGAACGTTTTAACCACTAGGCTACCCGACCGCCCCCATGTATATAGTGACGTACATGATGACATACCTCTGCATTTATGAAGGTTTACAATCCGATGTCTCTGCATTTATATTTTCCTAGGTGATTGATCCTTGCATTAAAATAAATTGATGTCTCCTTGCACAGTTGCACGTAGAGATCGGGGGATTATGCTTGTTCCGCACAGCTACTGATATTGCAGAACCACCTAATCACAGTGTTACATTGAACAATTTTCTAACCTGACTGTGTATCTTTCCAACTTCCACTACACCAACAGCTTTTGCTGCCTCATCAGTGCCTAAATGCACCATTCTATTGTTGAACTTCAAGAAACGATAACATTACACTGTAGACACTTTCTAGAGTCTGGTAAGCAGTTCAACATACAATATCAGTACAACGCACAATTCATCAGTGGAGAAATTTCATTTTGAACAAAACAAAACTGTTACTATACAGGCAAGCAAACCTACGACTGATAGCATAAAAAACGATGCAAGACATATGGATGCGATGACACACCTTCACTCAGGTCATGTCACGTCACCACCCAATTGTCATTTAAATATACTCTTATCCCATGGGTTCTTCCTAGTATTATGTCTTATTTGCCCTGTTATCAAATCCAATTCAGTTGATGGAACAAAATGTAAAAGATCAACGCCAGAAAATAATCTTCGGTGTGACGCGCTAACGCTTTAACCACCAGGCTACCCGACCGCCCCCCGTGACGTAAGGGAGAGGCCGTGCTGCAACCCACGAGCACGTATATGGAGGTGACAAAGCTGGAACCATAATCATCTGCAGGACAACCAGGGACTCGAACCCGTGATATTAGTCATATGCAACGCCTAAGAGACGCAACTCTGCGGCGTCTTAGAATACTGGGCAACCCGCCCCATACTGAATCATATCTTCCACAAAATATCCGTCCCCTAGAATAAACGGTACTTCTATGTTGTTTTGAGACACCATCTTACAAACTGGAAGCCAATCAAACATACCGTTGACAGAAGTAAAAATGTTTCCATGCTCATTGTATCGTTATTAACACGTACCACTTCTGAGTCACTTTTGACTTCTCCCAACCGTGTTTTCATTTTCCCTTTTGGAAAAGAAGGCACTTGAAATGGTATAAATTTCAGTGATTCTATAGTCAGCTTCCTCCCCAACGACCTGCTCATCGTTGCTAGATCGGGTGGCTTCCTGTCTTCATTTCCTACCTCCTGAAACAGTGCATCAACAGAGACATAGGAAGTGATCTTGTTCAGGGATGACTGGAACCTTTCCAGAGCTTGCTGGGACTGTTGCAACTCAGACACGACATTGTTCATTTGGGCCATGTTAGCTTTATGCGCTCCGGTGACCACCTGCTCAAGGGGTGCGTAATGTTCCTCAACTAAACTAATCCATTTAGCTTTCTGGGTCTCTAGAGCAAATGCAACTGCTGAATGGTTGTCCAACGCCTTCTTTTTCTGCTCGCGTATCCGTATCAAGGAACTGGAAACATCTTTCAAGAGAGGCTGCACTTTTCCCAAATAACCTTTAGCTATCCGTTCTATGTGCGGAATCGCATCTTTCCATGGGAGTGGATTTTGACAACGTTTATGTGTCCTTGCAATGCAATGAACACATTCAAGTTTGCTGCAGTTGATGCAAAACATAGTTTTGATTTCATCGTGTAAAGAACAGGAACTGACTGGGCGATTTGTCATCATCAATTTCATATATTGCTTCTCGTGAACAATGCCCTGAAGAGTCTCATCGGTACGGAAGCGCGATGCATAGTCTCTGTTTTGGCTTTGGGGGATTTTGAATGGTTGGTTGCATAAAGGACAAGGGACTGTTCTTGCCTTCGGCCGAGATCCGATGTATTGGTTGAGACATGATTTGCATATTCGATGAGTACAGGGTAGCATTTTGGGGTCTCCATAGACCTCTGTACAGATTGGGCAATGCAGATCTTCATCTGCTATTCCACTTGTAGCCATAGTTCACTGAAACATGTTTACAAATATTAACGAACATCTGATTACGGTCTTTCCTCATTTTAATGTTGCCAGGGAAGCGAAAAACAACAACAATAGACACAATTCTTGACCTCTATAAATTTTCACGAGAAATATTGAACTGTTGAAAATTTAAAGAAATCATTTGATCATACTGGTAAGTCTGACTGAATGTAGAATTTGTACTGACTCACGCTATAAATCGATGCGTACACCACAATGAGTTGCACATGACCCACTGCATATAAACTCACTAGAGACCGCCAGATATAGTGGGGAAAACAGGAATGATAGACTGTGTACGCTATATAAGAAAGCATAGTGTTGAACATGAACATTCTTTCACATGTTTGTATATTTCAGCCATTTCTTATGTATTCCCAACAAGTGAGTTAGTGAGTATGGTTTTGCGCCGCTTTTAGCAATATTCCAGCAATATCACGGCGGGGGACACCAGAAATGGGCTTCACACATTGTACCCATGTCGGGAATCAAACCCGGGTCTTCGGCGTGACTAGCGAACGCTTTAACCACAAGGTTACCCGACCGCCCCTATTCCCAACAAGACCCAAATTCAATCTTCTCGTCAACTGAAACTGAAACCATTTCCAAGCAATTATTACTATATCTATATCAAGCAATGTTATAAAGGTAATCTAAAATATAATGGGGAGCATGGGTAAACCAGTCGTCTAATGCGCCGCTATTCGCCGTGCAGAGTGGCGTCCATTGGACACGCTAGTAACCTTTCATCGTGGGTTCGAATCCTGGTTTGCCACAATCATGTTTCATGTCTTTCAGCACGATATTCGTGGGTTCCACCAAAGTGGTAAACGTCCAAGACATGCATCACTTCAGGCTTTCCTCCCACATTAAGCTGACACACCGTGATTTACCTGGAATACTGTTCAAAGCTGCGTTAAACCAAACTCAATCGCCCACTCTATTATGATGCTTTATATTTCCTCACACAAGATAGTGGGTTTGTAACCTGAGACGCTGACCTATATTACGTGATGAATGAACACATTTGATCGATTTTGGCGTTTTGATCTTCTTTTCATACATTATTTGTAAACACAAAGACCTGTAACTTCTGTGCAATTGTTATCCCGTATCAATTCATCTGTTTGCAAGCGTCAATTCAAGTGCTATACTGTTCAGGTGAAGAGCGTAAATAAGAAATAAACGACGAGGGGGGTGTTTATCGTACAATAAAACACTGGTGGGAGAATGAACCATTTTTGCGTCGCATAAAACCCTGATCTCCCTCTCCTATGGACCAATCAGATTCCAAAATGTAACTCAATAATACCAGCCTAGTTCGGCAAGGGTGGAAACTGGACTTTCATAGTCAGTTAACTCTCTTGCCTTGGGAAGATGGGTAATCGAGGATGAGGTCCTCAGTAACCAATGCTTTTCCAAGAGGCAGCTGAATCGGACAGGAGGTCAGGCTCGGTGACCTGGTTGATTGAGCGACCTTGAACCCCGTCGGCGTCGGACATTGTTCATCACTGTTTTTTCTGGTCAAGTCTCGATTATTTACGGGTCGTCTGACTGATGCCTTAAACAACAAACACAACAGATAATAATTAATTTCTCTGTATGACACGACGTCGTATTTCCATTATGAGAACTAGGCACACTGTGTGGTCTAGTGTGACCTTTTGCTGAATAAAATGTATGTCTGTTGAAAGGTCCTTTCCTGTCTAATCCTGTTTGAACGATAGTCAAGCAAGAGTTATCTTTCCATGACACGTCACCTATTAACGAGGTAGTGGCACTGGATTAATCATGCGTGGGTAAAACTTTATAGGAAAGGATCGATGCATATTCTACTGTGATTTAGCATTCGTGGGTGTAGTGTATTTTGTAAACATATCACCAAATAAATTAATTCCGAATCTACGGATTGATGTTAATACCCAACCACCACCAAACTCGTGGTCACAGCTACAACTTCGTGTCGTGTACTTTGACCCGATATCTCCCACCTTTGTGTCCCCGACCCGTATTTAACTATAACTGATCCATATATGACAGTCAGAGTAAACGGGTGACCTGATCTAACACTAGACCCACCACTGTACGTTCGAATGTTCATATTCAGCTTGCTTACCGTCTTTGTACTCCTTGTTGACAAATCGTGCACACCTCGCGTAATAGAAATACGGTGACCGTCGAGCGGGTTTGGAAAGGGAAGTAACTCTGTCTCAGGTTTAACGACAGCAAACGAAGCGTAGTAAAATACATACACGGTCTTCGCCTATTGAAGTGTGGGTTTCATACAGATTGTCAGATGACGAATTTGTCAAAGAAGATATTTTAACCTTTTATTAAATGTATTTATCCCCAATTCATGTGCCTAATCAGGTGATATGTCAATTATCATATCCTTTTTGGTAAGTTTCAAGAAAGTGAATCTAGTATTTTACATGGAGTCTGGATATTGTTCCAGCTGCAGCTGCAAAACCGGTAATCCTTCAATTAAAACTCAATTTAAAAAAAGAGATTAGTTCGTCCTACAACAATGTATTTTTGGCATGCAATTTTATTTTATCAGTATGATGCTTAATTATTTTTTCTATGAGACAATATATATTTTTAGATAATATGGCAGCAAACCCTCTCTTCACCCAGAATATCAGATGGGCGGTCCCTAAGCAATATTGCAACATTGTCGCAACACTCAACAACACTTAGTAACACTGTCAGTAACAACAAACAACACCCAGCAACATTCAACAACACTTAGTAACATTGTCAGTAACAACAAGCAACAGCAAGCAACATTCAACAACACTTAGTAACACTGTCAGTAACAACAAGCAACACCAAGAAACATTCAACAACACTTAGTAACACTGTCAGTAATAACAAGCATCACTCAGCAACATTCAACAACACTTAGTAACATTGTCAATAACAACAAGCATCACTCAGCAACATTCAACAACATTGGGTAACACTGTCACTGACAACATGCAGCATCAAGCAACATTCAACAGCATTGAGTATCACTGCCAGCTACAGCATGTAACATCCAGCAACATTCAACAACACTGAGTATCACTGCCAGCAACAGCAAGTACCATCCAGCAACATTCAACAACACTGAGTATCACTGCCAGCAACAGTAAGTAACATCAAGCAACATTCAACAACATTAAGTGTCTAAGCCAGCAACAGCAAGTAACATCCAGCAATATTCAACAACACTGAGTATCACTGCCAGCAACAGCAAATAACATCCAGCAACATTCAACAACACTGAGTATCACTGCCAGCAACAGCAAGTAATATCCAGCAACATTCAACAACACTGAATATCACTGCCAGAAACAGCAAATAACATCCAGCAACATTCAACAACACTGAGTATCACTGCCAGAAACAGCAAGTAACATCCAGCAACATTCAACAACACTGAGTATCACTGCCAGCAACAGTAAGTAACATCCAGCAACATTCAACAACACTGAGAATCACTGCCAACAACAACAAGTAACATCCAGCAACATTCAACAGCACTGTGTAACACTGTTAGTAACAACAAGCATTATGAAGCAACATTCAACAACACTGAGTATCACTGCCAGCAACAGCAAGTAACATTCAGCTACATTCAACAGCACTGTGTTACACTGTTAGTAACAACAAGCATTATGAAGCAACATTCAACAACACTGAGTATCACTGCCAGCAACAGCAAGTAACATTCAGCTACATTCAACAGCACTGTGTTACACTGTCAGTAACAAAAAGCAACATGAAGCAACATTCAACAACACTGAGTATCACTGCCAGCAATAGCATGTAACATCCAGCAACATTCAACAGCACTGTGTAACACTGTCAGTAACAACAAGCAACACCAAGCGACATTCAACAACACTGAGTATCACTGCCAGCAACAGCAAGTAACATTCAGCAACATTCAACAGCACTGTGTAACACTGTCAGTAACAACAAGCAACATTCAGCAACATTCAACAACACTGAGTATCACTGCCAGCAACAGCAAGTAACATTCAGCAACATTCAACAGCACTGTGTAACACTGTCAGTTACAACAAGCAACATGAAGCAGCATTCAACAACACTAAGTATCACTGCCAGCAACAGCAAGTAACATTCAGCAACATTCAACAGCACTGTGTAACACTGTCAGTAACAACAAGCAACACAAAGCAACATTCAACAACACTGAGTATCACAGCCAGCAACAGCAAGCAACATTCAGCAACACTGCCAGGTACATTCACCTCGAGGTTGGGGCAAAAGTAGACGTTATTGTCCAGTGTGACGTGACGGAGCTTGTCAGTAAAATAGGGTGTCTGGTGCACATGACATGAAGGTGATTGCCAGGAATAGAACAATGTAACTGATAGTCTGCAAATGTTCCGAGAAAACAATATCAATTGTTTCTTATTGTGTGCCACAGCCAGGAACGTGATGTCATCAACCAGAGCCGGGGAACTCAAGTCATACCAGGCAAAGTCGAAGTGACCCAACAGACAACGCGGGCATGTGGGGGTGAAAAACGTAGCTGTGGACTTCGAACCCAAGCTAACTCTATAGAGACTATATTACTGCCGTGTCATCTTATCTCGGATAAGACGTGTTTCGGTACACGTGCTGGAAAGTTACAACAACGCAATTGCATTTCTGAAGGTCGCTTTTTATATCAGATAAACCCACAAAACGCCGTCGGGTGCACGCTGGACTGAGACACGGTGTGGTGGTCTAATGGCTAAAGCGTTCGCAGGTCACGCCGATGGCCTGTGTTCCATTCCCCACATAAACAAAATGTGTGAAGCCCATTTCTGGTGTCCATCGACGTGATATTGCGAAAACATCACCAAAAGTGGCGTAAAACCTAAACCACTCAACTTTGATACTGAGAGTACTGATTTGTCTTTTGTAAGTACTACATGAAGTACTGAAGTACTGATCATGAAGATACGAGTTAGAATAAGTATTCAGCAAACCATCTTGTCATAACTAAGGGCAACTAAAGGGAATCGAGTGAGTGAGTGAGTGAGTGAGTGAGTTGGATTTAACGCCGTTTTCAGCAATATTCCAGCAATATCACGGCAGGGTACACCGAAAATGGGCTTCGCAAATTGAACACATGTGGGGATTCGAACTCGGGCCTTCAGCGTGACGAGCGAACGCTTTAACCACTAGACTGCCCAACCGCCCCCTGACTTGGTTGATGCATGTCATCGTATCCCAATTGCGTAGATCGATTCTCACAATGTCAATCACTGGATTGTCTGGACAAGACTCGATTATTTACAGACCGTCGTCACATAGCTGGAATACTGCGGAGTGCGGTGTAAAACAACAAACAAACATACAAAGCATGCAGCGAATGTGTGTGTCTGCTTGTACCGGTCCGGACTTACGCTTTTATACTTGGTGAGTGATGAGTTGGGTTAAACGCCGCTTTTAACAGTATTCCGGTCATATCCCGGCTTGTCAGCTTAATGTGGGAGGAAAGACCGCAGTGATGCAGGTCTAAGAGGTTTACCACTTTGGTAAAACTCACGAGCACGGGCGTGGTGCTGACGAACTATGAACATAATAGGGGAGAACAGGAATTTGAACCAACAATCATAGGTTTCTGGCGTGCCCAAGACACGCAACTCTACACAGCGAATTGCGGCGCCTTAGCACACTATGGCACCCGTGCCCCGCCATTTTTTTTTTTAATCCAAGGCCCCTGAGATACCATTTGGCAGTTTAACATGGCTATAATACACAGCCGAAAAGTCCTTGTTTTATCCCCTTAACACCGAGCGGCAGGCATGGCAACTACAAGTACAATCTTATAACGTCTCCTGGTATAACGCAGCAGACCGATCTTCCGCTCTCTGGGCATAGGTATATATCCACTGCACCTAGGACGCGGTAAATTCGGCAGCAGATTACCGTGTGTAGTTGCTTCCTCTCTCGCTCTGGTCTATACACTGTTCCTACGCAACTTATTACTGATCGAGGGTTTCACCAAAGCAGCAAATGCGCCGCTATGGGCTTCCTCCCACATTAAAATCAAATGCTGAAATGTAAATACAACACTGTAATGTATGGAATCCTAGAAGGGACAATGTCGCGTCGTCACCCTTACAAAAACAAGCAAAGAAACGTCGCGTTTTCGCATTTTGGTTAACTTTGACACTTTTTGTTTGTTGATTTAAGGGCGACAATGCGACAACGCGACAGTGTCCCTTCTTGGGTGTGTACTAAATGTCTTCATTATTCAAAAGCGTTCTATGTTCCTACATACAGTGCATGATTGGGGTTTGCTTCGTTATGCGATATATGCATATCGGTGACTTTACTTGATGACGGGGCTCGTGTAGATCCGTGTTAAAATGGGTCTTCAGTAAAACCCGTGTTTGCCGTAACAGGTGACTATGCTTGTCGTGAGAGGCGATAAACGAGATCGGGTGGTCAGGCTCGCGGACTTGGGTGATGCATGTCATGGAATTGGTTGTTGCATGCCATCATATCCCAATTGCGTAGATCGATGCTCATGATGTCAATCACTGGATTGTCTGGTCCAGACTTGATTATTTACAGACCTCCGTCATATAGCTGGAATATTGCTGAGTGCGGCATTAAACAACAAACAAACAAAAACGTGATGACAAGGAGCGGAAGGTCGATCCTCCGCGTCATACGCTTCAAGACGTTACATATGGTACTTATTGTTACCCTCCCTGGTGCTCGGCATGACGGGAGGTCAAAACAAGCACTGGTCGGCTCGGAGTCAGTATAAAGTGTCGCCTGAGAGATTCTATCAAAGAAAAGCGGCGAGGAATGCTGCCTGCTGGAGTTCTACCATTTCATGACAATGCCTCTTCCCACATCTCTCGACTTGCAAAGGGTTGGGAGAGCTTTCTCACCCACCATACTCGCTAGACCTGGCAACAAGTGATTTCCACCTGTTTCCTAAACTGAAAGAACACCTTAGTGGAAAGCGCTATGACGACAACGGTGCCCTCAAAGCTGCCGTGAATTTCAGATGCTTATTTCAGGGTGGCTTCAGAAAACCTCTTCCTGAGTGGAATTGGTTGCCTTCCGCTCTCTGGGCATAGGTATATATCCACTGCACCTAGGACGCGGTAAATTCGGCAGCAGATTACCGTGTGTAGTTGCTTCCTCTCTCGCTCTGGTCTATACACTGTTCCTACGCAACTTATTACTGATCGAGGGTTTCACCAAAGCAGCAAATGCGCCGCTATGGGCTTCCTCCCACGTTAAAATCAAATGCTGAAATGTAAATACAACACTGTAATGTATGGAATCCTAGAAGGGACAATGTCGCGTCGTCACCCTTACAAAAACAAGCAAAGAAACGTCGCGTTTTCGCATTTTGGTTAACTTTGACACTTTTTGTTTGTTGATTTAAGGGCGACAATGCGACAACGCGACAGTGTCCCTTCTTGGGTGTGTACTAAATGTCTTCATTATTCAAAAGCGTTCTATGTTCCTACATACAGTGCATGATTGGGGTTTGCTTCGTTATGCGATATATGCATATCGGTGACTTTACTTGATGACGGGGCTCGTGTAGATCCGTGTTAAAATGGGTCTTCAGTAAAACCCGTGTTTGCCGTAACAGGTGACTATGCTTGTCGTGAGAGGCGATAAACGGGATCGGGTGGTCAGGCTCGCGGACTTGGGTGATGCATGTCATGGAATTGGTTGTTGCATGCCATCATATCCCAATTGCGTAGATCGATGCTCATGATGTCAATCACTGGATTGTCTGGTCCAGACTTGATTATTTACAGACCTCCGTCATATAGCTGGAATATTGCTGAGTGCGGCATTAAACAACAAACAAACAAAAACGTGATGACAAGGAGCGGAAGGTCGATCCTCCGCGTCATACGCTTCAAGACGTTACATATGGTACTTATTGTTACCCTCCCTGGTGCTCGGCATGACGGGAGGTCAAAACAAGCACTGGTCGGCTCGGAGTCAGTATAAAGTGTCGCCTGAGAGATTCTATCAAAGAAAAGCGGCGAGGAATGCTGCCTGCTGGAGTTCTACCATTTCATGACAATGCCTCTTCCCACATCTCTCGACTTGCAAAGGGTTGGGAGAGCTTTCTCACCCACCATACTCGCTAGACCTGGCAACAAGTGATTTCCACCTGTTTCCTAAACTGAAAGAACACCTTAGTGGAAAGCGCTATGACGACAACGGTGCCCTCAAAGCTGCCGTGAATTTCAGATGCTTATTTCAGGGTGGCTTCAGAAAACCTCTTCCTGAGTGGAATTGGTTGCCTTCCGCTCTCTGGGCATAGGTATATATCCACTGCACCTAGGACGCGGTAAATTCGGCAGCAGATTACCGTTTGTAGTTGCTTCCTCTCTCGCTCTGGTCTATACACTGTTCCTACGCAACTTATTACTGATCGAGGGTTTCACCAAAGCAGCAAATGCGCCGCTATGGGCTTCCTCCCACGTTAAAATCAAATGCTGAAATGTAAATACAACACTGTAATGTATGGAATCCTAGAAGGGACAATGTCGCGTCGTCACCCTTACAAAAACAAGCAAAGAAACGTCGCGTTTTCGCATTTTGGTTAACTTTGACACTTTTTGTTTGTTGATTTAAGGGCGACAATGCGACAACGCGACAGTGTCCCTTCTTGGGTGTGTACTAAATGTCTTCATTATTCAAAAGCGTTCTATGTTCCTACATACAGTGCATGATTGGGGTTTGCTTCGTTATGCGATATATGCATATCGGTGACTTTACTTGATGACGGGGCTCGTGTAGATCCGTGTTAAAATGGGTCTTCAGTAAAACCCGTGTTTGCCGTAACAGGTGACTATGCTTGTCGTGAGAGGCGATAAACGGGATCGGGTGGTCAGGCTCGCGGACTTGGGTGATGCATGTCATGGAATTGGTTGTTGCATGCCATCATATCCCAATTGCGTAGATCGATGCTCATGATGTCAATCACTGGATTGTCTGGTCCAGACTTGATTATTTACAGACCTCCGTCATATAGCTGGAATATTGCTGAGTGCGGCATTAAACAACAAACAAACAAAAACGTGATGACAAGGAGCGGAAGGTCGATCCTCCGCGTCATACGCTTCAAGACGTTACATATGGTACTTATTGTTACCCTCCCTGGTGCTCGGCATGACGGGAGGTCAAAACAAGCACTGGTCGGCTCGGAGTCAGTATAAAGTGTCGCCTGAGAGATTCTATCAAAGAAAAGCGGCGAGGAATGCTGCCTGCTGGAGTTCTACCATTTCATGACAATGCCTCTTCCCACATCTCTCGACTTGCAAAGGGTTGGGAGAGCTTTCTCACCCACCATACTCGCTAGACCTGGCAACAAGTGATTTCCACCTGTTTCCTAAACTGAAAGAACACCTTAGTGGAAAGCGCTATGACGACAACGGTGCCCTCAAAGCTGCCGTGAATTTCAGATGCTTATTTCAGGGTGGCTTCAGAAAACCTCTTCCTGAGTGGAATTGGTTGGTTAGTTGGTTGGTTGGTTTATTGTTTAACGCCGCACTCAGCAATATTCCAGCTATATGACGGCGATCTGTAAATAATCGAGTCTTGACTAGACAATCCAGCGATTGATATCATGAGTATCGATCCACGCCATTTGGATCGATGACATGCATCAACCAATCAGCGAACCTGACCACCCGATCCCGTTGGTCGCCTCTTACGACAAGCATAGTCGCATTTTACGGGAAGCATGTATTGCTGAAGACCTATTCTACCCCGGATCTTCACGGGTCAATTGAAAAACTTCCCTATCCATATGAGAAGTGTATCGAAGAGCAGGGAGATAAGGTTGAAAAATAGTTTTAAAAACACTTTCACAATTGTTTGTTTTGTTTGTTAGGCTTAGAACTTTTTGACCAGCCCTCGTATTTGGAGCAACGTGTTATTTTCGAATTCTATTTTGTTTTTGGTTTATGAGTTTACTGGGGCGGTCGGGTAGCCTAGTGGTTAAAGCGTTCGCTCGTCACGCCTACTACCCGGGTTCGAATCCCGACATGGGTACAATGTGCCCATTTCTGGTGTCCCCCGCCGTGATATTGCTCGAATATTGCTAAAAGCGGCGTAAAACCATACTCACTCACTCACACACTATGAGTTTACTGAGTACTTAACATGAATACGGTTATTCATATTTCAGTTAATTATGGACACATATCCAAAAGACCAATGTGATTCCTATTTGTGGATATTGAAGTCAACTTTTCATCGGCGATTCAAATAACACGAAATTTGTTCATATAATGTGGACACAAAACTTTCTCGGTATTTAATTTGAAATTAATCAGAAAAAAAAACACTTTTAAAAGGCCAATTAAAAAGCATAAGAACTTCATTTAGCCCATGTATAATAAGCACCAGTACCCTTCAAGAAAAAGACAGAGGTTATGTCCTAAAAATAATACACGAAATAAGAATATGATCACAGGAAGCTTTGGTCTGGTGTACATATTACCCAACTAAGAACTTTGTTTTACTGTGAATGAACGCTGTAAGTATGTTTTCAAATTAACCGTTTCAGATAATAAGGGTGTTTATAGTATACAAAATAACGATTCATTCAACATGGATCATGAGTGAGTGAGTTAAATTCTAAAGTCACATTGGCAGTATTTCAGTCCTATCGTGACTTTCAAAGGCTGTAAATAAATACATTAATTTTAAACTTCAAAGCCTGTCAACAACGGATAGTAAACTAACTAGACTTATCACAGATTGATATCTAAAACTAGCATTGAACCATAAAATTACATCACTGTACATAGCAATGCATTATAAGAACGGGCCACAGATCGCCAGCAGCCAAAGTTTGACCACCATACTGTGGACCGTAGGGGCTTACGATACTTCTACAGCTTGCGCGGTTCTCAAGTAGGATTAACCCCATCCCTTCAGTCGCTGGCGATTGTATGCAATTTTAGCCAAACATTAACTCGACACATATTCTACGTATAAGATAATGGTAGATACAGATATGCTTTGAATGACATAGACTTCTGATACACTCTTTGGGAGACAATAATTTGACGCTACTTCAACCCCCATCGAGGGCACGGCCGCTAACAATCTGAGTCAATAATTATATATATATAAGTGTTGAGAAACCACTTTGAACATTAAAATGTATTATAGTTATTAATCAATTCTATTTCTTTTAAAAATCCAAGAATTAAATGTGAACTTCTATTAAAAATATCTTTTATAGATGACACCCTGAAGTATTATTCCCTTGTGATGGAAAAAGCAATACAGTCAAACAGGACATGCTTGACCGTGGTTTTCATTTCATCACAAGGGATACAGAATGGATTGCATGGATCATGAAGCTTCGTCGTCTTAAACGATACCACGATTTAACGGAGGGGCGTAATTTTGTAGATTAGTGAATTACAACGCCTTGGACCACCTGGTCATCCATACTTCCGGATGATATAAACTACTCAAAAGAAGTTAAAAAGACACCCGATTCTTTCGTATTACTATAGTTAATCTGCATTACAAATTAACTATAGTAATATGAACAAATCCGGTGATCTTTTACTTTTTTTGCGGAGTATATATTGTCACTGTTCACATCAGACTTAGATTTGGCATAACAACATTTGCTTTATTACATCAACATCAGATGATATACAAACGACTTCATGAAAGAATACTATGAATTTCCAGAACACCACACCATTCGCGTTTACAGAAATATATATTAATAATCACAGTTATACAATTCCAGATATATTTCCAAATTATACCCAACAATTACTGTACGTTATTAGATTTATTTTAAAGATGTACGAATTAAGTTCACACAACGATCTGATCATGACGAATAACACTTTCTGACACGCTATAACAACTCAGCACAATTACTGAAAGGTTACTCAGAGATAAGACGTTAGTCCCTTGGTTTACGTTGTTTTGTTTGTTGTTTAACGACGCACTCAGCAATATTCCAGCTAAATGACGGCGGTCTGTGAATAATCGAGTCTGGACCAGACAATCCAGTGATTAACATCATGAGCATCGATCCACGGAATTGGGATCGATGACATGTATCAACCAAGTCAGCGAGACTGACCACCCGATCCAGTTAGTCGCCTCTTACGACAAACATAGTTTGGTTTACGAAAATTGACCATTGGAAAGTTGACGTCATCAAATTCTGTCCCGGTCACACAGTCTTGTGGATAGTTTCTTGTAAATCTAATTTATGGAAACATATGCATATGAGACAGGAGAGGCAGTTTCACTGGTTTCTCTCACTTCTAGTTCAGGTGGGAAAGTCACTGGAAGGGAATTTACTATTTGACCATTGTTGAACGGTATCAGCACTCCTGGCAAAATTCCCACATTTTGATTTTGCCAATCCGATTTCTCAGACATATTATGTCTTCAAGTATTATTCTTAGCAACAATATTATTTGTAGGAGACCTACAGCAGCTTAAAAAAAGACCGACTATAGAACGCATGCACCCTTTACCAACACAATGGGCTTTAGAAATAGCTAAATATATTGAAGTGTTCAGGGTAATTCTTGTGAGGAGGGTACGGTACACATATTCATAAATATTCCCATTTGTGTACAGTGAAATCCACACGGTTCCGTTATGCGTGATATGTAAACTGCCTTTGGAATCATGGGTACATTCTTGACATGTTCATATACTTGTTCATTATCAAGACTCTCAAGAACACAATCAGCAGGAGAACTTTCCGGATCCACAGATTCCTGAGTAACGGGATTACACGGAGTAACGGGATGTGCCACCCGAAGTCAACATGGACGTATCATGCATACAGCCTGGTGGAGAATAACATTGGAGAGAGTGAGTGAGTGAGTATGGGTTTACGCCGCTTTTATATTCCAGCTTCACACATTGCACCCATGAGGGGAATGGAACCCGGGCCTTCGGCGTGACGAGCGAACGCTTTAACCACTAGGCTAACCCATGCCCCAACAACTCAAGAGGCCCAACTCACTGTTCGAATTGAATAAGATAAACATTTACGAATAGAACAATACCATTTTGATAATAATCTCCGCAACGTATGTATATTATCTTCGGAGGTTTGGTATTCATTTTATTTTGTTTCTTTCATACAACAAAGACTAATGACGTAAAGTCAGGTGAACTGAATAAAAACATATTCGCCAGAGGTTTGTGAAACAAAGCATCATTTGTTTAAAACAAATCCCCCCCCCCCCCCCCCCCCCCCCCCCACACACACACACACACACCCCAAATTCCCACCACAGGCACCCAGGCACGGGCACACTCATACGCCGATCATCAAACAGTAGCATCAATTCACCTAACACAGAACAACGAAATCACGATGCCACATATCTAACATTGTGATCGTAACGATCCTTGATAATACATGTAAATAGAACGTAATGTCGTAAATACTGCGTGGATCTAAAACAAAATATCCATTCTCCATGAAGATCTCCAAGTGCTCAGCAAGGAACTACACATCATGTATATTCGGTGAATTGCAAACCGTTTACAATAAATGAAAAACCCCGACAACATGTGCAACAGAACTCAACGAATGAAAAACAAATAACTTTAATGTACACAATGGCACGACTATCAGTCTTACTACAATAAGATATTTTACTCCGATACGATACCTTGATGGAAGGTCGCGTCCAGTGAACCCTAAGCGAACTTTCACCGACCAATCAAAATAAAGGACGCGTCAGGTCTCGAGCGAATCAGATGTCGGCTTTCAAAACCAATTCGGCTTTAATATTTGCATCTTATAAATATATCCTCCGAGCAACCATTTCGGGTGTAGATGATAGTGCGCTAACAGACAACAGGATGTATATATTACCACAGCAATATAGAAGCGCGGGATTATTTTATTCGGTTGTCCTCTATTTTATTCGTTATGGAGGTACAAAATCAGATATGCTCGTGTCAATACTAATGATAATTTAGAAGGCACGACGCTAAGTGGTTGAATGATTAGACCTCCAATGAATGTAACCTCAGATCTTCATGCAGAGGGTAATCGTATCGGATTAAAAGGTCTGATTTTAATTGGATTGTCATGGTTCTAAGCATATGACATACGGCTGAAGCACACAACCTTGCACGCTACCTGTCACAACATCAAACACTCCTCGAGAACTTATTGGCTACCCAGGTGGCGAGGGGCATTGCGTTATATTCCCCTGCTGTTCTGCGATATTCGTCACTATGCTCCTTCCTCGCTGGGCCCCAGTCAGCAGCTGGACGGAGGGTATGCTTCAGCCGCTGAAAGGACACAGAGAGTGAATAAGAATGGTTTACGCATCCTAGACTGTCCAGGGTATTTTATCTCCATTCTGTAAAGAGTGGGTGAGTGAGTTGGGTTTAACGCCGCTTTTAACAGTATTCCAGTTATATCACGGCGTGTCAGCTTAATGTGGGAGGAAAGCCCGAAGTGATGCAGGTCTCAGACGTTTACCACTTCGGTGAAACCCACGAGCACGGGTATGGTGCTGACAAACCTAGAAACATAATCGGGGCGAACCGGGATTCGAACCCACAATCATAGGTTTCTGGCGTGCCCAAGGGATGCAACTCTGCACAGCGAATCGCGGCGCCTAAGACGACTGGGCCACCCGTGCCCCCCATTCTGTAAAGATAGATGCCTTGAACATATTCTCAAACATGGCTTCGTTTGGAGTATTCGAAATACTCGATGCTACAAAACAGCCCTTCTCTGAAATTACACCCTTGAGCAAGAGACATGATGTGGGAGGTTACTGGTAAGAAAACATGAGATGGTAATGCCACTACCTGAGGAAGGCTACGGTGCGGAATACGTCAAGGGTATTTTTTCTTTCAGAATGGAGATTCGATAAACTTGACCAAGGATGGGTTTTACACCGTTTTAAGATCAGATGACACTTTATCATCCCGAAAACAAATAAATAAAAACAGCATAAAGTAATTTAGCAATTTCAACCAAATGAGGTCTGGTGGACGTCGGGAGTATGCTTCACACAGTTTGCTAATGTGGGGAACTGAACTCAGGTCATTGGCGTGATAATGCTTTATCCACTTTGCTATCCCACCACAACGTTAAGCACGGACAACATAAGTTGAAGTAGGCATACTTGTTAAGGCATTTTTTAAGTAACATGTGTCTTTCCGTGACAATATAATAAAATGCTTCAGTGTGCCTAAGTAGTTGAGAGATGGAGATGGAATAAGCTCAAGCTGATGGTATATTGCTCGAAAAAAGGGGAAATTCACGATAAGCCACACTTTTGCAAATAAATTAGTGTAATCGTTTACGGATGTCTTCTGCCATTAAGCTCAGGTTGATCAACATCAAATCAAAAGGATGCCAAGCTCAAAATATTTTGTCATTTGTCATAATATTGTCAATAGGGAACATACTTGCTTGAAGTGCAAGTGTATAATGAGTTTAATGTTCATCTATAACTTACATGTCAGGGAAACTTTGTCCTTTTTTAAAAATCCTTTAAACGGTTTGTTGTCGTCACAGACTACATACATTCCATAGAGAGTTAATGTTTTTGTAGTTGTATCGTTTTATGTCCCATATCCACAAAGGATACTGGGTACATAGAAATATACGAAATATGAAAATATGAAAAAAACCAACACTATTGTGGCTTATGGGTTCCGGCAGTTGAATTCCCCTCACCCAACTAAGACAAAGTGTCACTTTATAACTGTCCTGGACTTGTAATGACATTTTGTCCACCTATTTCGAAGAATAAAATCATACTTATGTTTATTATTGTACCTCTAAAAGTGACCCCTCAGCCTTGGCCAGCTCCCAGACCATGAATACCGGGATGGGAATGACCGGAAGTACTGAGATGACGAATCCAATCCCCCTGGCGTATACTGGGTAGATGTAGCCATCGTAGGTAGGCATCTTGTAGGTGTATATTGTGAAGACGAGCGCAACCTGTCAAAGAAGAATATACCACATACATGTACATATATTGGTGAGTGAATGAGTATTGTTTAACGCCTTTTTGTAATATTCATTATCATTACTGTAGGAGACACCAGAAACGGCCTTCACACATTGTACCCATGTGGGGAATCGAACCCAGGTCTTCTGCGCGGAGAGCAAAGGCTTTAACAACCAGGTTACCCATTACCCCAACGTACATCTGCTTTTGTGTTAGGGAGGATTCCGTTACACCAATGGTAGACAAGCATGCTGAGTACTTCAATTATTGCTGCATGTGAGGATTTGTTCACATACTTTTGTCCCTAACCATATTGACGTTGGTCGAAATAAAAAGATAAATAGCAATATGTAATCCCAGCCACGGTCCCTTATGAAAATGTCACTTACCAACATCAGTGCGGGTGTAACAAAACACCAACACAGCTTCATGGGTAATGATGGAGGTCTCCCTAGCATCATCTCGATGTCTCTGCCAAATCTCTCAACCCCTGCAACCAACGACATACACATTTCAAAAGGGAATATGTGAAACTGATCACACGTGTAAACCCTTTTGGGGACAGAGTTGTCATTTCACAATAAATATTCCATAATATGATAAATTCACATGTTGGCCTTCCTCTAGCTTGTTCATCAGCCATACATCTTCTTTCATAAAAATAGATCTACTTGGCAGCATAGGTTCAGTATGCGCATGAACGTTGACAAAATGTCTATGATAAAATGACGTAAAGAGTTCACCATGACAAATATTACCCTGAACACTCTACCAAATTCTGCCCATTAAAATACTTAAAATATTTGACTAAAAATTATTTGGTCCAACCATAGAGATGAAAATATGTGTTGTTATACCAAACATTTAATCCAACATATTACTCTCTAAAAACAGACCGCCTCCGTGGTCTAGTGGTAGAGCGTCCGCCCGGGCGGGGGGGGGGGGGGTGTTCGATCCCCGGCCGCGTCATTCCAAAAGACTTTAAAAATATGGTACTTGTTGATTCCCTGCCTGGCGTTCGGCATTAAGGGGCTATAACAAGGACTGGTCGGCTCGGAGTCAGTGTACTGTGTCTAAGTGGGGTATTCATGTTAAACTGCGGCAAGGTATCTCAGTGGGCTGGCACTATAAATCGGCATCAGTCCAGACTAGTACAAGCACACACACACACACACACACACACACACACACACACACACGAACACACGAACACACACACACACACACACACACACACACACACACACACACGTGCATGCACGTCGCTACATGTATATAAGCGAATAATCTTTGTCGCGACGTTAAACCCCATTTCACCTCACATAAGAAGATATTACATAGATGTGATAATAACCTGTAGAAACCTATGTCGTACAATATAACATACACTATTTAACCATATTAAAGCTCATTTGTAACAATACTAACACATACTATATAATGTCGTCGCTATAAACTGATAGATTGCTCATGCGATGTAAAACTTGATCATATTCACTATACAATGCAACGTGTCGGAATAATTGAGTGTGAGTTGGGTTAAACGCCGCTTTTAACAGATTTCCAGTTATAACGCGGCGTGTCAGCTTAATGTGGGAGGAAAGCCCGAAGTGATGCAGATCTCAGACGTTTACCACTTCGGTGAAACCCACGAGAACGGGTATGGTGCTAACAAAACTAGAAACATAATCGGGGCGAACCGGGATTCGAACCCACAATCATAGGTTTCTGGCGTGCCAAAGGGACGGAATAATTGGTCGTCAAAGTAACTGTCCAGAGAAATCTAAATTTACAATGAATCACAGACTTCAGTCCTTGATTTTAAAGTTTCAGTTGATAAATTTGAAAAACTGTGTGATAATAAAACCCTGAAAGAGATTGTTTGTCAAGAGGATGGACTGATTTAGATAACATGCCGTGTCTTGTAAAAAATTATAAACGTCAACGCCAGAGAATACTCAATCTATAATAACTGCCAAAACTGTTTACATTTAGGGAAAATATATTATATTATGTTATGTCATATTATACAAATATTTGTTGCACATTATGTATTCAGACTTCAGTTGTGATATAGTTGTTTAAACAAACTCATGACGTTTAACGTGTCATGACGAAGCCGTAACAATGACATCCTGTGGTAAGGGCATCGTGTCAAGTTCTGTTGACACAAAATAAAAAACACAAGTTTCAAAGCAAATGTGACGAACAAAGCAAATATGTTTTCATGTGCTAAAAACATAAATTACCCTTCTTTTTCAGTGATCCTAATTAAACATAATGCAAAAAGTACATATGTCATAGCTTTATGTCCTCATAATCCCATAGCATAACCCAATCACTTGTGGTTGTCGTCATCCCCCTGGTCATCAGTGTTTTGCTTTAAGGTGTAATTAATGGTATACCCCCTCTGTCCCTGCCTGTAATGTATGCGCTCGGAGGATGGCGTCTGGTATATAGCAATCAGTGGTTTTCATTTGGAGGTCTCTTTTTGGGTGTAATTATTTAATCAACGATTTGGTTGTTAATTTAGATATTTCGAATAATCGATGGGACAGAATGATATTTGGATTTTTTTATGCGGATTTCTATTAATATTTAAGACCTCTTTTTCAGTGCTATAAACCGACGACCAATTTTACCCAAACACATGTGGCTGAAACCCCCTTCTTACATGACGTTAATGCCGATACGATCCCACGCAGAGACGTCAGTGTTGTTGTTGCCTGTCTGTTACTCCATGAAATGAACCAAAGATGTTTTAATTGAAGTCCTTTGTCATGCATAATGTATCATAGAGTCCCCACACAGATGGTTCCCTACCAAATGAGGGACAATGACCCACACCTAGACTAACATTTAGTCTCTGAAATCTTATATTACACAATATCCTTCTTGACTCTAAAAATAAAAAAAATCCCCTATGCTGATTTCAGAGTGTGGAATAGAGCTAGCTTGAGCTGGCTAGACTTGCTTTTGTATGCATTTCTAGATTATTATTTTTTCATAAAATAAATATATTCCACAGTCATGGTGCAGGACTAACCCACACCCATCAATAGCTTAATAATTGAACATTAATTTATTGTATTGACTGAACATGGAGAAAGCACTAAATTAGTAGCAGATGTGACAGATCTCACAGGGTATAACATTCAACAGACTCATTACCTTGTGATCATGTTTACGTTTTTTTAAACAGTATTGAAGAGCTAAAAAACTGGAAATGAATTAAATTGGAAAATAGGAGAAGAAATTAGTAGTCAACGTTTTCCATAAAAAAACACTCTTCCTTTAATTATAATAAACAACATTTTGTTATTTTAGTACTAGTCTAGAGGAATCCCATTTCCAAAACCTTTTATTACCCTGTTACAGTAAAATATAAAAATGAAAATAAAACAATGAACGTGCAACAAAGCATTATCCATGGACTTATCATTTATCTCATTTTTTATATGGATATGTTGAAATTAAATAAAACATTGAGTATAAATAATATCTCATGTTGGCACTGCTTCTTTTGTTACTTCAACTACAATGCGAAAAGTCTCCACAGAAACTACACAGGAAATGTTTGAAAAGTTGATAGTTTCATTCATTTATATATCTACTGTACTTTGCCTCCGTGTGTGAATACGAGTAATACTTTGTGCCTCAGTTCTCAGCTTCATAATGCTTTAAACGGGTAGTATATTTATTCATTTTATTTTATCTATTTGCGCCTAGTGTATCCACAATTAACTAGCTTAGAATGTTTCATATTAGCTTAGAATTTTTCATATCTACAAAACTGTATAAAAGCTGGGTATTTGCCCACAGCAAATACATATTTGCTTAGTTGCGTCAGTGCGGTTTAGCAAAAACTCATGACCAGGAATCCAGATAGCCATATTACTAATTTTGTTGAAACTAAAAAACGATTCATTAATTTTGAATCATGTCTGCTGTGTACAATTGCAGATATTCTGCTGCTTTTAGTATGAAGAAACGTTTAAGAAATATGTTGTCCAAACCTTGCAAGGTAGAAATGTAATTTAAAGTTTCGAATTAAGATTTAATCTAAAAGCATTTGAAACGTATTTAACGCCGCGCTCAGTAATATTCCAGCTATATGACGGCGGTCGGTAAAAACTAGAGTCTGGACCAGTCAATCCAGTGATTAACATCATGAGCATCGATCCACGCAATTGGGATACGATGGCATGCATCAACCAGGTCAGCGAGCCTGACCACCCGATCTCGTTAGTCGCCTCTTACGACAATCATAAACGCCTTTTACGGCAAGCATGGGTTGCTGAAGACCTATTCTAACCCGGATCTTAAAGGGGCCACTATTTAACGCCTCCACGGAACACTAGTACATACCATATATCCACCCAATGATGAGACACTCCAGGAATGATGTCAGAAGCACACAGAAAGCTGCAACGAACCAGTCTAACAGTTGGAAGACATATATCCCACCCTGAAACAAAACACGGCCTTGCTGTCACATGGTATCCATATCATTATCCAGAGCTTCAGAGATGGCAATCGGTGACATCAAAGAGTGAGTGAGTGAGTATTGTTTTACGCCGCTTTTAGCAATATTCCTGCAATATAACGGCGGGGGACACCAGAAATGGGCTTCACACATTGTACCCATGTCGGGAATCGAACCCGGGTCTTCGGCGTGACGAGCGAACGCTTTAACCACAAGGCTACTCGACCGAAGCAAAAAACGTCTGTCGTTTCTGTAACCTTGAACTATCATGCATAAATAATAAAATGCACTTACATTAGTAGCAATCGGAAGGGCTACTAGGTAGCTTACTGCTGCCAGGGATGAAGTCACTAGTAGCCTCCTCTTCCTCAGTTTGTTGGGAAAAGCGTCCAGTATGCCACTAACAAGTGTCTCGAACATCCCAAACTGAAAAAGAACCGTTTTATATCACAAAACATGATTAAATTTTACACTGATCATTATTAAGCTGTATATATGTGAAATAGCTATTGTTTGTTTGTTGTTTAACGCGGCACTCAGCAATATTCAAGCTTCATGGTGGCGGTCTGTAAATAATCGAGTCTGGACTAGACAATCCAGTGATTGACATCATGAGTATCGATCCACGCAATTTGGATACGATGACACGCATCAACCACGTCAGATAGCCGGATCATCCGACCCCGTTAGTCGCCTCTTACGACATTCGTAAAAGGCGACTAACGGGATCGGGTGGTCAGGCTCGCTGACTTGGTTGATGCATGTCATCGATCCCAATTGCGTGACCCAATGACCGCCGTCATATAGCTGGAATATTGCTGAGTGCGGCGTTAAACAGCAAACCAACCAGCCAACCAAATCTTACGACAAGCATAGTCGGCTTTTACGGGAAATATGGGTTGCTGAAGACCTATTCTACCCCGGATCTTCGCGGGTCACTACGGGTAATAGAAATGACACGGGTATATATGAGTACGTATGTGTCTGACCTGACTGTCTAGCCCGAGGAGGAGCAGCATAAAGAAAAACAACACTGCCCATATTTGCGGAAACGGAAGTCGTGTTATGGCTTCTGGGTAGGCTACCAAGGCAAGTCCTGGACCTGGAATAAAAGGACATTTATTTTGTGTTGACCATTGCAGTACATTTTAAGAAACACCGGAAGAACAAGGTTTTATTGCATATCATTTTGCAGATCTACGAGGGGTGTTCATTAAAGATTTCCCCTAAACCACTTAGGGTTATCATATTTGGTTGAGATTTCTCATGTGTAATGATACATGTATCTATGGGTTATGTCTGAATTTGCAGCACCGAACTATTAATCTTACCACTTTTACAGGTGTTATGATCGAGTAGGGTGTGACAATGGAGCCAGTAGAATACCAAGCAGTGATTAGGTATTTATATTTGAAAGGTCGCACACCAAAAGAAACTTTCGATGAAATGAAAGCAACTTATGGGGAAGATGCCCCATCATATGACGTTGTTAAACACTGGCATCGCCAGTTCAAGTGTGGTCGGACATCTGTGGAAACAGCTGCCATTCCTGGTCGCCCCCATTCAGCCATTGATGAGGACACTATCCTTCAAGCGGAGACTGCCATTTGGCAGACCGACGTATAACTGTTCACCAGTTAGCACAAGATGTCAAGATCAGTGTAGGGTCTGTGGAAAAAATCATCCATGACAATTTGAACATGCATAAGGTGTCTGCACGATGGATTCCCAGGTTGCTCACACCTTTCCAAAAGCAGGAAAGAGTCAATTGCTCAAAGGATCTTTTGGACATGTGCCAAAAAAACCAGGCAAACTTTTTTGACAGACTTATCACACAGGATGAAACATGGGTTCATCACTATGATCCTGAGACTAAAGTTCAGTCAATGCAATGGAAGCATGTGGAGTCCCCCCCCCCCCCCCCCAAAGAAGGCACGTGTCCATCCCTCTGCAGGCAAGGTCATGCTCACGGTGTTTTCGGACCAGCACGGAGTAGTGATGATGGATTTCTTGGCAAAGGGTACCACAATTACAAGAGCTTATTATGCTTCACTGCTGCGGAAATTGCGGGACGCTATCAAGCTTAAGAGGCGTGGCATGCTGACCAAGGGTGTCCGTCTCCTGCAAGACAATGCTCCAGTTCACAACTCTCATGTTGCCCAGGCAGAAGCGCGGTCCTGTGGCTATGAAATCCTTCCACATCCTCCTTACTCTCCTGACCTTGCACCATCTGACTTCCACCTCTTTCCAACAATGAAGTCATTTTTTAAGGGAAAACGTTTCACAGATGATGAAACACTGATTTCTGAAGTCAAGTCCTGGTTTGAGACGCAAAATCAGGGTTTTTACAAGCGAGGTCTCCATAGTTGCATAAAACGATGGGAGAAGTGTGTAACTCTTGGTGGTTCATATGTGGAGAAAGACTAATACCTATGCCAAGTTTCATTCCACTAGGTCCATCGGAAGTGGGTCAGGGGAAATCTTTAATGAACACCCCTCGTACGCTTTCCCTGTATATACAGACATAGACGATACAGATTACGTGACTTCAGGATTGTATGGTAGTAAAATGCAAAAGGACCTGATTCTGTACATAAGTAAGTGTCAATCATCCCGAGAGTGAACTGCATGAGTCTCCACAAAATCGCTGCAAGACACTGACCTTGGGTTGCAACCTCTGTGATAGGTAGATTTGATTCTTTTGCCATATATCCGACGACTGCGAAGATGACAAATCCGCCATAAAAACTAGTCATACCGTCCGCCAGGGTCGCAATTACGGCATCCCTGTGTACAGAAGGTTATATTATATATCAATACTTACTAGTGAGTGAGTGAGTTGTGTTTAACGCCGCTTTTAACAGTATTCAAGTCACATTACGGCGTGTCAGCTTAATGTGGGAGGAAAGCCCGAAGTGATACAGGCCTTAGACGTTTACCACTTCGGTGAAACCCACGAACACGGGTATGGTGCTGACAAACCTAGAAACATAATCGGGGAGAACCGGGATTCGTATAGGTTTCTGGCGTGGCGTGCCCAGCGAATTGCGGCGCCTTAGACGACTGGGCCACCCGTATATATATATATATATATATATATATATATATATATATATATATATATATATAAAATTATATACATATATATATATATGTATGTATGTATGTATACATCAGCACTTGCTGAGGACAGAAGAACATATATAATAGCACTCACTAGAGGCGCATAGATTTTACTTCATATATTGTTACTTTTACATCAGTACTAACAGTTTTAAGAGTTCGATTCCCCACATAGGTACAATGTGTGAAGCCCATTTCCGGTGTCTTCTGGTCGTGATGTGAATGAAACATTGCTAGGGGCGGCGTAAAACTCTAATCATTCACTTAAAGTGCATATCATTTCAACATTTATATAAAAAAGGTTTACTATTGGCCAAAGTTGTATATATAAATCTTCTTCAAGTATGGCCAATATCCAATGTAATATGTCTGCATGTACGTTAATTTCTAACCATACAACAGTGTTCACCTGAAACAGTTGTTATCGAACTTGTTGAAACTGGACATGGTGATGAGACCTCCCCAAGCAGGACCCAGCGAATAAAACACCTGAATACAAGCTTCTATCCACACCTGAAACACAGTATTTGCTGTCAAAATAGTACAAGGGCACTGTATTTCACAGTGCACGTTCCTCAAGTTTTTTCCATTTTCACAGACCCCTGCTTGTTATGCTAACTTGTTCAACGAAACAATTTGATCAAATGACTCCAGTATTTATGGATCAACCTCAAGGACATTTTGTGATGTCCACAACAAAACATTTCACTCTTACTTAACTACTTCTATGCGAGGCTTAGAATGGGTGAGTGAGTTGGGTTTAACGACGATTTTAACAGTATTCCAGTTACATCACGGCGTGATCCAGATCTCATAGCCATCGCACAATTGTACAATGTTCATACTTGCAACACGGAATTCGATAAACGTTTCAATCGGCTGACGTCACCATTAAAAACAACAACCTAAGCGCCAGTCCACTCTGGAGGCTTCAGCCTGGTTCTCAGAATCAGAGTTTCTTTGCTGGAGAAGCTGAATGGCAACTTACACTAAAATGTTTCAACTTGGAAAAGTCGGGCGTGACATAGAACTTGATGCCGTCAATGGCGCCCGGCAACATAGCGCCCCGGACAAGGAAGATTGTCAGCAACACATACGGCAGGAGGGCAGTCACGTACACAACCTGAAATACGAATATGTTTGGACCTGCATATTATCAGTTACATCATGGCGCGTCGGTCTGAATAGATGCAGGTCCGGCATAGAGAATGGCATCTTAATTAGTGGAATCTGGGATTTAAACCACAATCAGTGTATACAAGAACGGGTTAAAAGTCGCATCTCTGAACGAATTTTGAGAGTTTGGTTTAAAGCCCTTTGAACAATAGTTCAGTCATATCACTTGGTGTCAGCTTGATGGAGAATAGTGGAAACTTTCGCAATAAAAGTATTGTAGAGTTTGTTGTTGATGAGTGTATAGCGGGTCATTATGATGTTGTAATCCAAAAAAGTTGTGTTCGTCTCGAAATGACTGCAACAATGCCGAGCTGACGTTAAAGTCCCTAACTTACTTATCCATCCATCCATCCATCCACTCATCCCCCCACTCACTTATTCACTATCTGAGACACACTTCCACCGTCCACTCGCCACTCACTCACCAGACCGCCACAAATCCATCAACCCACCCGATCATCCATTCAACCGCCCACTCACTCACCCACGCACCCACCTCCAAACCACCCATACTCATGTAGTAGTATGTCATTATTTACATATCATCAAGTGTATTTTAAGGTCACCTCTTATTTTTATACCTAAGTTTTAGTCTATCCTTCAATCTAACCTAGAACAGTCACCCTTGCGCTTGCCTTCTCTATTGTTTCTCTGGTCTCTATTGTCTAGCCGCAGCCCCTTACTTTCAGTGACAGGGTGCATTATGGGACTGGTCAGTTTAAATTCACACTTGTATTTGACTATGTATGGAGACAAGTTGTCGGTTCATCGCTGAAATAATTGAGTCAATTGTCACAGGTTAGTTTGTTTGAATTGTATATTTATGTGTTCTTGTTTAGTGCTTTGAAGGGTTTGTTAAGGTGCATATGTATGGTTTCTTAACTTCTTTTAATAATACTTACATTGTTAGGCGTGATAAATATATATCAGATCAGTCATCGTATTCAGGTAAATGTAGTTAGGCTAAATTTGCTTAAATACTTTAAGTATGTAAGTATGTTTGTAATAGATAATTTAATCTAGCATTGCCATGTTGATATTACTTAACTTATTGTGTAACTAAGCATAATGAGTACTTTTATTGATAGACTGGAGCTATTTACCTGTAAATTTAAGTTCTGCATCTAAGTGCACATGTATGAATGTATGTCTCTATGATGAGGTGGGTGACTAGAAAAATATACTTTAGGTGAGGTGAGGTGAAATTGGGTTTAACGTCGCGTCCAAGATTATTGCACTTATATAGCGACGTGCATGCACGTGTATGTGTGTGTGTGGCTGCTAGCTCACTGAGATACCATGCCGCAGTTTAACATGAATACCCCACTCAGACCCAGTATACTGACTCCGAGCCGACCAGTCCTTGTTTTAGCCCCTTAATGCCGAGCGCCAGACAGGGTAACAACAAGTACAATCTTTTAACGTCTTTTTGTATGACGCGGCCCGGGATCGAACCCTGGACCTTCCGCTCTCCGGGCGGACGCTCTACCACAAGACCACGGAGGCGGTCTTACTTTAGGGTTATTGTATATAGCTAAGGATGTAAACATATTGATGTAATATGTTACACTGTAATTATGTTATATATATTTATGTTCAGGTGTGTCCCGGTAAAGCAAATGTCTGATTTTGAGGACATTTATATTTTATATGTATTTATAGTGATATGTACTGAAATTGTGTGTTATGTATTAATGCATTTATCATTATTCTCCAATTATTGATAAACTATGTTTGTCAATTTATTATATGATAAATCTCCTGTAATATTTAGAGTACAGTAAGATAAAACTAATCATGCTAATTACGATGGATCATAACAATGTATATGATCATATATAAGATTCTAATATTTGTTAATAAGTTATAATGAAATGATTTATTTATATGTGTAGGTATTGTGCATATTTTAACTCTGTGTATCTATTTTCACAGGGCCTCTGTTTATTTATGTATTTAACAACTGGCATCCACAAATCAACCTGCGTTTAGTGATTTATTCACCTAAACCACTCCGGTTACACTCACTCACTCAATCACCCGTCCAAGTCCTTCCAACAACCCACTCACTCATCAAACCTCCCATTCAACCGCACTCATTCACTCACCCAACCGCCCAAACCCATCAACCCACCCACCCACTCACTCATCCATCCACCCGCCAACTCACTCACCTATCCACTCTCCTAACCACCCGCACTGTCTAACTCACCCGTCCAAATCCATCAACCCACGCACTCATCCAGTCGCCCAAACATTCACTCATCTCGGCAACCCTCACTCACTCACTCATTCACCCAAACACTCACAGCCTTTCCTCTCACCTTGCCTAGGGACTTAACCCCTCTGAAGAGACAGAGGACCACGAGGGACCAGGCTGCCAGTAGACACAGGGCGGAGTGCAACTGGAGACTCCCTAAGTCCTCCAAGCCGGAAGACTTTCTCAACACGTTGTATCTGTACAGTAAAATCAAGACGCTAACGTTGTTAACACTCTTCAATACTCGAGCCATCTAAAGTATCGACGAATTGGTAAGGCAGACGTTTACAAGTTGCGAGGAACCATTGGCCAAACAAAGGTCGAAGTTGTTGGTGCCTAACTATCAGTATCGAACAGCCAGATGGCATCTTCCCCAGGCAAGAGCGTTCACTTGCCTATTTATCAAAATCTTGTTTCCACCCTTGCCACTTTTCTATGCAAAATATCATTGGACTATCGCACATTTGAAAGAACGTTTCACAAAATCAACATCCACGACTGGTACATCTTATGAAAATGATTTACCGTTTCCTGTCTTTGTTGACACGTCTTTTTCATCGAAAGACGATTGCCTATGTTTTGTGTCAGGGATGAAATCGCGAATGATTTCGTTATTTGATCGACCAGGTCGTCGCCTATGGTAGTCATCATCTTTGTGAAGCTATACGAAAAAAGAACAGCGATCTGATTGGATATCGCGTTTTTATTACAAGGGACATAACTCGTGATCTACGCAAGGTGGCGCCAGGGTGGAGCCAAGAAACGTGGCCTTGATGTGGAAAGGGTAGAAACCAGGCTTTGATATAGGCTCCTGGACACGCTTGCCTCGGGAAGATGGGAAAATTGATGCTGCTGGACGTATACCACTTGGATTAAACCCGCAAGAAGGGTGTGATTGTGACAACACTTGGATCGTAATCATCGGCGTCTGGGATTCGAACCCACGATCGGCTAATGTTGGCAACTGCACAGTGAATGGCGGCATTTGGCGACGAACTCCAGAAAATACTGAAGACAAATATTTTTGCCTTTAAATGTATAAAAATGGACCCATGGTATGCTGATTGTCCCTGAATGTCCGTGTGCAGTGAAATGACTCTTAACAACATCTCAGTCCACCAAGGAAGACTTTAAATAATTGCCAGTGACTGTTTGTTTGTTGTTTAACATCGTACTCAGATATATTCGAGCAACATGACGGCGGTCCTTAATTCATCTTGACATCGAACCACGCATTTGGGAAACGATGGCGTGGTCCATTTCGTCGCCACTTACGACAAGCATAGTTTGCTTGGGGCCGATATTCCCACCCGGAATCTCAGTGGGTTCGTTGCCTCAGACAACTTGGCCACTGTGCTGTGAATAATATAATAATATAATTTTTAACATGAATAATGACGTTGTTGCAATGCATTCTGAGCCAGGAAGTCAATGGCCATTTTGAACGTGTATTTTATGAAGTTAAACGGACGCAAAAATAGGTCACTATTCAAACATATGGAGAAATTATATATCAACCATTGTTCAACGGTTCTGAGAAATAACTCTTCTGGAATCAACAGTGCCGACACTATCGCATAATACTTACTGCCAAAATTCTTCCGCCGCCGTTTTACCCCTCTCCGATGTCATGTTGAAAATGGAACTGTTGAGGAGACTGTAATTCGACCCATAAAGCCGTTGTGCCTCTGTCATGTTCAACATAGGGTTGGTTGAACAGTTCTGCGTTACTAATGACGTATTAAACGTCAGTCCATCTGTGGTGTTGTGTGACATCATTCGGGTATCTATACAGGTCGGCGTGTTCCACCAATGACCGCATCGGCTCCAGGGTAGCTCCGACCGGAAGGAGTTGACCAGATAGTATATGACCCACGTGATGACAGCATTATAGTAGATGCACGCCATCCCTGAGACTATTACCATGCCGTATCCCACACCTACAATACAACACACACACCAAGGATGAGGGGCATTCCATTGCTTGTTTGTTTGTTTGTTTTGTTTGTTTGTTGTGTAACGCCGCGCAATATTTCAGCTATATAACTGCGGTCTGTAAATATTCGAGTCTGGACCAAACAATACAGTGATTGACATCATGAGCGTCGGTCTACGCAATTGGGATACGATGACATGCATAGACAAAGTCAGCGCTTTTAACAATATTCCAGCAATATCACCAGCAATCATCTCCCCGAGGCAAAAGAGTTAACTGACTATAAAAGTCCAGTTTCCACCCTTGCCGAGCTAGGCAGGTATTATGGAGTTTGATTGTGGCTGGACTAATATAACGAGCTTATGCATAGTCCAATCAAAATCGCGCAATGAAATCGAAATTCGGTTCGTAAACCGCCATGCCAATTTCGGTCAATTGCAGGATTTGCAAAGCATGAGCACCGCCAACTCGTTGTCAATGGACAAATCTTTTGATGTTTTGGATCAAGGTACTCACGTGATTTAATGCAATTCGCGATGTTAGACCCGTTTAATCACAATATAGATCTTGATTACCGATCAGATCGTCTTGACAGGGCAGTGTCATCTTGTTTGAAGCAAATTAAAGTGACACGAGAGGTGGAATCTGATTGGCCCATAGAGTAGGCATAGGAGGGACATAAGTCGTAATAGCCACTGGTGGCGCTATGATCGAGCCCAGGAATTCCATCCTAGTTCGGCAAGGGTGGAAACTGGACTTTTTAAGTCAGTGAACTCTCTTGCCTCGGGAAGATGCCAGAAATCGGCTTCACACGTTTTACCAATGAGGGCAATTTAACCACCAGGCTGCTCCACTGCCTCGACAGATCATGATTCGTAATTGATGTAGTCATTCAAAAGAATCCAGATGGAGATGGAGATTAACGTCGCGTTGACATTACGTCAGCGTCAGTGAAAACCTTAGGCAGTGGTATGATCCATGATAACCAGTGCTAATCTGGGATTAAAATCCTCGATCAGCAGATCCTGATACGGCTTGGGGCCGCAGGAACATGTATATATGGACATCATACGAAGAGAAATATAGAATATTAGACGAGCTCCCGTGTAACACCATTTTATGAAATAAGTGAATAGTTCTGGTATTCGACGAGCGGAATTGGTATTACACATGAGCGAGTTTTTTTGTTTTTATTTATTAATTACCCTTCATAATATTTTGTTTTTAAGTTTCACTGTAGTGTGCAAATAGCCAGACATCTACGCGATCAACGGCATAATGATTGAATTTAACAGAATAATACTTCACACGTAGTAATTCAATACAATACAACGGCCTATGACGTCCTTTTAGAAATTGGGTTGCAAGATACACTGTCGAAACAATGCCATGTGACGTCAGCCTAGCAACAGGATTGCTGGGGTCATCGGGTTTGCATAAGTTCCTCTCTCCTCTATCATATCTAAACGCATTGTCATTGAATAAGCCCAAGGATGTTGGGAGTTTTCAATACGTATCGATGAAACTAGCTCCCGCAGTACATGATCACGCGCTTTGGTATTAAACACTGTGTAATACCAACTTATTTGTTATTATACAGTGGTATCTGCAACGGGCGAGTAATGAAATACATACTTTGTACTATAATTAAAGGAAGATCGTTGGTTAAACTGCTACCTTTAAACAGAGGGCATAATTTCCAAACGAAGAGCGAGCTTGTTCCCGAGAACTGTCCCAGACATACCTCCAGGTAGAATAATGGAATTCCGGCCAGAAGAAGGAATGTGAAGAATGGAATGAGAAATGCACCTGCAAAGAGAGAAAAACAATGAGTTTGGTTTAACGCCAACAGTATTGTAGTCACATCGCCAAGTCGGAAAAGATTGCAGTTCTCAGACGTACACCAATTTGGTTAAACACACGAGTACGACGGGTATGATGCTCGAAATCCCGAAACATAATCAGGGACAAGCGGGATTCGAACCCATGATCAGGTGTCTGGCAATCATACGGGACGTCATATCGAACTGCGGAAACTTAGACGAGATGGAAATTGGAAGAGGTGGAGACTCCCTACATGCACTGTTCCCAAGGATAATTAATTACACGACGTTGCAAAGCTAGGAAAGGAAGTGTTTTCTTCCCGGAATGTACCGCCCATTTATGTGAACAGTTTGTTTGTTGTTACATAATATGATAAGAGACGGCCACAAAGGGCATATGTATGTAAGGTGAGGTGAAATTGGGTTTAATGTCGCGTTCAAGATTGTAGCACTTATATAGCTATACAATGTACTTCATATATATTTAGGGCGGTCGGGTAGCCTAGTGGTTAAAGCGTTCGCTCGTCACGCCGAAGACCCGGGTTCGATTCCCGACATGGGTACAATGTGTGAAGCCTATTTCTGGTGTCCCCCGCCGTGATGTTGCTGGAATATTGCTAAAAGCGGCGTAAAACCATACTCACTCACTCACATATATTTAACCCATTGTGATGACGTCCGCTATAGCTCTTGCAGTTGATTCTGACATTGGAGCTAACTTGTCATTCTGAACGTGAACTATATACAAGTAAAACTGACGCAATTACTCGAACTCTGGCCTCGTTGGGGGGCACGGGTGGCCCAGTCGTCTAAGGCGCCCTTGGGCACGCCAGAAACCTATGATTGTGGGTTCGAATCCCGGTTCGCCCCGATTATGTTTCTAGGTTTGTCAGCACCATACCCGTGCTCGTGGGTTTCACCGAAGTGGTAAACGTCTGCGACCTGCATCACTTCAGGCTTTCCTCCCACATTAAGCTGACACGCCGCGATATAACAGAATACTGTTAAAAGCGGCGTTAAACCCAACTCACTCACTCACTCACTCTGGCCTCGTTGATTCCACTTCTGGAATCAACAGATCCAGAGGATTTCTCGAATGCACAACTTTTGAACCACATTTAAGCCCTGTTCAATGTATGACAACACGTCCTACCCCCGCCATTCCTGAGACACAAGTAAGGAAATCTCCACAGGTTCCCGACGCCCACAGCATAACCGATCAGCGACAACACAAAGTCCATCTTTCGGCTCCATTGTTCACGCCCCTCTTCGCGACCCTTCTTTTCCGGTTCCAGGTGATCCAGGTCCCCGGCAATAAAGGTAGCTGTCGCATCCTTTTCGTCGGACTGCATCTGCAGAGATAACGGGTTTATTGAAATAGGAAGCTGATATTGAATATGATCAGCTACAATAAAACGTATACATGTACACTTTGTAAGAGACAAACTATTCCCCTTGGGGACTGAGTTACAGTAGTAATGCACGCCCGCACGTTGTACGTGCGGTCACAGACTTCCTCGGACACAACAGATCATCCCCACACGCCCTTGGCTCGCTGTTTCACCAGATCTGTCACCCATCAAACAACCAGTGACCAACCGGTGACGTTGGTCGAGCTGCGATAGACCTTTGTCCAGATCCGGAATGACATCCCATATGCCTTTCTCAACAATCTTGTTTCGGTAATGGGTCGCCGTTGTCAAGCTTGTGTAACCGACTTGTGGACTGGCGTTTACAGAGAAGACACGTGTTGACAATGTTATGATGAATTCATGTTTCATGGACATCAATATTTGGTTCTGTTACAATATCGTTCTTTGTTTTCGTTCAGTTATTATTTTCCATGGAAGTCAGTGATGCACAGGATTGGTTGGTTGGTTGGTAGTTTAACGCCACACTCAGCAATATCCCAGCTATATGACGGGGGTCTGTAGATAATCGAGTCTGGACCAGACAATCTAGTGATTGACATCATGACCATCGATCCACGCAATTTGGATCGATGACATGCTTTCAACCAAGTCAGCGAGCCTGACCACCTCTCTCGTTACTCGCCCATAGTCGTCTTTTACGGCAAGCATGGGTTGCTGAAGACCTATCATAACCCGGATGGGTAATCACGTAGCGTCATGAGCATGTTACATGGTATTGATACGATGCAATAAAATACAAGAAATACATCACCTGCATAATTATTCCAACAGGTGTTCTTCCCTGATTTGGTTCAATTATTATCGACGGAGACTATCAGTAACATTCCATAGCTAGTAACTTACACAAAGTAGACACAATATATGGATAACATCTTCTCTAATGCTATGAACAGCGACGTTTCGGTATAGATCCTTATACCGTTTTCAAGCATGACTGAATGAGGGACATAGAACAGAATATATATAGTAGGTCGAGGATTAACAGTAACAATAATTGCATACATGAGTGGGATAACATGAGAGGGATAACCATGAGTAAGTAATAGCAACAGAAGGATAATACTGTCACAATATGATGGACAGAGAACACATAGGTGAAAGCCAATGAGACATGAAGCCAATTAAAAAGGATATTAAGTGTTTATTGCTTAATGAGTTCATAGTAGGCGGATGGAATGAAATAGCCCCAATCTCTGTTGATTGATGGCTTGTGGCGGCGAATGTGGACTGCTTCTGTTAGTTTTCTTTTAGTGAAATCATGGAGGTTGTTGGAGTGGATTTGGACCCATTGGTGATGTTGTAATTAGGACAATTGTTGATATGGTCCGAGATGGCTGGTTTACTGTCTGATTTGATGGTTGTGGTTTTGTGCTCTTTGATTCTGGTGTTGATGGGGCGGGATGTTTCCCACATCATCAGCCGCCTCCTCAAACAGCAAGCCAATATTGACACCCACTTCACCAGCTCCACCTCCCTCAATTCCCTGCTAAGAGCCAACGGCAGGAACACAACCAAACTCCAAGCGCCTAAAGGTGTAGTTTACAACATTGACTGCAACTGTGGACAATCTTACGTAGGTGAAACATCCCCTCCCCATCAACACCAGAATCAATGTCGTGACAGTATCATTGTGCTGAAATGAACCGATGTTTATGCGAATGCTTCAGGCGACGGTTTGCTTCGTCTGAAAGTTGTCAAAATGGCGGCCTACCTCAGTATCGGTAGTGTTGTGTTTTACTCATGACGAGTGTAACGAGTTTTACAAATTCTTTGGACATATATGCCGGGTCTATATAAATGAATGTCGGTAAAATAAGTTCGTTTTCAACCGATCCCTCGGAGCATATGGTGTGATGAATCCTGTGCGGCTAGGATACATAAGCTCATACAGAGTTCATCACACCATATACCCCTCGAGATAGGTTGACAACTTATAATGTAACCATGGGTAATAAGGAGGTATAAAATGCTGTAATTGGAAGTGCAGAGTCCGGTGAAAGTGGTTCGAATACGATATTAAACCTGATTATGATTCGGGGTGTGTCACTCAGACCCGTGCTCGTGGGTTCCCAAAAGTAATGCAAGTCTCGAACCTGAACCCCTAAGTCATCCTGGTAAGTTGACACAATGTGAGATAACTGAAATACTCCTAAAAAAACTCACTATTCCCATACATTGTACTTTGACTGATCTAAAATTGGGGACCTATCAATTAATGCAAGAGGCGAAAAGAACTGCAACAGTCAGAATGTAACGAACCGGCAGAAATATGTCCGGGAGAAGGCGGCTGTTTAAAATGACATGGTCACTTACAGTTACCGCCCGATTAAAATATTACTTCCCTGACATCAAAGTTGAACCTAGGCGAGCGGGAAAAAAACAGGCGAGCGAGCCTGCACGTTTGCTGTTTCATTCATTCTCGGCCTTCGGTTTCAAAGGGTAGTTTGGACAATGAATATGCATGACAATCGCTAAATGTCCTGTGCATGACGATACACGTGAGCAGAAAGGGATTTCCCTCGACTGTAATATTGGGATTCCCCGACATTCTTCAGTAATAAAAGCAGTGCGCCTCGGTGGGCGTGGCTTAATGTTTTACATTCATTGGGAAATGAATGCATGACACGTGACCAATTCAGCTAATCAAAATGTAGGAATTTAAATGAACACAACGAAAATTTAATTATATGAACTTGATAACATAGTGCGTATGCCCCAGGGAGGGCAATGAATTTCTGCCACGAAGACCAGGCTGCACATGGAGTTCTGAGAGTGACAATAAATCTCTTGCAAAACAATGCATGTTGTTGAATCAATGAAAGTCACGAGACATGGTGCAAGTCGATCTCGGGTCTGTCAGACAGTTGTCTATCAATTTTCATATTTAGTCTAATCCCCGTCCCTCGTTAGGTTTTATACAATTAATCATAAGGCGGGGTGTATTAAAGCACATGGCGTCGGACGCCAAAACATAAAGACATGCCACGAACCGTAACAAAAACGTAAATTGATCATAATTGCTGAACGTCTTCTTGATTATAATTTTGGGAATTAATTTTGATGGTAGATTTGCGTCTTTGTATTTCGATCTTCAACAACAGAGATCACTTCCTTCATGTGTACAGAGGGGCGGGTGGGTAGCCTGGTGGTTAAAGCGTTCGCTCGTCACGCCGAAGACCCGGGTTCGATCCCCGACATGGGTACAATGTGTGAAGCCCATTTCAGGTGTCCCCCGCCGTGATATTGCTGGAATATTGCTAAAAGCGGCGTAAAACCATACTCACCCATGTGTACAGAAACCTGATTAATATGTGTTATTGTTATTTATCTTTTTACTTCATTACACGTGGTGCAGAAAAATAAATGGCATCAATTATCATTCGATAAAAAATAACATCTCCTTTCATCATTTGTAGATCCCATTTGTATCATACACTACTGCCTTAAAGTTAATTCCCCCAACACGCGTTGAGAACGCGTGTAACACGCATTGAGAACGCGTGTCACACGCATGTGACACGGGTGCTCAACGGGTTGCACACGGGTTGAACACCCGTTGAACACGCGTGTGCAACGGGGGTGCAGCGTGTGTGCATCCCGTTGAGCACGCGTGGGTCACTCGTTGCACACGCGTGTGCCATGCGTGTAACACGGGACCGGGTTTCAGTTGAAGTTGGAAAATATATCAAATGAATAGTGAGATAAATCAAAACAGTGAGATGTGAATCTTGAGTTAATGAGCGGACACTAGACCATAAACACAAGGTCGGCCCGTCTTAATTAGTGTTCGGTTGCTGGACTTTTATGGCAGGAACCATTCCACGAGGGTCCAGTCTTGCCATTGTGGCTACACGACAGTAGAACAGTAGCGAATTTAGAAGCTAGTTTATTGCTAGGGGAACCTCGAGTTGACACGATTGTCGCGGGTTGGTAAATGTTCGCCATTAATGAAGTGATTGTTTGTGGATTGCGGACATATTCGTTTTAAGTTTTGCCCAGGTGAGGCATTCCAGGTGACGTTTGGTAACGTTTTTCGTTCGCCAAATTTATGCTTTAGATAGTACAATTATGGTAGAACAGTCACAACTACTTATGTCTTATTTTGTCACGTAGGAATATGTCCCATTTTCCCACAACCCACTTTCTGTTTGGTATTTTCTAAGAATTAGTAAGAGAAAGTTGTGTGTGTGACTCTAACATTTATCACGTACTCTAAGAGCATATTGGAAATGAATATGAACATGTTGTCTCGCTGTTGATAGAATTTGAGATCTTCACAATCACCAGGTGTGACCATGTAGACAGAATCTCGATAGGGTTTAGGATTTTTACATTTGCCCAATGACCATGGTGAGTATTGTTGAGGATACCAAAGGTGATAGTTTACTATTGGAGGAAATTGGTTGTGAGTGTTTATTCCATGTGGATAGGATATCTTTAGGATTTTAATCCTTTCTTTCTCTGTGGGTAATCCTTTCACGTTGATGGAAGGAGGTCACTCAACCAGGTCATGACAATGTTTATGCGCAAGGCTTGGGATCGCGGAAAGATCACTAGAGGTGTTGATGCAGGCTGGACATGCAGCATTCGGCATTTCCAGTGTAGACTGGCACCTCGTCTTTGTTTCACTCGGTATTAAAAACCTGGATATACAAGGCTACGGCCACCACGCCGTTCACAGGTGCATTTGTCTATTTACAATGAAGTTGTTCAGCGTTCCCAGTATTTATATACTATCTCACTGATTACTTGTTAACTGGGCATGAATAAATTTTAATATTCATATCAAATTGTAAATAAAACTTTAATAAAATTGTGCTACACTCTCGCGAAAAATGTATTGTCTGTGGGTAAGTTTAAATGTCAAGTCACATCAGCATTTTTTTTCAGTTTTATTGCGGCGAAATAATTGCCAGCTTTTTGGACTACATGTTACATGGCTGCTTTTACATTTCTTATTCAAGTGCTTGACTGCCTCAGTAGTTCATGATCAATTAGAATTTTTATTGTGTAAACAAATCAGTCAAGTTTGCAACAATAGATGAATAAGTTGATAAATATGGACCGCAGTTACCGCTCAACAACTTAAGACAGGGAGTCGATATATAGCAAAAGTTATGGTCCTGTTAAGACGATTGACAGTTAGAACGTTGGAGTAATAAATGACCAAAAATTGTAAGGTCAATCGCTTTTGACATGTTTAAACTCACTTTAAGGCACACGACAAGTCAAAACTGGCCGCCCTTATTATGTTCTTATGTTTGACAGCAACTATGCTCGTGGAATTCAGAGATAGATATGATGTTTTACCTTGATGTTATTACAATAAGCGAAAATGTCTTTGAAGTCCACAGTTTATTTAATAGTACAAAAATAAGTGTGTTAAAAATATATCAACGTTTTCTTTCATTGAACACAGTATTTGAACTGTATTGCCGCAAATAATCTAGCCTGTATATGTAACTTAAACATGTATGTATGATCTTCATTTATGGATACCAAAGAATGAATTTACATCACAAATTTAGCAAATCGTTTATTAGATATCAAGAACTGAATTTATCATCAAATAATTACTATTTATTCATTATGCGATATCAATAATTCATTTATGGATACCAAAGAATAAATTTATATCACAATTTTGATTTGATTTTTATCATGAAATGTTTATTAATATAGCAAATCGTTTTTTAGATATCAATAACTGAATTTATTATCAAATATTTTTTTTCATCTAAAAAATCTAATATGGTATTGTATCTATAGCCTTCGTCTCCGTGAACATTATGCCCATTTTTTAATAATTCGTGAAGATAAGTACAGTATCGTAACATTTACATATATAGTCACATTCTGATGATGTCTCTACATATAAGTAAGGGCAAGTTTCTTCCCCTTGTTTAATCATTTTTCCTCCTGGCTCTGAGGGGCGGTCGGGTAGCCTAGTGGTTAAAGCGTTCACTCGTCACGCCGAAGACCCGGGTTCGATTCCCGACATGGGTACAATGTGTGAAGCCCATTTCTGGTGTCCCCCGCCGTGATATTGCTGGAATATTGCTAAAAGCGGCGTAAAACCATACTCACTCACTCACTCACTCCTGGCTCTGAATGTGGAACACAGGCTTTAGGGTTACATACGTATCATTGTATTTTAATGCGATCTGAATATAATTATTTACTATCGTACTTACTTCATGTTTTAAATGAGACTTCGTGTTTTAATTTGACATGTCACCACAAATTACAATTATTGCTTGTAAGCTCAACACAATTGACAAATACTCTAAAAGATATGACTAGTAAACCATTAATGTACGTTGAAAAAAATATATATTGTAAATGCCAAAATGATGTATCTAGGATCAAGTAGAAGATATATTGACAGTAGCGCCGGGATTTTATTCAACAAGCCCGTGAAAACAACACTCAATGTTTACCTCTCCTGGCGGCCATTATGCAACGGCCATCTTATACACAACCCCGCGCTCACGTCTACAGGTCTGTTCCTGTGGTATGGTAATTAGTAGAACCCTCTCCCCAAAGTGTATCCTCCATGATATAACCTACTTTCATTAATTACAAGCTGCCCTTTCCCAGCGTCACGGCTATGGAGCTGAGACAAAGAGACCAAACCATCATAAAGTAATTAGGGTCCAATAAAAACATTGCTCCGCCAAACCTCATAAACATGATCACTGAAAGTCGTACTAATGTCAAATCACAAAAAGCATTTGAATAGCAATAACATTTAACAGGGTCATGTATTCTCTTAACACAATCGCAAAACATCATGTAGAAGCCACAACAGTACTCATATCACATCTAACAAATGAGACATCAGCAAGTACATATAATAAAATGTGTATTAACATTTTTCGTCAGGAAATAAAAAAAATATCTCCTTGTAACCACCTCCAAGTTCAGCGAAACACGGGCCCTCCTTTGGTCAAAAGTTTGTTCCCCCTGTAATGAGTGTGTCACGCGTTGCACACGAGTGACGAACGGGGTGCACACCCGTGTTCAACGCGTTGCACACGGGTGTCACACGCGTGGCGGACGGGTTCCACACGAGTGACCAACGGGGTGCACACGGGTTGCGTAACGCGTTACCCATGCGTGTAAGGGGAATGAACTTCTAGGCAGTAGTGTACATGGCACAACATAAGAGAGCTACGCGATAAATCGCAAAGAACAATGAAGAACCAAGCGTGGTTTATTTCACGATAAAACATTGTTCTATCATGACGTCATTTCTAGAGATTCGAACATGCACTCGCACCTTGATGACGTCCTATGTTTGACGACGTTATTTTTGAGAGGGGGGTGTCCAGTGAGTGGTTCCCCATAGATGTAGCAGGGCAACGCAGATAAACGCGATGGCCGAACTATTGCATCCATAACCGGGAGAGATTTGACAATTGGTATTGAGAGAAATAGTCCAGGTAATCGACGTTATGATTGTGAGAATATGCGGGGAAATACCCTCCTGTGCAAAAAATGGACGACTCGTGGTCGTTGTTTATCGTACTATATTTACAATAAAACACTGCAGGGAGAATAACCCACTCGGGACTGTGCCCCTCGTGGTTTATTCTCCCTGCATTGTTTTATTGTACGATAAACAACTCCCACTCAACTTTTTTTTCTTAATAAATGTCAGAAAGTGTTAAAGCGAAACGTTATGGTGACAAAAGTGATGATGTATTAAGAGTGCATGACATCCAATTGTTTTCAGATAACTAAAACAAATGCTGCCATAAATTACATTCGTTTACGGATCCACTTCTTAGATTAGTATTGCCTTTAATTTCTTCTTCAGTGTTATTTATTACTTAAAGGAGATACATTTCGTAGACTAATGTGGTGCCTATCATTTCCTCTTTTGTCTTATTTATTACTTAAAGGAGATACATTTCTTAGACTAATGGTGCCTATCATTTCTTCTTCAGTGTTATTTATTACTTAAAGGAGATACAAGTCCCCAATAAGACATAACCCCGCACTGACAAGTTCCTTTAAGACATAACCCCACACGAACAAGTCCCCACTCACATTACCCTACATTGACAAGTTCCACTCAGACATAACCCCACACTGACAAGTTCCTTTAAGACATAACCCCACACGAACACGTCCCCACTCACATTACCCTACATTGACAAGTTCCACTCAGACATAACCCCACACTGACAAGTTCCACGTAGACATATAGCCCAGCAAAAAACAAAAAACAAACAATAATTTATTTGCGTCTCACCCATAAGGTACATTGTAACATATAAATATAAATCAAAACATGCTTAAAACTTACGGCCAGTCGTTAAACGACTTATGAGAGACGATATGATCATAAAACCAACTTATATACTAAAATGAATATACATACAATATATACATCATAAATATAAAATAGATCGGCGCTTCAATTAAATATCATAGCAGGTTTTGGCCACGTATAAGGTGAGATCGGAGCTGGATAGAAGTAGTGTAAATTGCTCACAGTAGGAAAAGCCTTTGTAATACGGATCAGTAAAAGTACATCGTTTAAGAAGATCTGTTCTCACATCATTATATAGTGGGCATAAAAGTAAGATGTGTATCTCGTCCTCCACACAGTCTCTACAGTTAAAACAAAGTCGCTCTTCTGCTGGAATATTAGAATAGCGGCCAGTTTCTAACTTTAATGGGGCTACCCCGGATCTAAATTTAGCGAGCGCACTTCTGTGGCAACGACTCAGTGGTTTCTTAACGTAATCTTCCGTACCGTAATGGTGTTTGAAACGCCTGTAGGTTCTCATTTTATTTCTTCCCCTCGCCCCTTGTATTGACTGTAGCTTGTCCCACCACTTTGTTTTATACTCTGACATCAGTCTTTCTCTTACTGCCGCGGCAAGGGGCCTCGACTCAATGTGTTAGCTAGTAGATGTTAAGTGCCCAAGGTCTATTCGCAGCACGAACAAATTCATATCTGGACATTTCCTCATGTACTATGCAGATGTTCGCCACCATAATTGTCGTTTTTCTGCATTTTATAGAACAACAATATATGAAAACGGCTTGGACGGAGGGTTACGTTTCATCATAATACATATTTAACAAAGAACAAATATACATTCACACACATTTTACTGCACAGCTGTTGATAACATTAAGATCACAAATTCCAATATCATTACTGACAGTTGTGGTCATGACAATACGGTTGTCGAAATGCATTAGCAAATATTTTATGGGGAATACTGTATTTGTAATATTGCAGCAAAGGTGGTCAAATTTACAATTTGATGTGAATTAAATGTACAAATCTTTAGAGACACAATTGCTGTAATCAAGTATACAACATTTCGGCTTCATGAACAGCCATGTTTCAGGGGATATGTCAATATGCAGCCACTGTTGATAACAACAGTCATGTGAATGTCAAAAGCATTATTTTGCAAAATATATCAGAGCAAACGAAACAACGTATCCCATATTCACCCGCATACCACATACAAGTTTCATATCCAATGTGAAAATTATACCTGCACAAATTTCAGGGAAACGGACAAAAGTGATATATAAAAGCGACAAAAGCATTTCCATGTTAATAAGAAATATCTTTAAAAGCAGAGTCGATTGTTCGATTCCGACTATGTCATGAGACTGTGTTACTGAACCACTGTCAAACAGTGCGCGAAAGGTGGGCCTATCCTTCCTCCCCGGCGGCACCCGTCACAACATTATATATACAAATTCCACAGTTATGGAGCAGGACTGAATGCGTCCCCGCTTTTAATAACACTCACGGTCGACAGGAGAGAATAATCATATTATAATCAAGTTAGTCTCGATTATCTGCCGAAACAGATTCCATTGGCCTAAAAAGGCAAAATAGTGAACATTACATGAATGGATCGCTAAAAGACAATGTTGACATCAAGTGCTCGCGAAGCGTTTAAGTTTGTCCCGCTCTAACTGCATAAGAAAGTGAGTGTTTGTGGAAGAGAATGATTTAATTTTGTTTAACGCCTTTTTGAACAGTATTTCCATTATATGAACCCCGCCGGTATCTGAATGGTGTTGGAAAGTCATAACTGACGTAGTCCGTAAAAGTTTCGTCACAAATTGGTGATTGCCTCGAACATTGGAAGGGTGCTGACAGAGCACGGTTCTTCATTGGGTCGTTCTTTCGTTCAATAGAAGACAACTTGAATGATCGTCAGTCCAATTTGGTCACATTAACTTGCAGGATACATATATCTCTTGTGTGTTGCAAAAGGTGACGTTCACGGTAAACTCTCTGTGAACTCGACAACGCCATCATGTATCATCATGAACCGCGAGGTACCATGATGGATCATACTCTACATGTGTAAGTACATCTGGCCATAAAGACCACTCAGTATTCCTTAATGTCTACACAGAAACTATGTCATTATAAAGTACAGGACCACGTTGTCTTGGCAGTGAATAAGTAATGAGCTTTTTGGCCTGCGACCCATTTATTCGGGCATCAGTCGTGCTTATTCAGAGGTACTAGTATCTAGTTGCGAGAGGTAAAAAAATAAAATTGTTTAAGGAATAAAGACCAGGATTTAAATCTACTTGAAATAATAAAACACAGTTCTACTACTATTCCTCCTATCGATATATTTCAGTCACTCCATGGCATCAATTAATTCTACAGAGAAGTTATGTATGATTGTAATAAAGCTCATAACATACATTAATGTGTTTCTCGTCTCTATACTCAGAAGAAAAACAATTGCTAAAGTAACATACTGGTATATAATAACATTGATTGAGAATACAACTGGTAAGTTGTCTATCATATACCGAGATATATGCAAATATACTAGCGGCAAAAAATAATCGTGCTACGTATAATGTTGTGTAAATGTTATATTATTGAAATAACATCGTAGTTGGGTGAGTGAGTTAAAATTTCATACGTCTAAACAATGTTTCATAATGACATATTCATTGATCAAATCCATTCCTGTACCCATGTCGGGAATCGAACCCGGGTCTTCGGCGTGACGAGCGAACGCTTTAACCACTAGGCTACCCAACCACCCCTACAAACATTGGAAATAACGGAAGACACGTGTTGAGTTCCGCGACTAGTCGTAGATTTACCACATTCCACTACATTCTGCTGAGTAATTGCCATAAATAGGTTTATATACAGTGTTGCAATGACGGCCATTTTGAAACAAAAATGGATTTGAGGTTTTTAAACAAATTGATGTGTTATTATTTGTTGGAACAACCATGTGCAGTTTTATCTTCATTTGTCCTGTGCTTTCTGGGGCGAGGACGTTTACAGTACAATGATATGGATCTGGAGAGAAGTTTGGAACATGGTCAAAATGCAAATGTCACATCAAGGTCACAATTTGAAATATAGCGAAAAACGGAACAATCTTGAGTTACACTACTTACTAAACGCATATATACCACTACATGTTGAACGAAAAGGGACGAGTAATGGCCATAAATAGCCATAAATACAAAGTGTCCATTTAGAGAATCGGATTCGAACCTCTTGAAGACATCGACGTGTCATTCTCAGTTGAAACATTCCAGCTTCATATGTCCGGTGGTTTCTGAGGAGATGTTTACGGCGGGCGGAACATTTTGTGATAAACTGTACTTATAACATGTTGTCCAAAAGACCGAATATAGTTTCGATTACTGCAAAAAGGAGGAACCGAACAAGGTACATTTTACACAAAACATTCTTCAACACATTAAGCATCAAGCGAATAATTCGTTTGTAAACCACGAGAGTAAAGTTTTTTTACCCTGTATTATAGGTTTTTTTTAATTGTTTTTTTACAACATAATGGTGGTATGTTCTTACAGAGAAATACAAACAAACGTCTTGTATCCATTTCAAGATTCGTATGTTAATTATCCTATGGGGCGCCTTTAACGTTGTTATCACATAACGTTGCTCAAGTACACTACCTTTATACACCTATTTTGAATGCATCACATCCACCGGTTTTTATGTTAGCAAAGTTTTTCAGTATTTCGACATGAATGAACGAGACCGTCAGGATTTTATGCAACATTTTCTGTTCTCATCCTCACAGCATGATTATCAAATGCCATGGTGCCTGGTCGACAGGCAGTGTGGATGGCAAACAGAAGGTGCTAACCATAACGACCATGTGGCGCTATTCATGTACATTAAGGAGAATAATACTCGGGCAAAATTTGACGTCCCAGCAATTATGATCCAAGAAATTCAAATACCATTCTATTTGGCTCCTGACTTAAGTTTGTGATCTAACTGTAAGCCATTATCCGAATTACACAGAGTCAATGGCTCAGCTTTACACAGGGTAATAAAGACAACGTTTAGATATAGACTGGATTGAGGGAGTTGGGTTTACCCCGCTCTTAGCAATATTCCAATACACAATACAACGCTGACTATATAACGTGGCACTGTCATGTCGCACAACATAAGTCATGTAGGTCACATTTATTGATGAAGATGATACATGAAGAGATGGGTGAGCTATTGCCGTAAATTACAAGTTCAAAATGACAGTCATGGTTTGAGTCGGACAATGATGTGAGCATATTTTTGATATAACATTGCTTGAATCCCAAACATTCTAGCTTAATAAACCCAGGGGTTTCAGTGAGGCTGAAAATTAAGGAACACTTGAAAAACGAGGGTACGTGAAAGTCAAACGTCTTAACTGGATCCACAATGAGAAAAAAACGCGTCCAAAAACGTATTATATGCTGAACAAAAATATTAGGGATCATGAATAGTTTTGGGATATTTTTATAAAATTATGTGTTCGGGCTTGACTGCAACAACATATTTCCAAGAATATTTATGATCACTATCTTTATGTGTTAATAATTCCACAAACCACATTCTCTTTGCATACAAGCTTTCATGGTAATACACGCAGACACGGCTTTGGTTATGGAACTACATGTATGCCATGTAAAACATACACCAGGAAATAGGACACCAGGGATATTGTTGCTGACTCTCTGCCATTAGAAGGTTAAATAACTGGAACACAGTCAAGTCGACGATAGAATCATAGGATTCCTGCACGACTACGGGACGCAACTGCATATGCAAGCGAAATTGTGGCATCTTAGACGACTGTGCCACCCGTGTGCCCTTATACTAACATAACGCTTACCCAAATACCGATCATAACTTCATTCGAGGCTAACGATACGGATACCGGGTATCATACCATAACACGTGGGGCTTCCGTGAACGAATATACGTCCCCAGCAATGTAACTGGCCGTGAAGATTACTGAAATACTGTGCAAACTTAAACTTACTGTCCCAAGGGAGGAGAGGTGTTCACACACACACACACACACGCACGCACGCACGCACGCACGCGCGCACACGCACACACACACACATATATAGATACAGATACACATACACGCCACATTCAGACACAAACGCAGACACACAGCCATACAAGTATACAAACACCTGCAGACAGACACAAAACTTTATTTAGCTGTACAACAGTTTAAAAGGAAAAGACAAGGAAAGGTGTGACTTTCTGTGAACCAATTACATTGTATGTTCACAAAAACAACATCATAAGCTACATGCATCTGTTTTGACAGGTGGTTTGTTGTGAACACAGATGAAATATCGATCAATGTGAAATATATGGTCCATAGGATAATTCATTTTTCTTCAGTTATCAATGTGAAATAGGCGAATTAATGTAAAACGTGTTGCCGGTTGCATAAACATGTGGCTGGCATTTAGTCATACTGCATACGTAGTAAATCGTAAATCTATCCGGAACGTAACATATCCACATAACACCCATGTGTGTTGTCAGAGTCGACAAAATAGAGGGTCCAGTGGTTACACTAGTGAAATTGCTGAAAGTGAAGCATCGTATCTGGATTCTTATATGGTTGGTCATGTTGGCAAATGAAAGTCCATTGTACGATTCCGACTATATTATACAGGTGTCCCCTGGTGCATACTCGATTATTTACAGGCGAATAATTTTACAATTTAACTATGTCATGATGGTGATCAAAAAGATTCACACTTCAACAGACATTCACTAACAGAATGTTGAACTTGAATCCCTCAGTACAAATGTTCTTTCGATTAACTATAACTAATGTCAACATGTTGAGTAAAATATATGTATTAGGCTGTTGCCATACAACACATCCGACCATCCTCGTCATGTTCAATCTACTTGTATTGGTCTGTCTGGAATATTCCTCTGTGTGTGTGTGTGTGTGTGTGTGTGTGTGTGTGTGTGTGTGTGTGTGTGTGTGTGTGTGTGTGTGTGTGTGTGTGTTAACACCTCTCCTCCCTTCACTGTATTTTAAGCAAGGCAAAACACTTCTCCATTAGGCATGTAAGAGTGAGTAATATCAATTCAAAGTCCCAGAGGCAATGTTTCAGCTCTATAATTACTAAAACAAGTTATACATTAACAATACGGGACACAATGCACAGTAAATTACATAAATATCATACATCATACTGTAAACTCGCATGTAACCATAAATTATGATTATTCATGACATTATATCTTAAAAAAAATGCCTTAAAGATCACCAGCAACCAATGTTAAGCCACCAAACTAGGAACCATGGAGACACACAGTACCTCTGCTACCTGCATCTAGATCTAGATTCGGAAATATTCCAGTAGAGAATAGGCTAGGGTGTACTAAATTCAACGTATACCACAAGGTCTTACTCATTTGGGGACATATTTGCGACAAAGTTACACGGTCAGTGAAACGAACTGCCGAAACAAAGTTGCACCCTTTCCCTTTCAAAAGAAAATACTGTATTGTCGCTTACAACACCGCAGCGTCGGCCTACATTTTAAGTAATCCTAAGTCGCTCAGTACATGTAATAACGATTCAAATGATATGTAATCATACTGAGAGGTTTTGTATACATGGAGCAATAGCGAGAACGTTGTGGAGCGGTGGGAGAGGCATTTGAAATCATAGCGAGTCGTCTGCTAAGGAAGGTCAGGTCCGGTTAAATCAATACTCAGTTTCTCGCCTCAATACTGAAGAGCTCCATATCCGGAAAATATTCAACATTGAGACAAGCAATCGCCATCAACGGGACAATAAACTATGACAATTATATACTCACGGGTGAATTGAGTTGCTAATACTCGTAGCGTCAGGTTGTGCAGCGTCAGTATTGACTGTCGGCTGGTGATATGTTATTTAAACATGCTGTGTTCGTGTCCTCGCCTGTAAATATACGGCAGGTCAAAGTCCAATCAAAACGCTGCACAGGTTGAGCTCGGTCCTTCCCACCGTTTTTATGTATATACCTGCGATATTTTATCTTTGATTTAAAAATAGTAGGGATCGCAGACCATTATGAGCACAAGCGAACGCGGTTTTTGTGGTAACGGTCGGTGTGACACACTGACAGGAGAGAATCCATTCGACCTGATTATTTCGGCGTTCGTAGTCGTCCGTGAATGTTTGTTGGTCGCCTCATCCATGTCGGTCTCATTATCAGTGTATGACACACATTTGTCATCAGAAAATTACAACAGTCTGGTTGACAGAAACATATATACCACGATGAACTTGTCCTGGCCCTGTGCCATGTGCTTGTACTGACTGTGACCTCTGACCTAGGGCGTATGCATAATGAAGAGGTCATCTATCAATAGACAGAGCGTTGGAGCGGAAAGCAAACGAATTGGGATTCAGAAACGGGTGTGTATCGCACTGGGTGTCCTGATGGTTCGTTGATGCTAATTCACACTTAATATTAGGAGTTGAAGTTTGAGTTTGTTTTGCTATTTACATTTGTAGTTGTTGTTTTAAAAAAAAGTATCGCCATATACTCGATAGCACAGCACTTAACATGAGAAGTCGAGAAATGACACACATGCATATATATATACAGAGCTCCAGATAAGCTGCGTATCTGCGTGAAATACGCATCAGAAATGCAGAAATACGCAGTAAAATAAAATCCAAGCGTATCAAATACGCAACGAACATTACAGATACGCTACAATAAAAACCTTGTGCATATCATCAAAATATTGTGAAGTAACCCTGCGTATTCGATAAGCAAATCAGCAACTTATTTTGAAATTATAAACAGGCATTCCGTCAACCTTGCCAAACTCCACGATGACAGTTACATCATGATCATTTGCCATCACACTTTCTTGTGGAAGTATCGTGGTATTTTTTAGTCCTATAAAGTTCTCGAACCCACACGACACCAGTTTGCAGGAACTAGAAGAATAGTGTTTTTAAATAATTAACTTAAATACCCACATGTGTAAAAACTAGTGTGTAACAGAAATTTGAATACCCAGATATAATTACTGATACCCAATGATTTTAAATTGCATGGGTAAAATACCCACAACACCAAAAGCTTATCTGGAGCTCTGTATATATATATATATATATACACACACACACGTGTTATCTTGTAAAAAGCGCGATTCTTTGTTTTATCTATAACAAAATTATAAGGGATTTCCTCTCTTAGTTACGCATCACTAATATTTAATTCATCATCGCATATATTTCCAGTGTGGTTTTTAATCATTTAAAAAATCCAAAATTGTACGAATTTAAAGTGCATCACCTTTAACCGACGGTCATTTTTTCAAAACAACAATGTGTCGTTCACAACAAACCTTGTGAATTCTATAATTCAAATTGCCACTCACATCACTAAACACACCAAATAACACATGATAGCATTTGGTATCAAACTCCAGAGTCCATTTGCTACACGGGTGTATATATAAATATATATGGCTCCATAATGCCTTGACAGACCATATGCGCACATAGTAACAATATCTTCCTCATTAGCATTCCAACACGTGGCACACATAATATGTAAGCGGCAATAAATATATGCAGATGTAATATATCAATGCCAAAATGACACCAGAAACCAATATAAATTATTACTATTAATTAATATTATTAAGAAAATACAGAACTATGTTTTTCTATTCATACAAGGACACAGTTATTCACGATTCATGACAATTTGGGCCAATATATACAGAACCGAGAAGGGTATGGATCAGGGATATTTTGGGGTATATGTGAATGAATTTGAAATATGTGAAAATGAGTTTGTGTGGTCAATTTTCACAACTACTTTCCTGTTCTCTGTTCTGTTTGTTGTTTAACGCCGCACTCAGCAATATTCCAGCTATGTGACGGCGGTCTGCAAATGATCGAGTCTAGACCACACAATCCAGTGATTGACATCATGACCATCGATCCATGCAATTGGGATCGATGATATGACATGCATTAACCAAGTCATCGAGCCTGACCACCCGATCCCGTTAGTCGCCTCTTACGAGAAGCATACTCGCCTTTTTCGGCAAGCATGGGTTACTGAAGACCTATTCTACCCCGGATCTTCAAGGGTCCCCAAAACATTCAGGATCCCTAACTGTTTTGGTTCAATATATTTCCAGTGAAATCGTAGGTTTCATAGGTATTGTTTTGTGTAGGTAATTTTAAGCCAGGTTGACCATTTTTACAGTGGACCATTTGACGAGGATTTTTTTTTAAATATGACAGAAACTTTGTGCGTTTAATGCAAGTGAACAGGTATGTGTTACATATTATTAAGTAACAAGTCATGTCAATTGAATTTCCAAATCATAACATTAAGGTGTGCACGTTCTATCACGTCACATTTCTCATAACTCCATATTTCACTACAGTGTGGCAATAATGGTAAAACTAATCTATCAATGTTGCGAGCAGTAGATCTACCGATAGTTTTAAGTTCCTAAAACATGATTCAGTATTTAACCCATGCAATTTCCGGCGTTGGCACAGTACCATTCTCCTGCTTGCTGCATTTGTTTTCAAATTAGCAACACTTAATGCTGACAGTTACAAGGACGTATCATTACGTGTAATAGACAATACTCAAAACGTTACACGTGTTTCTGAGTTAATGTAAAGAATTCACAGTTCTCTGTTTAAAATTATTGTGGTGAAACTTGAAAATCGTTGTGTGTTTGTTTTATCCCAGGACGCCGTGCTTTCATTTTATGGCTGGTTTCCGGGTTTTGCACTCAACGTTTAGGTTATCATCTAATCATCTAACTTCTAAGGAAGGTGATTTATGGATGTCAACTTCTTTATTATGAAGAAAACAACGTTTCGGAGTATATACTTAATTACTCCTTCATCTGGTGAATGCTTGGTCTCGTCGCTATATGGCTGAAATAATGCAATGCGACGTTAAATTTTAACTCACTCACTTACACATCAGGTGAATGAATGCCAGGAGGCAGAAAGCAAGGAACTGCGTAAAATTAAAGCATCCCAAATATAATCCGAGTAAGACAATAAGCAAGACTAATTACTGCATTGTAAGAAATGAAATAGGAAGTTATTGTTGATGTGCGAAGGTAGATATTTTAAGATCATGATATACTGGACATATACAGAAAGTGAAAGTCATCTTCTACGTTGTTTGAATTATTACATATTTTACACAAACGACCCTGACGTGGAATAACATCACGTCTACCAATAGTTTTGTAAATGGCCATGGGTAGTTTGCAACCCCCTAATAAAGTAATTCTACGCCATGCGTCTCCTGACGTTATGTTTAACAGGTATGTTTAATTTTAGAATATATATCCAATCATGAACAGTTGGAAATATCCGAGAATACAGGCAGCACTTTGCAATTTTGTATCCTTATTTAAAGAAAAAGGTCTCTTTGTAACAAACCCCCGAGCTTCCAAAACAAAACCATATCCATATCTAAACAATATCGTTCTAATATGATAAGACGTTTTGCGTCCTATGTAGCTACCTTATTAGGTTGAATATCTGTTTTGAATACTAGTATCTGCTTTCTGGTCTAAGCCAGTATTTAACCATTTTCAACAACTGACTGACTCACTGAGTATGGTTTTACGCCGCTTTTAGCAATATTCCAGCAATATCACGGCGGGGGACACCAGAAATGGGGTTCACACTTTGTACCCATGTCGGGAATCGAACCCGGGTCTTCGGCGTGACGAGCGAACGCTTTAACCACTAGGCTACCCGACCGCCCCCATTTTCAACAAAGAATCAACACAAATATAATGCAATCCACATTCAGCTAGGATAGCAACATTATAACTGACACCTAAGAAATATTTAAGAATTATTCAATTTCAGACCACTATTGGAATCCCCATATCTCAGACGCAAACAAAATAATTGGTTTTATCTGGGCATTGATTGAACTTCAGGTGATATTTTTTTCAACCCTGTTAACAAGTTTTTTTACAGAGGACAGTGCAAGATTTTGAACTGATTTTGACCAGGACAGCTTACTTGAAGAGAAACTGTCCCAAATAGTTATAATAGGTTTTCCACCATTTCTAATTATTAAAACTTCTTTCTTCTCAAACTTAATACTTAATCCCCATTTGTGACAAAGATGTTGTTACAGGTAACTTTTCTTTGTGGAACAATTAAACTGTCAGGAAATAAACAAAGGTCTTCCGCATATAACAATAAAAACATTTTTAAAAAACTCCGAGCAAATATAATACCTCTGTGCCAGCACTGTCCATTTCTTTATGCAGTTGATTTACAAATAAAGAAAACAATAGACGTAAAATTAAACCTTCTTGTACTCTGCTCAAGGAATTAAATAAGATGTCATAGACGACTTAGAGAATCTATCACTGGCGATGGCTTCTGTTTTTGAATACATGAATACCTCTTCCGACACTCCGCACTCCGAAAGCAGGTTTCTTGAGCCTTGCGGCACTAGTTTCAAACTGACGATTTCCATTCCAGACTTTGCTTTTTAAAGTATTTTGAATCAGTTATACAGCCCGTAACCGTAGTTCCGCCTAAAGCCTTAGAGTATGCATGATTAGAAAACATATTCCGCAAACAATGTAACATAACAATATGAATATTTCATTTTTGTTACAAGGTGGTTGTATCGTTATCTATCGTGAAGTTGTTCGATTTTCATTCACGAACACTGATAGAGAAGAATAATAATATTTTAATATAGTGTCGACCGCTGTACATATAAAATGACAAGGCAAGAATGTAAAAACTCAGCGACTTGCCGAAATGGCCTACGAGACACTAAAAGACTCTTAAACAAAAATATTTTATATATGTACACACCATATTTAATAGTAATTATGAAAATAACATTCATAATATTATCCCCCATACAAACATCCTATATACACACAACCACATCCATTCCCACATCCAGGCCTTCACTCACAGCAGCTTACGCCAACCACACAAACACACCCGCTCATTCAAACACATCCAAACCCTCATTGACAACCGTTCAATCACATCCGAACCCTTACCCACACCGTCACACATTACCCTCACGCACACCCTGTTTCCCAAACATTCCCTCCCCTGTATCCATTCCCGCATACTAACTCCCTTATCTTCATTATCAACCACGTCCTCACTCGCATCCACATCCTTTCCCGCTTCCACAAAAAAGAAGCATCAACCACGTACAAAGACAACAAAATAACAAACCACTGTCCCATATACACACTCCCAACTCAACAACACACATGCACATACAATTAAACCCGACAATACAAAACACGCATACAGCACAATCTTACGGGCCAGTCACTCATCACAACTCACAGCATATCCATACATCAACCATACAACATAGCAAAACAAGATAGATGATAAGAATTATCACATGTATACAACTACCCAATGTATTGATTTATATCACATTTTCCTCTCCGAAACATTGAGAAGATTAATGCAGCAAGTGGTTTAACTAGATCGTCGCACTGCATTAAGAATACGGTTTGGTCTGCCGGAGACATGGTAATAAACGAGGGGTTAATAAGGGATACGTTCTGCCAAAGATTAAGTCTTAGATCTCTATAACAGTCACACGTTACCAAAAAAGTGAACTTCATCTTCAAAGGTTTGGCCGTTACATAATTTACAGACGCGTTCAGAAACAGGGGTTTTCGGGCGTGTATAACGGTCTCTTTCTAATTCTAACGGTAAAGTTCCACAGCGAAGTTTAGCTTAAGTGCTTCGTCGTGATCTACCCAGAATATGACGTACATAAAATGAAACATTCAGTGTATTTTTAAACATCCAAACGTCCTATTACCTGTAGCATAGCCAGTGTCATTCCAAAGTCCACGAAACCAGTTTTCTCTATCAAGTTCTATCAATTTTTATTTCAAAATTTTGAAATCTATATTACCAATATTAGACAAATCCAAGAATGGTAGCTCCAAAGAACCAAACATTCTTACAACTCTGCTGTCCCAGGACTTTCGGTATGATCAATTTCTGATACGAGCTATAATTCTCTGTGAGGGAGCTGAATTCAACTTCTTCCAGAAACGTACAACTTTAATTTTGTGTTTAGTAATAATCGATGACCAACCCATCTCACCTCTTACGGCCAAATTAGGAGTATTTCTTTCTGCACCCAAGAAAAAGCGACACGCTCTATTTTGGATGGCATTTACTAAATTCTCTGGTTCCCCAAACTGCCGCACCATACGTTAAGATAGGTTGTACAAGATTATCATACAAAGTACTGAAAACATCATAGGTCATTCTTCCAACTAATTTAAATTTACTTATAATTACACTGAGGGCTCTCCCAGCCGATTTAGCGATCTGTTTAGCTGTGAAATTTAAATCTAGGTGTTCCTGGAGCCAAAGTCCCAAATATTTATATGCATTACAAGTTTCAATATTCTCTCCTCCACAATGAAAACTGACACTGGAACGCGTAAAAGGCTGCTGTCTATAATGGACAATTTTAGTTTTTTTGTATTAATTTGAAGACGCACCAATTTTTCAACGCAATTTAGCATTCGTTGTAATGAGTGCTCGTCGTCGGCTATAAGAGCAATATCATCGGCGTATAAGAGTAAACTAAGCATAGAATCATCGCCGATGTCAACACCACTGTGCAGGTCATCAATGTCCTCAGCCAAGTCTTTAATGAACACGGAAAAGAGTGTCGGTGATAACACACAGCCCTGCTTCACTCCACTGTAAACAGGGAAATCCTCTGTCAAGTATCCGTTAACGGACACACAGGATCGAGTGCCATCATATAACGACTTCACTGCAGAGAACACCAAGTTTAAGTAATTTGTACCAAAGACATTCCCTGTTTACTCTGTCAAACGTCTTCATTGCGTCTATATAACATACACATGTAGAGCGTTTTTGAAATTTCCTATTATTAATAACAGAATATAAGGAGCATATATGTTCTTCAGTGTTCCGCTTACTACGGAATCCATTCTGCTCCTCGGCCAAAATACTATAACGTTCAAGCCACTTTGTGGGGCGGCCGGGTAGCCTAGTGGCTAGTCATTTAGGTGACAAGCATCGAGGGGAGGATATTCTCCTGTGTCACAGTTAATTTCAGATTTAATTTTCTGAAAACGAGCATCATTAAACGTATTTAATGGATCATCATTATATATACTGTTGTAACTTAAATTCCAGATATCAAGAACACCCTCCTTGTTTGTGATCACGCTTCTGTCATAAATTACCTCGCATGGGATAGAATTTCGCCTATCACCAGCAATACCTATTTTGCCAATAACTTTCAAAAATTCTCGGCTGTCATGATGTTTATATTTATCAAACAAGCGCTGTTGTTCTTGATGCAGTTTGTCAAAAACTTTCCGTTCAGACGCATATTTCTGTTTTAACATTTTCTTTCTTAAAGATAATTTACTTTTCAACCAATCCTGTTCGGGTAAACAAACAGAATCCCATTTGGATTGGAGGGCCTCACAGCAATAGAGTTTATACATGGATTTACCTTTTGTTTTACTGATATTGCCATGAGAAACAACACCAACATTCCTATCCAGCTCAGAATATATACATGACAAAAACTCAGTACAAGCAGCATTAACATCCCGCTGAACAGACAACTATGTCACTATCTTATGTATTGTCTCTGTTACCATGGCTAAAGCCTCCTCACTCTGGAGAAAGTCAACGGTAATGTTACGTTGATTATAACAATTATGTTTTGGGTCTCCAATCACACAGCCAGAAACATCCTTATGGCTAACTAGTCTGGGAGCTAATACATCACATACAAGCAAGGTGTGGTTGGGAAAACGCCTGGTTCATTCAAACCATTCACAAGAGATGACATTTTGATCACATCTTTAAAGCAAGGTAAGTTTTCATGTGTTGTTACAATATTATCTCCCTATGAACAGCCGTTTTTATCGTAAGTAAAGTCTTGATTCTCCACACGGCCGTTCAACATACACATATTACAGTTTATCAAAAAGTCAAGAAACAGATCACCATAACTATTTTCTTTAATGTCAATAACCATCCGATCACAAACCTCATCGACTCCTTCGATATACTTCATCTTGGTTCCAGTTCTTGAATTAAAGTCTCCACATATGCACATTAGTCTTTCATTTTGGAAAGTTCCCAACAAAGTCTAAAAACATTGTTCTGCGTCATGTTGTCTACTCGACCCAGTGGGAGGCAACTAGCACACGCAAAACACAAGTTTATAAGTATCTGTGCGGGATGTAAGTTTAAACCATATAATATCATCATGGTCAGTGTCTACAATAAAGTGGCTAAAAATTGAGTTTTTAAAAAAAAGGTCCCCGCCCCTCCAGATCCTCGTTTGGCTCTTACTTCAATATCACGCCGGTTCTTCCCGAGTGTATCCGTCTACCACTATATCCTCTCGATGCTTTAAGAAAGTCTCACAAACACCGAAAATATCATAATCCAAATCCCTCAACTATTACTTGATTCCCGTTTGACCATCCTCCACAATTCCTTTCTAACGACAAAAAACAAAGTATACCTATGGAGGTATTTGATGAAAATGGTTCATAACCGAACATAATCGAGAGCCCTCCCACTGGAAGGATTCCTAGAGTAATCTACTTAATAGTGGTTTGACAGGAACGTTTGATGATAGACATTATAGTAATATACAACAACACCTATCTACAGGACAGGAGCTACCTATTAATGATACTAGTGATGGACAACCAGACATAACAGACTTAAACAAAACAATTGATTTGTCAGTAGAGAAGGCTGTTATGAGTATGAAGAAGGAAAAAAGCAACAGGCATAGATGGTGTACCAATTGAAGTGCTTCAGAACCCACACTGTGTTGCCTTGTTCTTGGAACATAAGGGGCACAGGTCAATAATTAACTAAAACTAATTAAGTGTCTTTGTGAGGCGTGTACTTTCTACAAAAATGTACACAATTAGTTTTAGATTTTGAAAATCTAAAACCATTTTCTAATGACCACTTAAGGATTTATGGATCGAAAAAGATAGACACTGCATGTTGTTTGTTTATTATGCCTTTTTTTAACAAATGATTCTAAACGAACTAAATGATCGATAGTTCTTCAGTGTTGTATATGTGTAATGAGATTAAGTACGAAACAAGTCGATTATGGATCAGGCGTTCCATGATTTTGTAAACACCGCTGGTAAATGAAATTGGACGATAATTTGAAGGATCAGTATGATCACGTCCTTAGCATCACGCCACGATGTAGGAAACTTATACATTTCTGCTGAAAAATATAAGCCACATAAATACGTTCAAAACTTGATTACGACTACATCGTCTATGGTGGAGCATGTTAAAGCAATTTACAAAAATTAGATACAATCCATCATTAAGGCCTGAGGCTCTGCCGTGGAGCCGTTCGAATTACTCTATTCATAGTCTGTACGTGAAGGCGGATGAGCCATCCCTTAAACAAGGCCGTTTGAAAGTATCCTTATAATACATCACAAATATATTCAAATCAGTCAAATCCAGGATTTATTTGCACATTTTATCCTATTTGCGAAGATATTTACAATCAGATACTGGTAAACTATCGACAGTGACTGAACGGATGATATAAATCCTGACGGGGTCCCTGCAGGAAACAATTTGAAAGGTCTTGTCAGTCAGACGGTCTAGTCCCCATGGTCCCTAATATGGTGATCTTCCTTTAGTCACTGGCTATATGTAGCCCTTTTTATGTTGTGTTGTTGACTAATACTATATTCTTTTAAAGGTTTGTTATTTAATCTAAATATTATATGTATTATTAATGTATAACGTCTCATCACGATATGGCTGAACTATTGCCGATGTGAAGTTAAATATTAACTCACTCACTCATCTATCATTAATCACTGATATATGCATTTGGATGCAACCACGTACAATGTAGAATACAAAACCGTACATGTATATATCACTGAACATAGAACTAATGTCCTCTTGCAGAATATATATTTTATGGCACACAGATAATGAGTTTCTTTGGCAGACATGGGGAAAGTGCCGCAAGTTTCTTTGACCAACAGACTATCCAAACAGAGCAAAGACACAATGAAGCATGTTGGACCAATGTGACCAATGTGAACATCTGACGACATCGCCACAGAAGGTAGCAATGAGGTGAATTCTAAGTGATGACTGACTGGCCAATCAAAATGAAGAATGCTTGAGTTTATTGATCTCAGAGTTCTAAATCTATTGAAATGGCCGCAAAAACACAACTAGGTCGTCTACTTCGATGACAGACAATCTAATGTGATCACAATCTGATCTTTTACTTCCATGCATACGTCTGATATTAATATATTGCGAAATAAGCGGACTAAGAGTTCAAAATGAAGGGGTTTAATGTGTTGGAATGTCAGTGACAAATTCCCCGGATCAAAATGATCACACGAGGACATGCAAACCATTAGTCGGGGAACACGTACGATTCGGAAAAATGCACCCAGTGCATAAACAAAAGGACGCTGCACGTACTGTACGTGCAGCAGCACCATGAACGGTATTAAAGTGCAGGATTGATTGCCTGGCATCTGCGTCGATCGAACAGTGACAGTTCAACAACATGCCAAGATTAACAGAAGTGCAAAGAAACAACGCCATAGGTCGATTGCAGGCAGGGGAATCTCGATCAGCTGTAGCCAGGGTTTTCAATGAAGCGCTCAGCACCATAACAAGGCTATGGGATCGGTTTTAACCGCATGGGTTCAAAGGTCGGCCAAGGTCGGGACGACCAAGAGTAACCACTCCGGCCCAAGATCGCTACATCCGACTACGCCACCTATATGAAAGGACCACCACGGCCACTCAACCGCATCCCAAATACCCGGACTACGCAGAATCTCCGACCAAACCTTACGAAATCGTTCAAGAGGATCAGGTCTACCAGCAAAACGTCCTGTTCGATGCGTCATTTTGAGTCGACAACATCGTAAACAACGATTCTATTGAAGTCGTCAACACAGGGTAATGCCCCAACTGCGATGGAGAGATGTCTGGTTCAGCGACGAATCAAGATTTCTCCTCCGTCGAGGGGATGGAAGAGCACGGGTAGAACGTTACGCCGGAAACTGCGTACAGTAAGTGGACAGGTTTGGTTGGGGTAGCGTTATGATGTAGGCGGATATCTCTCATCAGGGAAGGACAAGTTTTGTCCATATCCAAGGCAAGCTTACGGCTCAGCGATACATCAACGAAATTCTCCTAACACACGTCCCCCCAATTACAGCGCCAACGGTGTATTCGAGCAGGACAACGCTCGACCGCATACAGCACGGATCACAAGAGCCTGTCTGCACAACAACAACGTTGATGTCCTCCCCTGGCCCTCCAGATCCTCCGATTTGAACCCGATAGAGCACATGTGGGATGAATTGGATAGACGCCGACGTCAACCACAACCCCAGACGTTGCAGCAGTTGGCTTTTGCGTTGCAGGCCGAGTAGGCTACCATTCCTCAGGAATACTCGTCTGTTCCATGGGCAGGAGATGTCAGGCCGTTATCGATTCCAACGGGGGAAATACGCTTTGTTGATGGTAGCTTACCTTCACCTTGGGCTTTCCCTATGTACCGATAACTGAGATGACTACAATCACCAAGTGTTTTCTCTACAACATTTTGGCTCAATACCTTGTACGGTTCCTCGTATATATGTATTTACCTACCTCACACAAATCTGGCTTTGCGTTTCTTGTTTTGAAGAGTATACAATGTTTATTCCTAATACAAGATATTTACCATCCCCAAGCCCACAAACGTAATAATCTCTATATATTAACGGGCATCATCACGGACGCATTTCTGTATACTAAAGGCCATCATCAAATGCGTCTTTCTGTATACTAACGTCCATCGTAACGAGCGTTTCTCTGTATACAGACAGCCATTATCACGCGCGCCCCTCTGTGTATTAACGGCCATAATCACAGACGTCGTTTTTGTACATTAACGATCATCATTGGGGACGTTTTGTGTATTTTAACGGCAATCACAACATGCGCCTCACTGTATACTAATGGACATCATCACGTGCGCCTTTCTGTATACTAACGGACATCATCACGGGTGCTACCGACTATCATCAGGGACGTCTCTTCTCAAGTACACACGAAACTAAATCTTGACCAAAAACGGCCGCCATTTTAATGTTTCACAATGACCTGTGTAAATCTTTTTCAGTCAAAATAATAACACGTGACACACAATGATTTCGTTTTAAAAAACCGTGCAGACAGTTATTTGACATAAGATTTGTCAAGTGGCTTTTTCGAGATATGTTAATTTTCATGTAATCTTGGAAATATATGGATATGAAACCCTTTCAATTTACAGTCTTCTCAACATTATGTTAATGTTCAAAACAACACTTGAGATACATATTACATTTTGTAGCATGCATTTGCCGCCACATCAAGGACCCTGATTTTCATAGAGACCCTTGAAAATATGAGTATCGGGCTCGAAGCAATTAATCCATGTACCTTCGCGGAAGAAATTATTCCATTCCATCATAATTTCATCAATTATACTGAATTTCCCCACTCTAGTCGTAATATTTTAAAAAAAAAACAACTTCAAATTTTACAGCCTAATCACTGTTTTACTATTGTTAATTGAGGGTGTAAATTGAGGACAAGTGTCAGTACTAACCCTGTTAATCACTTGCCTTCAATTGCTTATTGCCGCTTTGAACAGCCGGGCGTGTTCACGGATGTCTTGACAGGCTGATTTGTGACGCGTGAGCAGCTCAGATTCTAACAGTTCGTTATGAACATAAATATTGTCGTTGACAAACTACACATGGGGCCAAAAAGTTAGTTCGCTATATCCGTTTTTTCGTTACAAGCGTCTTCGTTATATCTATCAACTGTATATGGCAAAATATAGAGCAATTGCCCGGGGCCAAAACAAAATTCGTCATATCCGTCAGTTCGTTAAAAGCGTGTTACTTATAAACGTAGTTTACTGTATATTCATTTCAGATATGACTGAAATTCTGATGTACGTCGATACAAGAGCAGATGTTACAGGTACTTCATATGCAATACATTATATGTTCGCTGTGGCAAATTCAAGTTAATTCTTTAGACTGGGTGATGTAATGAATATAGATACGTTCCTGGTTATCTGTGATACATTAGTGTTTTACATGTCTGAGGATGAGGGCACATATAGACATTTTGTGCTGTTTCACCATTTGGCATTTGAGGGGCTAATAAGTCACTGGTAAGTCACAGAAAACCATGGTCTTTCCTGTCTCCGTGTACCATTTCAGCGGTCTCTATACGTAATAGTGGTAAGAATGTCTAAAACTTAAAAGAAAGGGCGACATTGATCTGGGCAATAACACACAACTTTGAGTGAGTGATTGAGTATGGTTTTACGCCGCTTTTAGCAAAATGCCAGCAATATCACGGTGGGATATTCCAGAAATGGGTTCACACATTGTACCCATGTCGCGAATCGAACCCAGGTCTTCGTCGTGACTATCGAACACTTAAACCACTAGCTAGGCTACCCCCCCCCCCTCCCCCCCCCCCCCCCGCTTCCTCACTTCTTTGAAACGATTGTCTGCTTTATGTTATGTACATGTAGTATTAAAATATATTTTCGCCAACTATTTCACTATAAACAACCACGGAGGAGTGACATATGAAAGGAAAAGAGGAGTCTTATCCCCAAATTTCACGTAGATCTTATCAAGGAGGATGTCCAAAATTTCACTTAAGATTTTTCACTTCAGATGCCATGAGCTTTGTTTTGACAAATTGTGGGATTATGGTGAAGTAAATACAATCATTGACATTATAGAACTTGGTTTTTTTCTGAGATTGGGAAACTTAAAACAATCCTTTGCGTTTTTGAGAATCCACATGCTATCAAATCCACTTGTTTCAACAATGCTCTATGCAGGAAGTAATACACGTCCACGGCACGTATTTTGATGTTGGGGAAAATGCGAAAAAAATGAAAAACACGTGCTGCTTGGGCAGCCGAAACTACGAGCACAGTAAGGGTATATAAATGATGCGGACGACATGTCAGACACTCACACTGATAAAAAAAAATACCACAGAAATAACAACTCGAGCGGGCCCTGTGTATGATACAGATGGGAGCCACCAATGCCCACATTGCCAGCACTTTTGGTTGGCCCCGTGTTGCTGTAACAAACCTGATGCAAAGTTACAGACAGACCGGACAGACATAAGGCAGGCCAAAAACCGGCAGACTTAGGGACACTGCGCCCAATGAAGACATGTACTTGCCTACCTTGCATCTCCGGAATCGAATCCTGAGAGTGACGTCATCAGCGATGAATGCCTTAGGGCATACAGTTAGTCGACAGACAGTGGCTGGGCGACTCAGGTCTCAAGGAATTAGGGCTTACGGACATTACAGAGGCCAGCTATTGACAGCGCACCATCGTCATTACAGATTGAAACAACGTGTTTACCGCAGAAGGTGAGAACGAACGGTGGCATGTTGCGTTTAGGAGGTCGTGCCGTATGGTGGAGGGCATGTTATGGTGTGGGGAGAAAATTTATAGGCAGAAGAGAACATCACTGGTAAACTGGTTACATGGATAACATTCTTCGTCCAATTGCCCTACAATTCTACAACAGCTGTCACGTCTTGCCCTTTATCAGCGTGACAACGCCAGACCCCATACAGCCCGAATCTACAGAATTCCTTGCAGCCAACAACGTCAACGTGTTGCCGTGGCCCTTGTTTCTTAGGTACATTTTCTAATTGTATAAACATCGTGTTGTTTAATTCTTGGAATATAAACAGAACCTTGTGGATCCGACCATATAAAGGTCCACACGTTATACATGTATATTGGTTAACTTGAATCTAGATGAATACACAGGTTATTTCCAATGATTTTATAAGGCACTCTGCTGTCAATTTCCAGCGCACTGTTTCTAACATGACACATATATGACCCCAGTCAAGAAAGCTTGTTCGGTACTTCTGTTTAGAAGGGTGCTTTGTGAGTTGGTATATGTCGGACAAAGATGCCTACACAGAGAAATGTGAGCGTTCACTTCGTCAGCTGATGCTGCTATTTAGTGTTACCACAGTATGCCCCTTGTTGTGACACCCAGCTATATCACGACAACTTCATTGTACTTAACTGGCTTCTCTTCTGTTAATCTCACTGGCTTCGTCTTTGTACATTAACTCTATACGATCACCCAGTATTCACCTGACGAAGGGACATGAAGTAGCTCTGAGACGTCGTTACAAAGAACGACAGAAGTAGGTTTTTTTTAAAAGAAGTGTCATGTATTCATGTTCTTCCTACTTCTAAATGCATATCAAAGATTTTATGTTATTGCTGTGATGTTATTACAGTTCGACTTGTCCTGACTCTGAGTGAGTATGGTTTAACGCCGCTTTTAGCAGTATTCCAGCAATATCACGGTGGGGGACACCAGAAATGGGCTTCACACATTGTGCCAATGTCGGGAATCGAACCTGGGTCTTCGGCATGACGAGCGAACGCTTTAACCACTAGGCTACCCGACCGCCCCTGTACTGACTCTGAATGTGCATTTCGAGGAATGAAAAATAAGGAGCAATATTTCGGACATATCACTGTGACTTTTGACAAGACTAGGTTGAAGCTGAACCAGGCACTCGACGTACATCCATGGGGTAGGGTGTCACGTAATGAGTTACTGGGGGACTCTTCTGACCAGTAATCGTCACAGCGGTGTAAAGTATGATAAGCATATAAGGGGCACTCGGATATCATATTGAACACTCAGATTCGGAACACATATATATTTAACACGATGTCCTAATGTGGTGTCACACAGAAAACTCTTATTTGTACATGCACTATTTATTAACAGACGTTTGCGTGTGTCAATGTTTCAGTATTTTCATGTTTGAACATTTATCAAAACAAGTGTTGGAATACGACAACCAATGATAAACCGTGTCCTTATCATTCACGGTTACTCACTAAGTGACAGTATTCCTTTTGGATCTTTATGCTTTATAAAATCCTGACATCGGTATGGAGAGTCAACTAACTTTAGACAGAAAAACTTTTTTTTATTTTCATTCGCATAAAACATTGTCTCCAACATCCACACCATAAGCTTGTCTAAATCACGTTACACACCAACTATATTTCTGTCCAAATTCAATTACACGTGCAACCATTCCTTCTGATTACTGTTGACGACCCATCTTTAGGCATCAATACACAGACACTGAGAGACAATGAAAGCTTAAGGCACAACCGGAATCACAGGCGCCATGTCATCTGCCTCTGTAGTTTCGCCATCAACTGCTGCTTCAATACTACCCTCTTCCTCCCCTTTCTTATGCTCAGTGCCAAGGGCAATCTCCCCACTGTCTGGAGACTCATCAGGTTTATGGTTGTTCTCATGACCTTCACCTTCAGCTGTTTCTCCTCCAGTGGTCAGTCCTTGTCTTTCTGGTACCTCCTCTGCCCCGCTTTTGGGGTTGTTTTCCTCGACTTGTGCATTAAAGTAATACTGGCACGTTGTCCGCCCACCGGCCGAAGGGAGGCAAGCGTAATATTTGCAGCACCTGTTGACAGCGTTGCATTCACTTCCGACTGGTCGACACTAAAAATAAACCAAGAAGTATTTCATTTATATTACAAGTTTATGATATAAGCGAATATGATAGACGAATAACGACATAAGCCGCAAGAATACTCATATTGCTATATTGTTTGATTCATATGATATACATGTAGCTTAGGACAGTGTATGTATTAGAAATCCTGATTACTTGCGTTTAGTGTTGCACTTTCGCTCTGACATTTCCCAATAAAGTATTATCAGTCTTCATATTTTGAATAAACCATTTTATTGCATTGGCTGAGTCATATGTTTCTTATGTACATGTATTTTATTGGAACAGTGTCCCAACCTGGTGATGGATTGTGGGATGTATATACATGCAAAATCCAAGTCCACTTTTCGATTCTGACTATACTGTAAGTACGTGTTTGTGAATGACTATCACATAGTGGTGACATCAGGCGTTCGCGAAAAGGTGGGCATTTCCTGCCCCCATCTTTAGCATCCGTCACAAGCACAGGCAAAGGCAAAGCAAGTCCAGTAAAAACGGGAACATAACAGTGAATTGCATCGGGCATACATTACACAACCACAAGGTTTCAGTATTAATTTAACCCTGGACACATACTCGATGGTCTTTATAACAGGTGTGTATTACGTGATGTTTAGCAAGATAATCCTCCAAATTTATCTTGAAAAAAACCAAATGACATGATCATGATGACGTCAAAACATATCTGCACTTTCTAATATTTATTGAACGATTGAAAGTAAACTTCACGCCATATCGCGAATTGGGAGTTATATGACAGTAAAACGGCATATAAATTCATTATTAAAATCATAAGAAAAAGAAGTAACCTGATTTTAGCAAACATTATTTTTATCTCTCGGCAGTGATACCAAAAGTGGACATATTGTAGCCATGGCTTATATGCTATTCTCGTAATTCCTTAAAATAAAATAAAATTAGTTGTACTGTAGATATTAAAAACATAGTATGTTTATCTCGCTTGAAGACGTGTATTTGACAAGGATTGATAGTGTGAAGCACAGATGCTTTGTGAGCCACGACGAAACGTTCTGATCAACTTAGCATATTGCACCAAGTTATTACATAACTGAAAAATATCAGTGCTTTGGTTATTACTTTCCAGATTTTACTGGAGATAATTTCATGTTACAGTAAACTACGGTTATAACGAACTCAACGGGACTAGTAATTTTAGTTCGTTATAACCGTAATTCGTTATAAGCGTGTTCGTTATAACCGTAGTTTACTGTACAATTAAATGTTTTAAATCTATGTCTTAAAAGGTTATTCTACACCACACGTCATTGCACCCCTGACAACACAACAACCTGTGAAGATGATGAACGACGAACTGCAGGGGAAAGTAATTGTTTCATTGTAACTGCATTGATTTGATCGTGGTCCCATCACGACACTTACCTGTGCGTTATCTGCGCTGCACCTGTACTGACCATTGCTGTATTGACACTGACCATTGTTACAACACGTACGGAATGGATCATTGGGGGTGCAAGTTTGGGATTCAGGAATACACTAAAAGAAAGAATAATGTCATAATTAGTCGAAACGCCGTTTGTTGTTTGACGCTGTTCTCAACATTTCAGCTATTTGACTTCGGCATGTAAATAATTGAGCCTGGACCAAACAGCGCAGTGATTGATGTTATGAGCAACGATCTACGTCGTCTGGGTACGATGACACGCTACCAAGCAAGTTACAGAGCCTGGCCACCCGATCCATTAAGACACACTGACCACAAGTATATCTTGCATGGGTCCAATTAAAATGGGGAACCAGCACGGGAACAGGCGCTGTTATTAAGAAGTGAATGAGTGAGTATACTGTGTGTCCGCTTTAAGCAATATCCCGGCGCGGGAAAACCAGAAACTTGCTTCATACATCGAACCCATGTGGTAAATCAAACCACGGACATTTTGAGTGACAAATCAAAGTTTTCACCACCAGCTGGTATAAGCAAGTCATTTGGCAAGTGTAAAAGAAACATGGCAAAGGAAGATTTTATGCAGTCAACAGTGAGCTGTTGATCCCCTAAACAACACGACTAAAATCTATGGGAAGATATTTAGTAGCAAACCCCCTCTCACGGTGTAACATGTTGTGCGGAATCATAATCGATTTTCGTAATTAAGTTACCTGTCCGTTCCCTGAGCTGCAGGTGAACTGTCCGTTGTTGTACTGACACTGTCCGTTGTTACAGCATGGCATCATGGGGTCATTGGGGGTACAGATCTGGTACTCCGGGACGCACTGAGATGTTGCAATGTTTATTGATTACCTCATATTGATACAGTATGTAGTAGATGATGGATTAGGTGCCCAAATCAAAATACTAAAAGATATATATTTTGTAAATTAATGTGTGATAGAGTGAGTTGGGCTTAACGCCTTCAACAATTTGTGAAAAGCCTCAATATTTCAGCTGCATAATGATAGCCTTGAAATAATCGTGTCTGGACGAATAAAACCAGTGGTTGATATTATGAGTAATGTCACACACTATCGGTGTACGAAGACACGCTACCAAGCAAGTCACCGGGTCTGACCACCCGATCATTTAGTCGCCCTGACAAGAAGCAAAGCTTGCTCGGGTCCAATTACAATGCGGAATCATCACGATGACATGTACTCTCATTGGCAAGTGAATGAATGAGTATAATGTCAGGCCGTTTTAAGCTACATTCCAGCAATTTCCCGGGGCGGGAAAACCAGAAACTGGCTTCAGATATCGTACCCATGTGATGAATCAAACCCGGTCATTTTGAGAGACAAATCAAAGTTTTCACCCCAAAACAACTCGACTAAAATCTATGGGAAGATATCCAGCAGCCAATCATCTCTCACATAATAATATGTTGCATGGAATCGCAATAAAGTCACCTGTCCGTTCCCTGAGCTGCAGGTGAACTGTCCGTTGTTGTACTGACACTGTCCGTTGTTACAGCATGACATCATGGGGTCATTGGGGGTACATATCTGGTACTCCGGTACGCACTGAAATGTTGCAATGTTTAATAATAAGCCTGAATATTGATACAGTGTGTGTGGTGCAGATGATGCATTAGGTGCCCGAATCAAAATATAAAAAAACAGTTATTTTGTCAATTTATGTATGATAGACTGAATTAGGTTTAATGTCTTCAGCAATATTTCAGCAATATGCCAGCAGTATCACGATGGGAGAAACCTGAACTGCGCTTCATTTTATTTCCATGTGGGGACTCAAACCCAGGCTTTCGTCGTACAAAGAGAAACATTTTAATCTCACGGATACCATGCCCACTCCTTTAATATACGTTTGTCACGTGGTGCTTACCCTCCTGAGGGAATATGGCGTCTTTGTTTTATTTTCTTATTTTCATTTCGGGAATGATATATATTTATTTATTTGACTGTCCCGAAAAGCCTCAATATTCCATCTGCCTAATGATGGCCTTGAAATAATCGTGTCTTGACGAAAAGAACCATTGGTTGATATTATGAGTAATGTCAAACACTATCGGGAAACAAAGACACGCTACCAAGCAAGTCACCGGGTCTGACCACCCGATCCATTTAGTCGCCCTGACAAGAAGCACAGCTTGCTCGGGTCCAATTACAATGTAAAATCATCACGATGACATGTGCTCTCATTGGCAAGTGAATGAATGAGTATAATGTCAGGCCGTTTTAAGCTACATTCCAGCAATATCCCGGGGCGGGAAAACCAGAAACTGGCTTCAGATATCGTTCCCATGTAATGAATCAAACCCGGTCATTTTGAGAGACAAATCAAAGTTTTCACCCCAAAACAACACGACTAAAATCTATGGGAAGATATCCAGCAGCCAATCATCTCTCACATAATAACATGTTGCATGGAATCGCAATAAAGTCACCTGTCCGTTCCCTGAGCTGCAGGTGAACTCTCCGTTGTTGTACTGACACTGTCCGTTGTTACAGCATGACATCATGGGGTCATTGGGGGTACAGATCTGGTACTCCGGGACGCACTGAAATGTTGCCATGTTTATTGATTACCTGAATACAGTGTTGTGTAAACGTACATTATGTATAAGGTACCGAAACAAAATATAAAAAATAAAGATTTTTTTTAACTGGTGTGTGTAAGTGAGTGAGTGAGTTTGGTTTAAGCTCCCCTATAACACTATTCCAGGAATATCTCGGCACGGGAAAACCAGAAACTTGCTTCATACATCGAACCCATGTGGTAAATCAAACCACGGACATTTTGAGTGACAAATCAAAGTTTTCACCACCAGCTGTTATTAGCAAGTCACTTGGCAAGTGTAAAAGAAACACGGCAAAGGAAGATTTTATGCAGTCAACAGTGAGCTGTTGATCCCCTAAACAACACGACTAAAATTTATGGGAAGATATTTAGTAGCCAACCCCCTCTCACGGTGTAACATATGCGGAATTATAATCGATTTTCGTAATTAAGTTACCTGTCCGTTCCCTGAGCTGCAGGTGAACTGTCCGTTGTTGTACTGACACTGTCCGTTGTTACAGCATGGCATCATGGGGTCATTGGGGGTACAGATCTGGTACTCCGGGACGCACTGAAATGTTGCAATGTTTATTGATTACCTCATATTGATACAGTATGTAGTAGATGATGGATTAGGTGCCCAAATCAAAATACTAAAAGATATATATTTTGTAAATTAATGTGTGATAGAGTGAGTTGGGCTTAACGCCTTCAACAATTTGTGAAAAGCCTCAATATTTCAGCTGCATAATGATAGCCTTGAAATAATCGTGTCTGGACGAATAAAACCAGTGGTTGATATTATGAGTAATGTCACACACTATCGGTGTACGAAGACACGCTACCAAGCAAGTCACCGGGTCTGACCACCCGATCATTTAGTCGCCCTGACAAGAAGCAAAGCTTGCTCGGGTCCAATTACAATGCGGAATCATCACGATGACATGTACTCTCATTGGCAAGTGAATGAATGAGTATAATGTCAGGCCGTTTTAAGCTACATTCCAGCAATTTCCCGGGGCGGGAAAACCAGAAACTGGCTTCAGATATCGTACCCATGTGATGAATCAAACCCGGTCATTTTGAGAGACAAATCAAAGTTTTCACCCCAAAACAACACGACTAAAATCTATGGGAAGATATCCAGCAGCCAATCATCTCTCACATAATTACATGTTGCATGGAATCGCAATAAAGTCACCTGTCCGTTCCCTGAGCTGCAGGTGAACTGTCCGTTGTTGTATTGACACTGTCCGTTGTTACAGCATGGCATCATGGGGTCATTGGGGGTACATATCTGGAACTCCGGTACGCACTGAAATGTTGCAATGTTTAATAATAAGCCTGAATATTGATACAGTGTGTGTGGTGCAGATGATGCATTAGGTGCCCGAATCAAAATATAAAAAACCCAGTTATTTTGTCAATTTATGTATGATAGACTGAATTAGGTTTAATGTCTTCAGCAATATTTCAGCAATATGCCAGCAGTATCACGGTGGGAGAAACCTGAACTGCGCTTCATTTTATTTCCATGTGGGAACTCAAACCCAGGCTTTCGTCGTACAAAGAGAAACATTTTAATCTCACGGATACCATGCCCACTCCTTTAATATACGTTTGTCACGTGGTGCTTACCCTCCTGAGGGAATATGGCGTCTTTGTTTTATTTTCTTATTTTCATTTCGGGAATGATATATATTTATTTATTTGACTGTCCCGAAAAGCCTCAATATTCCATCTGCCTAATGATGGCCTTGAAATAATCGTGTCTGGACGAAAAGAACCAGTGGTTGATATTATGAGTAATGTCAAACACTATCGGGAAACAAAGACACGCTACCAAGCAAGTCACCGGGTCTGACCACCCGATCATTTAGTCGCCCTGACAAGAAGCACAGCTTGCTCGGGTCCAATTACAATGTAAAATCATCACGATGACATGTGCTCTCATTTGCAAGTGAATGAATGAGTATAATGTCAGGTCGTTTTAAGCTACATTCCAGCAATATCCCGGGGCGGGAAAACCAGAAACTGGCTTCAGATATATCGTTCCAATGTGATGAATCAAACCCGGTCATTTTGAGAGACAAATCAAAGTTTTCACCCCAAAACAACACGACTAAAATCTATGGGAAGATATCCAGCAGCCAATCATCTCTCACATAATAACATGTTGCATGGAATCGCAATAAAGTCACCTGTCCGTTCCCTGAGCTGCAGGTGAACTCTCCGTTGTTGTACTGACACTGTCCGTTGTTACAGCATGACATCATGGGGTCATTGGGGGTACAGATCTGGTACTCCGGGACGCACTGAAATGTTGCCATGTTTATTGATTACCTGAATACAGTGTTGTGTAAACGTACATTATGTATTAGGTACCGAAACAAAATATAAAAAATAAAGATTTTTTTTAACTGGTGTGTGTAAGTGAGTGAGTTTGGTTTTAGCTCCCCTATAACACTATTCCAGGAATATCTCGGCACGGGAAAACCAGAAACTTGCTTCATACATCGAACCCATGTGGTAAATCAAACCACGGACATTTTGAGTGACAAATCAAAGTTTTCACCACCAGCTGTTATTAGCAAGTCACTTGGCAAGTGTAAAAGAAACACGGCAAAGGAAGATTTTATGCAGTCAACAGTGAGCTGTTGATCCCCTAAACAACACGACTAAAATCTATGGGAAGATATTTAGTAGCCAACCCCCTCTCACGGTGTAACATGTTTTGCGGAATCATAATCGATTTTCGTAATTAAGTTACCTGTCCGTTCCCTGAGCTGCAGGTGAACTGTCCGTTGTTGTACTGACACTGTCCGTTGTTACAGCATGGCATCATGGAGTCATTGGGGGTACAGATCTGGTACTCCGGGACGCACTGAAATGTTGCAATGTTTATTGATTACCTCATATTGATACAGTATGTAGTAGATGATGGATTAGGTGCCCAAATCAAAATACTAAAAGATATATATTTTGTAAATTAATGTGTGATAGAGTGAGTTGGGCTTAACGCCTTCAACAATTTGTGAAAAGCCTCAATATTCCAGCTGCATAATGATAGCCTTGAAATAATCGTGTCTGGACGAATAAAACCAGTGGTTGATATTATGAGTAATGTCACACACTATCGGGGTACGAAGACACGCTACCAAGCAAGTCACCGGGTCTGACCACCCGATCATTTAGTCGCCCTGACAAGAAGCAAAGCTTGCTCGGGTCCAATTACAATGCGGAATCATCACGATGACATGTACTCTCATTGGCAAGTGAATGAATGAGTATAATGTCAGGCCGTTTTAAGCTACATTCCAGCAATATCCCGGGGCGGGAAAACCAGAAACTGGCTTCAGATATCGTACCCATGTGATGAATCAAACCCGGTCATTTTGAGAGACAAATCTAAGTTTTCACCCCAAAACAACTCGACTAAAATCTATGGGAAGATATCCAGCAGCCAATCATCTCTCACATAATAACATGTTCCATGGAATCGCAATAAAGTCACCTGTCCGTTCCCTGAGCTGCAGGTGAACTGTCCGTTGTTGTATTGACACTGTCCGTTGTTACAGCATGGCATCATGGGGTCATTGGGGGTACATATCTGGTACTCCGGGACGCACTGAAATGTTGCATTGTTTAATAATAAGCCTGAATATTGATACAGTGTGTGTGGTGCAGATGATGCATTATGTGCCCGAATCAAAATATAAAAACCCCAGTTATTTTGTCAATTTATGTATGATAGACTGTATTAGGTTTAATGTCTTCAGCAATATTTCAGCAATATGCCAGCAGTATCACGGTGGGAGAAACCTGAACTGCGCTTCATTTTATTTCCATGTGGGAACTCAAACCCAGGCTTTCGTCGTACAAAGAGAAACATTTTAACCTCACGGATACCATGCCCACTCCTTTAATATACGTTTGGCACGTGGTGCTTACCCTCCTGAGGGAATATGGCGTCTTTGTTTTATTTTCTTATTTTCATTTCGGGAATGATATATATTTATTTATTTGACTGTCTCGAAAAAGTCTCAATATTCCAGCTGCCTAATGATGGCCTTGAAATAATCGTGTCTTGACGAAAAGAACCAGTGGTTGATATTATGAGTAATGCCACACACTATCGGGAAACAAAGACACGCTACCAAGCAAGTCACCGGGTCTGACCACCCGATCCATTTAGTCGCCCTGACAAGAAGCACAGCTTGCTCGGGTCCAATTACAATGCAAAATCATCACGATGACATGTGCTCTCATTGGCAAGTGAATGAATGAGTATAATGTCAGGCCGTTTTAAGCTACATTCCAGCAATATCCCGGGGCAGGAAAACCAGAAACTGGCTTCAGATATCGTTCCCATGTGATGAATCAAACCCGGTCATTTTGAGAGACAAATCAAAGTTTTCACCCCAAAACAACACGACTAAAATCTATGGGAAGATATCCAGCAGCCAATCATCTCTCACATAATAACATGTTGCATGGAATCGCAATAAAGTCACCTGTCCGTTCCCTGAGCTGCAGGTGAACTCTCCGTTGTTGTACTGACACTGTCCGTTGTTACAGCATGACATCATGGGGTCATTGGGGGTACAGATCTGGTACTCCGGGACGCACTGAAATGTTGCCATGTTTATTGATTACCTGAATACAGTGTTGTGTAAACGTACATTATGTATTAGGTACCGAAACAAAATATAAAAAATAAAGATTTTTTTTAACTGGTGTGTGTAAGTGAGTGAGTTTGGTTTTAGCTCCCCTATAACACTATTCCAGGAATATCTCGGCACGGGAAAACCAGAAACTTTCTTCATACATCGAACCCATGTGGTAAATCAAACCACGGACATTTTGAGTGACAAATCAAAGTTTTCACCACCAGCTGTTATTAGCAAGTCACTTGGCAAGTGTAAAAGAAACACGGCAAAGGAAGATTTTATGCAGTCAACAGTGAGCTGTTGATCCCCTAAACAACACGACTAAAATCTATGGGAAGATATTTAGTAGCCAACCCCCTCTCACGGTGTAACATGTTTTGCGGAATCATAATCGATTTTCGTAATTAAGTTACCTGTCCGTTCCCTGAGCTGCAGGTGAACTGTCCGTTGTTGTACTGACACTGTCCGTTGTTACAGCATGGCATCATGGGGTCATTGGGGGTACAGATCTGGTACTCCGGGACGCACTGAAATGTTGCAATGTTTATTGATTACCTCATATTGATACAGTATGTAGTAGATGATGGATTAGGTGCCCAAATCAAAATACTAAAAGATATATATTTTGTAAATTAATGTGTGATAGAGTGAGTTGGGCTTAACGCCTTCAACAATTTGTGAAAAGCCTCAATATTCCAGCTGCATAATGATAGCCTTGAAATAATCGTGTCTGGACGAATAAAACCAGTGGTTGATATTATGAGTAATGTCAAACACTATCGGGGTACGAAGACACGCTACCAAGCAAGTCACCGGGTCTGACCACCCGATCATTTAGTCGCCCTGACAAGAAGCAAAGCTTGCTCGGGTCCAATTACAATGCGGAATCATCACGATGACATGTACTCTCATTGGCAAGTGAATGAATGAGTATAATGTCAGGCCGTTTTAAGCTACATTCCAGCAATTTCCCGGGGCGGGAAAACCAGAAAATGGCTTCAGATATCGTACCCATGTGATGAATCAAACCCGGTCATTTTGAGAGACAAATCAAAGTTTTCACCCCAAAACAACTCGACTAAAATCTATGGGAAGATATCCAGCAGCCAATCATCTCTCACATAATAACATGTTCCATGGAATCGCAATAAAGTCACCTGTCCGTTCCCTGAGCTGCAGGTGAACTGTCCGTTGTTGTATTGACACTGTCCGTTGTTACAGCATGGCATCATGGGGTCATTGGGGGTACATATCTGGTACTCCGGGACGCACTGAAATGTTGCATTGTTTAATAATAAGCCTGAATATTGATACAGTGTGTGTGGTGCAGATGATGCATTATGTGCCCGAATCAAAATATAAAAACCCCAGTTATTTTGTCAATTTATGTATGATAGACTGTATTAGGTTTAATGTCTTCAGCAATATTTCAGCAATATGCCAGCAGTATCACGGTGGGAGAAACCTGAACTGCGCTTCATTTTATTTCCATGTGGGAACTCAAACCCAGGCTTTCGTCGTACAAAGAGAAACATTTTAACCTCACGGATACCATGCCCACTCCTTTAATATACGTTGTCACGTGGTGCTTACCCTCCTGAGGGAATATGGCGTCTTTGTTTTATTTTCTTATTTTCATTTCGGGAATGATATATATTTATTTATTTGACTGTCTCGAAAAAGGTCTCAATATTCCAGCTGCATAATGATGGCCTTGAAATAATCGTGTCTGGACGAAAAGAACCAGTGGTTGATATTATGAGTAATGTCAAACACTATCGGGAAACAAAGACACGCTACCAAGCAAGTCACCGGGTCTGACCACCCGATCCATTTAGTCGCCCTGACAAGAAGCACAGATTGTTCGGGTCCAATTACAATGCAGAATCATCACGATGACATGTGCTCTCATTTGCAAGTGAATGAGTGAGTATAATGTCAGGTCGTTTTAAGCTACATTCCAGCAATATCCCGGGGCGGGAAAACCAGAAACTGGCTTCAGATATCGTTCCAATGTGATGAATCAAACCCGGTCATTTTGAGAGACAAATCAAAGTTTTCACCCCAAAACAACACGACTAAAATATATGGGAAGATATCCAGCAGCCAATCATCTCTCACATAATAACATGTTGCATGGAATCGCAATAAAGTCACCTGTCCGTTCCCTGAGCTGCAGGTGAACTGTCCGTTGTTGTATTGACACTGTCCGTTGTTACAGCATGACATCATGGGGTCATTGGGGGTACAGATCTGGTACTCCGGGACGCACTGAAATGTTGCCATGTTTATTGATTACCTGAATTCGATACAGTGTTGTGTAAGCGTACATTATGTATTAGGTACCGAATCAAAATATAAAAAATAAAGATTTTTTTTAACTGGTGTGTGTAAGTGAGTGAGTGAGTTTGGTTTTTAGCCTCTATAACACTATTCCAGGAATATCTCGGCACGGGAAAACCAGAAACTTTCTTCATACATCGAACCCATGTGGTGAATCAAACCACGGACATTTTGAGTGACAAATCAAAGTTTTCACCCCAAAACAACACGACTAAAATCTATGGGAAGATATTCTGCAGCAAATCATCTCTCACATAGAAACATGTTGCATGGAATCGCAATAAAGTTACCTGTCCGTTCCCTGAGCTGCAGGTGAACTGTCCGTTGTCGTACTGACACTGTCCGTTGTTACAGCATGGCATCATGGGATCATTGGGGTTACATATTTGGAACTCCGGGACGCACTGAAATGTTGCAATGTTTAATGACTACCTTATATTGATACGGTTTGGTGAAGATGATGTCAATATATAGAAAAAAACATACTTATTTTGTAAATTAATGTGTGAGTCAGGGCAGGAGAAACCAGAACTGAGTTTCACATTATTCCCATGTGGGGAATCAAACCCGGGCTTTCGTCTTGTCGAAGCGAACCACTTAACCACTCTGTGCGTGAAAAATGAATATTAAAGGAGCGGGCATGACAGCCACCATGCCCACTTCTTAAATATTTATTTTTAACGCTGTGCTCACCCTCCTGAGGGAATATGGAGTCTTTGTTTTAATTATTACTTGCATTGAGAGAATGGTATATAGTTACTTGTTTGCCTGTCGTGAAAAGCCTCAATATTTCAGCTACATAACGGTGGCTCTTGAATTATCATGTCGGGAGGAATAAAACCAGTGGTTGATATTATGAATTATGTCCCACACCATCGGAGTTCGAAGACACGCTACCAAGCAAGTAACCGAGTCTGACCACCCGATCCATTAAATCGCCCTGACAAGAAGCACGGTTTGCTTGGGTCCAATTACAATGCAGAATCACTACGGTGATAGGTGTTTCATTGGCAAAGGAATAAGTGAGTTTAATGTTAGGCCGTTTTTAGCAATATTCCAGCAATATTCCGGCTCGGGAGAACCAGGCTTCTTACTTCGTACCCATGTGGTAAATCAAACCAGGTCATTTTGAGTAACAAATCAAAGCTTTCAGCACCAGGTATAATGAGCAAGTCGCTTGGAAAGTGTAAGAGAAACGAGGCAACGGAAGCCTTTAGGCAGCCAATAGTGAGCTGTTGATCCCCCAAACAACACGACTAAAGTCTATGGGAAGATATCCAGCAGCCAATCATCTCTCACATAGTAACTTGTTCCATGGAATCGCAATAAAGTTACCTGTCCGTTCCCTGAGCTACAGGTGTACTGTCCGTTGTTGTACTGACACTGTCCGTTGTTACAGCATGGCATCATGGGGTCATTGGGGGTACATATCTGGTACTCCGGGACGCACTGAAATGTTGCAATGTTTATTGATTACCTTATATTGATACGGTATGGTGTAGATGATGCATTAGGTACCCAAACCAAAATATAAAAAAAACATTCTTATTTTGTAAATTAATGTGTGAGTCACGGCGGGAGAAAACAGACCTGTGCTTCACATTGTACCCATTTGGGGATTCAAACCCGGTCATTGTGAGTGACAAATCAAAGCCTTCACTGACAGTGTTATTAGCTTGGCAAGTGTAAAATAAACAAGGCAACGGATATTTTAAGGCAGTCAACAGTGAGCTGTGATCCCCCAGACAGCATGACTAAAATCTATGGGAAGATGTATAGTTGCAACCCTCTTCATGGTGTAACATGATGCAAGGAATCATAATTGACTTTCGTAATAAGATTACCTGTCCGTTCCCTGAGCTGCAGGTGTACTGACCGAAGTTGTACTGACACTGTCCGTTGTTACAGCATTGCATCATGGGGTCATTGGGGGTACATATTTGGTTCTCCGGTACGCACTAAAATGTTGCAATGTTTAAAGATTACCTAAATATTGATACAATGTGGTGTATTCGTACATGATGTATGAGGCACCAGAATTAACACACACAAACTATTCATATTTTAAAAATTAGCCTGTGAGTGAGTGAGTTGGGTTTCAAGCCGCTTTCAGCAATATTCCAGTGGGAAACCAGAACTGAACTGCACGTTATAATCATGTGGTGAATCGAACCCGGGCTTTCGTCGTAATATGTACACTACATGTAAGCGAATCTTTTAGCCACTAGGCTAACATGCCTCCTTCTTTACTATTCTTTTTTATCACGTGGTGTTTAGACATTTGAAAGAATAGGAATTCCTTGTTTAAATACATATTTGCTTTGAGAGAACAAGAAAACCCATTCGCCACCTTACTTTCATTTTAGAAATCAGTCACAATCTCTATCTTTATTATCAGAACTTCTCACTCTCATGGGTGACATATCATTCGGACGTCTTATTTTAGAATCGGTTATTTCGAACTGGACACAAAACGTAGCATCGGGAGTGAATTGGTCCATGGCATATTGTCAACAAGAATGGAAATATAATACACTGGATATAGTAATCGTTAATGGCAACTTACCTGTCCGTTCCCAGCACTGCACATGAACTGTCCGTTACTGTACTGACACTGCCCGTTGTTACAACACGATTGGAGCGGGTCGCTGGGACTACATCTTTGATTTTCAGGAATACACTAATAAACCCAACAGAAAGCTGAGCTGGTTACAACTTTCCCACATTTAAAATAATGAAAACATGTGAGTGAAATTGTTTATAGTTAACAGTATTCCAACTTTATAATGGTGGTCACTATACAAACCAGGGGTCGATAGCACGATCAACAATACATTCTGTCTGGATACGGTGGTGTTAATGCTCAGCCAATTCACACATCATAACGATTCGGTCCCCATTTTAGTCAAATTTTAAGAAAAGCATTGCAGACTAACGGCTGTTTTAAGACGGACGAACACAGCAGTGTGTGCCGTTTTCATGAGCATATTAGTAATTAGAATGCATGTTGGTGAAACCCTGTTAATCCGGAAGGTACCGTTCTGAGTAAAACCGTTCGAATTATTACATGTTTGGACTTACGTATTATTTGGTAAGACAAGAATGTTTAGTCATTTCGTAAAATGGCTGCGATCTCTAGTCATTTGGATTGCTTGGTTTCACTGTCGTCAGATAATCAAGACTATGTGTCTCACCTGTCCTCCAATGCTGCAGGTGTATTGTCCATTGTTGTACTGACACTGTCCGTTGTTGCAGCATGGCATCATGGGGTCATTAGGGGAACAGGTTTGGTACTCCGGGACACACTGAAATGTTGCAATGTTTAAAGATCACCTGAATATGATACAGTGTGGTGTATTCGTACATGATGATTATGTATCTGAATAAAAACATACAAAATAGACATGTTTTTTTGTAATTCGTGTGTGAGTGAGTGAGATGAGTTAATGCAGCCTTCAGCAATATTCCAGTGGGAAACAAGAACTGCGCGGCGCATTATACCTATGTAGTGAATCTAAAACTGAAACCTGAATGTTTGCGAATGTAGACACGTGAGATCAGATACTAAACAGCTGTAATTATTGAACTAAATTTGTGAAACTATACTTAGTAAAAAAATTTAGGATCATAAATATGTTTTCATTTAATTGTGCTCAGTCTTCACTGCAAAACATATTCCTTAACATACACATGACCCTTGACTTGTTTTGTTGAGTATATTTTCTATTGTTTTATATATATAAACCTGGAACACATTTAAATTTACGGAGCTATTTATTTACTGTTTTGACAAAAGTATTCTTCAAGTTTGTACATGAGCTGTTTTTTTAACAACGCATTTAAATACATTACTTACCTGCATTCACCTGCGCTTTAAATTACAAGTGTGTATATATTTGTAAGTTGAAACAAAACATTCAATGCCGAATACTTCGACCGATATGTTTCATTCATATCATCAGGGAGAATCCTCCGCTTTGTGTTTTGTTTGTAATATATTGGACTGTGCACTCGAATTGCAGGTGCTTTTTTATTTCCCTTTGCTTACCTGATTGGATTCCTGACAGGTAGCAAAGTTAGAACCAGGTTTGTATGTACACTCAGTGTTCCCACAACACCTTATTGATCCGGGTGTGCATAGACTACCACTAGTTAAGCACTGAAATGTATAAGATTGGGTTTGAGACATTGAATAAGAATGTGATTTGGGTTCAACAGCTTAGTGATATCCCGCTTAATCTGGGAGGAAATCCCGGAGGGAAGCAAGTCCTAGACGTTTACCCCTTTGGTGAAACCCACGAGCACTGAATGGTGCTTGCAACTCTAGAAACACAATCGGGGCGAACAGCAATTCGAACCCACAATCAAAGGTTTCTGGCGTGCCAAGGGACGCAAATCTGCAGTCAATTTCGACGCCATGGATGACTGGGCCACTCGTGTCCCCGGATTCAATTTGCAAATGTCTCTGTGGGAATATGGGCGTCGAACGAATTGCAGCCGTCTTCTGCTTGACTCTTTTACTCTAATTTCGAAATCTAGGCAGTGTTAATGGCCAGTTTTTTTCACTTGAGTGTTAAAGGTTTTTTTTGGGATTGTTTGTTGTTGACTTTGACTTTTTGAAGGGAGGGGCAGGCCAATTTATGATCAATCATATTAAATGTCATTGAAGCTTAAAAAACCTTACATATGTGTCATTATAGGCACTTGATACGCACCAGATTGAGAAATTCTTAATATTGATGCTCAGCTGTTATTTTAGTTTTAGGATATACAGAAGTACTATACTATTTATTCGTATTTGGACTAAGGAATGGACGTGTAGTTATATCATTGCATACCGACACCTTTGAAGAATTGGAGCAATGCACATACCCCACCAGCTGTTCTGCATACATATCCGCTTCCCTCAAGTGTGCACAGACCAGTGTTACAGCACTGCTGATTTGAGCCCGGAGAACAGGGTTGAGACTCAGGCGTACACTGAATGAAAGAATCATGGACTGTTGACTAGCAAAGCAAAATAATTCGTATTTGAAACTTCATCGGTTCTTGATTTTTTTAACAATTTAACTAGAATTGATGTTCCCGATCTGTGTCAATGCACAACGTTATATATGAACATAAAAAAATGAACGCACATGAACGTGCTACATGTTATCACACAAGAAACAGCTTTTAGACAATTGTTTTTTGACATATCTGTAAATCTATAATCATATGTAAATACAGCTCTCCAACGGCACCATTATTATCCAAATGATCTTTGGGACGTGTCTGTTACTCTTTAACTAACTTTAACCTTTAACTACACCAACTTACACTATCGATTGTTTAATTATTTGCTGGAAAAATGTATTAGTGTCTGTATCGAAATGTGGATTCTAAAATATATTTATTAATGTATTCATCGAAAAGGTAATAATCAACATGTTCTGATCATTCAAATGTTCAAATATGTTGACATAGAGAACAAAATTCTCATGTGCTTAACAAAACAGAAAGGGAGTTCCATTGTGACCTGTATATACCACATGCTACTTGGATCTTCAAACCTTTCTATATGAATCGCTGCCCATCGGCATTGAAACACAAATGTGATAATAGAGATGACAGTTCTCAAAATAATATTCATATTCACTTCTCAACCTTAATACAATGCGAAGCAGTAGTGGAAGAAACATTATTGCCTACCATTTGTCCATTTCCTTGACAAGTGTTTCCAAACCCAGATGGCGACCTCGTACATTGGTATCCAGGGCAACATTCATACGTTGCATAGCATGCCATGTTGACAGGGGTGCACTGAAATATGCAACACAGTCGTGTTATAAAGGACGCAGCTAAGGGCATGTCGGCAACAGAACAAATTTACCAATACAATGTACATATATAACACAGTTTGGTTCATAAAAAATGAGCATTTCCAAACAAAGCTGGATGTAAATGGATACATGTCATTATGAATATTATGACAGTTGAGGGTTTCTGTTATGTGTGAAGTAATATACCTTCAGAATCACACATGTATTCTCCTTATAGAATCCCTGACATGTCACATCATTAATAACCTTTGATATAATTTCTCACATATGTGAGGATACAACTCAAATATGTAGTGTCAGCGATCTCGTCAACGACCTTCAAGTCTCATGGACTAACGACCAGAGGATTCAACTCACATATGTAGTGTCAAAGATCTCGTCAACGACCTTCAAATCTCATGGACTAACGACTAGAGGATACAACTCACATATGTAGTGTCAAAGATCTCGTCAACGACCTTCAAGTCTCATGGACTAACGACCAGAGGATACAACTCACATATGTAGTGTCAAAGATCTCGTCAACGACCTTCAAGATTCATGGACTAACGACCAGAGGATACAACTCACATATGTACTGTCAAAGATCTCGTCAACGACCTTCAAGTCATCTCCAAGAGCTCCTGACTTAGTTGAGGTTGAGTTTTCGGCGGCTGCCACACCACATACAAAGAGCAAAACACACAGAACGCCTGGCATCTTGTCCTGGAAATATAAAAAAAATGTTAACATGCGAATAGTAAACGTCAATGCCCGAGAACAACCAGTATCGATCATCCGACGAAACAAAACAGGCAAAATAGCAGTGAATTTTACGTCGGGATCAACACAATTTCAGGAGGTTGGTAAAAATTCGAATTTGGAGCAACGAAACATCGGCACCTGATGCCAATCAATCAGCACGGTCGCCAAACTTGATCCTGTTTAGTTGACTATTACGACATCCTGAGGAGACATGAGGACCTATTATTTCTCGAAACTAACAGGGCTGTCTGTACACCTTGAAAAAAAATCTAAAATGTGATTTTCTATCTTATAGTCAGTGAGTGAGTTAGCATGGTTTTACGCCGCTTTTAGCAATATTCCAGCAATATCACGGTGGGAGACACCAGAAATGGGCTTCACACATTGTACCCATGAATCGAACCTGGGTCTTCGGCGAGACGAGCGAACGCTTTAACCACTAGGCTACCCGACCGCCCCTTTCTATCTTATAGATGTTCCCTAACGATATAGTTTACCTCATAGTAAGTTAGTAATACATTTTATGTCAGGTGAATTGGAAAGAATTGCAAATATTAGTACGAGAGTGAATTAGAAACATATTACTGGTATGCATATTCAAAAGTAAAAGTGATTGAAGATCAGTTGTTGCTTTTAAGATTGTTTTAATAACGATGTCAATATTAATTATAGTAAAGACATTTTGTAACTATCGACATGATTTATTTTAATAAATTTAGTTATTGCATAAATCTATTTTTTTGCCAACCAAAACATCGATCAATGAACAGGAACTGAGACTTTTGTACAGTACGTAATCCATGAAATAACAATTCAGATTATTATTAGATATTCTGACAACATATTTGTGTGGCAACAAAGACCAACGTGCAACACACCCATATGCGAGTATATTTACCTTAATAAGTGAAAGTTACAATGGTTGGTGAACAGGCACTAGCTACTGCCCTTTTAAAGCCAGCGCTGAACAGTAAGATTAGCATCATTAAGATTTGTAATCAGATAATGTCGTCACGATGTCAAACGCTCCCTTTGAAACATTACTTTGATTGTAGCAGATGCACTGTATTTTGACATTATCATTTCAATCTCTCTCATCAATGTCACTAGCGCCGCCTACTTGTTGCTATGTTAGAACTGCATGTACACTTAACAGTTTTGATGACAATTAAAATTATTTACTTTTTGATAAAAAGTGATATCATATAAAATATCAGTTAAACATTAATCTTTTGAGATTCATTATACATTCATAATTTAGTAAGATAGTGATATGATGCAAAACTGCAATGTGTTTTGGCACCACTAATTCAATCTGCATCATTATATCAATTTCCAGATGTTATAAGCAAGAGTTAAAGTGTACATGTACCGTTAATTTACCATTTGCGTTCTTCAATAAACAGTATGACATAATATATCAATGATGAGAGGGGACCAGAGACAGATCGATATCACATTGGTATATTCTTTAAGAGTCTGTCGAAGTACAGCATGTGGAAGTATTTAACATGAGATTACAACATGTCGGCATATAAATAAAATATATGTTTGGATTAACATGTATTATTTCTTGTTATAGGTATTATTTTAAAAGCTTATGGCCCCGTTTTGTAACGCACCAATGTGTTATCATTCACGCACATGAGGCGCAGTGAAGTCACACGAAAAGTTCATCAAATATGTTTAAAAAGAACTAGATCGGTATTTCTTTATTGATGAACATTAACAAACTCTTTTTTTCAAATGTTGTATACTTGGCACACGGCTTATGCCCGAGGCTTCAGGTAATGTAATAAGCTTCATTGCAAGCTGTCGTTAGTGATTGTCACTGATCGTGTCAGGGAAGCGGTCCGTGTTATACATACTATTATACGCGGCGTCAATTGCAGATATAATCATAACATCTGGGTCCAGCTAAGTCGCGATGTTACACAATTTACCAATTACAAATTGACATAAATTAATGCCTTGCTGTAAGATGTGTAGTTTCTGTAGATATCGGCACTCGTGAAGAGCAACCTCCTCGTGGTGAGTGCTGGGTAGCGCTAATAGCTCTTCCCCCGTGTGGAACCGGGGTAGAATATTTCCACAGCACCCCATTGCTGGTCGTAAGAGGCGACCAAAGTGGGCAGCCCGTTTGCCGTGGGTTGCGTCCCTGTGTCGGCGGAGGACGGGAGTCTGGTAGTTGAGGGCACTGGTTCCTGGAACTGTGTTCCTTTGCCCAACACACTACTTCGACCCTTACTTCGCCTAGACGGGTGGTAAGATGGGCCCGGTCTTATCAATCGGCTGGTCATGCCAGGCACTGTGCGTAATATTGTATGTGCACTCCTGTGTTGTATTATAATGTATATTTTGGACTTGGCCAAGCATACTTTGTATGAATTACCAATTTTTGATGGAATAAATTGCCTAGAGTCTTACGCCAGAAGGCGGTGGCTCATGGGCCAATCTGGTGATGTTGACCTCTGTATTCTGTATGTCTCCAGTTTCTTGTCATGGACTGAACCTTCCTGGCACTACATCTGGTAGATAAATATAGCTATTCAAGTCATATTTGCTGGAGTATAGCATCCCTGTATCCCTGGTGTTTGCATCCTGGATATCCGGTGCAATATAACACTGTCCTTGTTGACACTCGATGGCGGGTGGGGAACAGGGGTGCTGAATCATATTCTTTCATCATGGCTCAACAACAATCTGGTTCATCTCGCAATGAAAAAAAGAGACGATTAGAAGACATTGATATTTCGTCTGGAAGTACTTCTCAAAATATTGATACCTGGGCTAGGTTCCTGGTTATTGAGGCTGCTGATAACCTGCCTATCAAATTAAATCCTTTTGCCATTTCTAAGGCTGTGTCCGGTATTTGTGGTGAGGTCAAGAACGTCACCCGTCTCCGTAGTGGTTCGCTTCTGGTGGAGTGTGCACGGAGACAGCAATCTCTCAATCTGTTGTCTATATCTACATTTGCCAATATTGAGGTTGCTGTGTCTGTGCACAGAACTTTAAACTCTTGTCGAGGCATTGTTCGTGACAGGGCTCGTTGTCTGTCCGACATGTCTGAGGATGAAATTGCTACTGAATTGGAAGACCAAGCTGTAACCGCTGTAAAACGTTTCACGATTAAGAAAGACGGTGTCATCACGAACACCAATACCTATCTCATGACGTTTGCCCAAACTTCCCTTCCACAGTCAATAAAAGCAGGTTATATGAACATCGGAGTGGATGTGTATGTCCCCAATCCGCTCCGATGCTACAAGTGCCAACATTTCGGTCATGGTTCAAAATCCTGTCATAACTCTGTGGTATGTCATCGTTGTGGTGACAGCCATGAGAGCATTGACTGTAATCATGATCTGAAGTGTGCAAATTGTTCAGGCCCACATGTTGCTTCATCAAAATCTTGCCCTGTGTGGCAAATGGAATCCAAAATAATGAAAATCAAATGTGAAAAAAACATATCCTATCTGGATGCCAAAAAACTATTCAAAATTCAGACCACTACCCCCTCAACTATGTCCTATTCCGCTGCAGTCTCCCGCTCTGTTACAACATCTACTATTTCGTGTCAGACTGACTTGACATGGGTCACGTCAGATCAACCAGTTGATACTATTCCAATCACTCAGCCTATTCCTACCATCAGTGTATCCAGTTCAGGATCTCAGACTGAGATTCAGTCTGAGAAACCTTCACACACGTCAGTCAAACAACCAGTCGTTGTTCATTTGTCGACTAAAGAAAAAAAGAAATTGAAGAAAAAACAACTGCCAATCGTCCCTTCACCTTCAGAGGTTCCTTTACAGAACTCCTTTGGGCCTCTGGACATGGAGGTTACTCTGTCCTCACAGGACAGGCGGGGGAGTAGTTCCTCCTCACATTCACGCGAGCGATCTCCAATTGAGCCACCATGACTCAATTGTCTAATATAATGCAATGGAATTGCAGAGGACTTAGGCATAATTTTCATGAACTACAGTTATTAACAAGTGATTTAAATCCATCAGCAATTTGTTTACAAGAGACGTACCTTAAAAATACAGATAAGTTTGATTTAAAGCAATATAGTTCATATCATTCCTTCTCTCCTCCAGGAGATAAAGCTACTGGAGGTGCTTCTATTTTAGTGCGGCGGGGCGTTGTTCACAGTCCTGTTCCGCTTGACTCGACTCTGCAAGCAGTTGCAGTTAGACTAACACTGCATATTGCCTTCACACTTTGCTCCTTATACATTCCTCCTTCTTCAAATCTTCAGCGAAATGATCTACAAAAACTATACGACCAACTCCCAAAGCCCTGTGTCATCATGGGTGATCTAAATGGGCATAATCCTCTATGGGGAAGTTCAACCATTAATCAAAAGGGAAAAGTAATCGAGGATTTTGTTTCCGATAACGATCTTTGCATTTTTAATGATGACTCCGACACTTACTTGCACCCTGCTACTGGTACCTATTCATCTTTAGATCTGTCTTTGACGGATTCAGTTTTGTTGAATGAATTCTCATGGTCTGTCCATGATGACCTATGTGGGAGTGACCATTTCCCCACGGTGCTTAAACCAATTAATCCCGCTGATGATCCACCTTCACCTCGATGGAATTTTGTGAAGGCTGATTGGCTTTTATTTCAATCTTTATGCAAAGATAAATTACTACCTACGTCTTTTCAAAATGTTACTGACCCGATTCAGTTGTTCTCAGATCTACTGAATGAAATTGCTGATGAATCAATACCTAAGTCCTCTATCAACCCACGTGTTCGTAAACCGTGGTTTGATGACACTTGCAAACAAGCTAGGAAATGTCGTAAGAAGGCGGAGAAGTACTTCCGTAAACATCCCACTGTCCATAATTTAAATATTGTAAAAATTTCAAATGCCAAGGCAAGACGTCTATTTAAGCAAAATAAACGTCAATCCTGGCGGACCTATGTCTCCAAAATTAACTCTCGTACCCCTATGTCCAAGGTATGGAATATGATTAAAAAGATCAAAGGCAAGGGATCAAATTCTACAGTTAACCATCTGAAGGATGGCGATACTTTGTTAACTGATAAATCTGCCATTGCCAATAGCATTGGTGAAACTTTATCTCATCATTCTTCTTCATCTAATTACGCTCCTGAATTTCAAAAATATCAGCTTCAACAGGAAAAGAAAAAAGTAAATTTTACATCTGATAATGGTGAAGATTACAATGAGGTATTTTCACTACATGAGCTATATACTGCCTTAGGGCAAGCTCATGATACAGCAGCAGGCGCTGATAATATTCATTATCAGCTGCTGAAACACTTGCCCGAATCATGCCTTGAAACTATGTTAAATATATTCGATGATATTTGGACATCTGGGATGTTTCAAGCTTCATGGCATAAAGCCATTGTTATCCCCATTCCCAAACCTGGGCGGGATCATTCTGATCCATCAAATTACCGACCTATCTCTTTAACTAGCTGTGTTTGTAAAACGATGGAACGCATGGTAAATAATCGATTAGTGTGGTACTTGGAAACAAATAATCTTCTTTCCAATATACAATGTGGTTTCCGGAAAAATAGAAGTACTATCGATCATTTAGTGCGTTTAGAATCGTTCATTAAAAATTCCATTGTAAATAGACAACATGCTGTATCGATCTTTTTCGATTTAGAAAAAGCTTACGATACAACATGGAAACATGGTATTTTAAAAGATCTTCATGATTTTGGATTAAGAGGCCGTCTGCCTCATTTTATATCCCAGTTTTTAACAGACAGGCAATTTCAAGTCCGAGTGGGTACAACCCTGTCTGATCATTATAATCAGGATCAGGGTGTCCCACAAGGCAGTATTTTGTCTGTCACTTTATTCAGTATAAAAATTAACAGTTTGTCAAAAGTTTTAAATGATTCAGTTGATGGATCACTTTTTGTGGATGATTTTAATCTATCTTGTCGGGGTAAAAATATGCACACAATTGAAAGGCAATTACAATTATGTCTTAATAAAATTAACAAGTGGTGTCTAGAAAACGGGTTTAAATTTTCCAAATCAAAAACTAATTGCATGCATTTCTGCCGAAAATATAAACCGCATAAGGACCCTGAACTATTTCTGAATGGCACTCCTATCAAAGTTGTTAAGGAAGCCAAGTTCTTGGGACTTATTTTTGATCATCACTTAACTTTTCTCCCGCATATTAAATACCTCAAAGCTAAATGCCTGAAGGCACTCGATCTATTAAAAGTTGTTTCTAATTCAAAGTGGGGAGGGGATCAAACAACCCTCTTACACTTGTACAGGTCACTAATTCGTTCCAAACTTGATTATGGCTCCATCATCTATGGTGGAGCCTGCAAAAGTAATTTACAAAAACTAGATACGATACATCATCAGGGTCTGAGGCTTTGTCTTGGAGCCTTCAGAACGTCTCCCATTCACAGTCTCTATATAGAAGCAGATGAGCCTTCTCTTAAACAACGCCGACTAAAATTATCTCTACAATACATCACTAAATTATATTCTAATCCGTCAAATCCAGCTTTTGAATGTATATTCCATCCTCTCTACGAAGATCTTTACAATAAGAAATCGGCACTCCATCCACCACTCGGAATTAGAATAAAATCTGCAATATCAGCTTCAAATATTAAACTCCAAGATATAGCTCCTACTCAACTTTTCTCCTCTCCTCCTTGGCAAATGGTAAAGCCAGAGGTAGACCTGACATTAACCAAACTTAAGAAATCAGATACTAACCAATTAATATACCAACAAGAATACCACCAACTTAGAAACAATTATGACACTTATAAATCTATATTTACCGATGGATCCAAGGATGGTGGCACAGTTGCTAGTGCCACTGTCATTGGATCCAGAACAATCTCTTCCCGTTTACCTGATAACAGTTCAATATTCACTGCAGAAGCAAACGCCATTTTTACAGCACTTAAATATATCAGTAATCAATCTAAACATAAACAATTCATACTGGCTTCAGATTCTCTTTCATGTCTTCAGGCAATTAAAAATATGTCTTCAAAACATCCACTTTTAATCCAAATTCTTGAGTTATTTAATGATCTTGCTACTGGCCAATATGACATCGTCTTTTGTTGGTTACCAAGCCATGTTGGTATCAAAGGTAACACAATGGCCGATGCTGCTGCAAAAGCAGCCCTCAACAAATCTGTGACACCACTTCTGATCCCATACACTGATTTTAAACCCTTGATTCGATCTTACATCAGAGATCTTATGCAACAGAAGTGGGACGCCCAAGTAGGTATCAATAAATTACATGAAATTAAACCAAATATCGGTTACACCTACTTGGGCTGTCAGTCCAGATTTGAAGAGGTCATTATGCGACGATGTCGTATTGGCCACAGCAGATATACGCACGAATATTTATTACAAGGTGAGGATCCTCCGTTTTGTATCCCTTGTGATGAAAGAATCACGGTCAAGCATGTCCTGCTTGACTGTGTTGATTTTTCCATCGCAAGGGATAAATATTTCAATGTAAAAACAATTAAGGACCTTTTTAATGATGTTAATTCTCGTTTAATATTATGTTTTTTAAAGGAAATAGAGCTTTTTCATAAATTTTGATGTGTTCAATGTATTGTTTTACAAATTGGTAGTGCGAAATTCATAACTTAGATTGTTAGTGGCTGTACCCTTGAGGGGGGTTGAAGTAGCGTAAAATTATTGTCCCCCTAAGAGGGTATGTAAGTCCCAAATCATTCGAAGTATTTTTCTGCACACTAGGCTTTTAAACGTAGTATCTTCGTTATTTTAATCTAAGGCTTAACTGGTACACTGTCGCCAGTGACTGAAGGGATGATATAAATCCTGCCGGGGTCCATGCAGGAGGCAAAAGTACTGTAAGTCCCCATGGTCCCCAGTATGGTGATCTCCCTTCAGTTGCTGACGATTTCTAGCCCATTTTTAAATTGTGATGTTCATTAATGCTTACTGCCTTTTAATATTCTCAACTAGTTTTAAATCAAGTCTGTGATATTCTAGTTATTCTACTGTCCTTCGTTGACAGCTTTTTATTCAGTTTAAATATATGTATCATAAATGTATCATAAATGTAATTTCTCGTCACGATATGGCTGAAATATTGCCCATGTGACGTTAAATAATAACTCACTCACTCACTCACTCTGTAGATATCAGATTACCTGTTCTGTATAAAAAAGGGAAGGGGCACGTTTTCTGTATCCATATCCTTCTCACAGACGAGCATACAAGGTAAGGGTAAACAGTTCGATTCATTGATGTTTTGTTTTATTATGCCCCAAAGTGAGATTGACCAATCAGAGAGCAAAAGTACTAACCCCACATGAACACGTATACCGTAAGTAAAAATCCAAGATAGTTGTCGTAAGAGGCGACGTCATCGGTTGGTCAGGACTTGGTTGAAGGTTGTCATCGTACCTCAATTGCGTAGATCGATGTTCATTATGTCAATAACTGGATTGTCTGGTCCAGACTCCATTATTTACAGGCCGCCTTCACATAGCTGGAATATTGCTGAGTGCGGTTTAAAAAAACAGCAACAACAACAACATAAAAAAGAACAACAACAAAAAGACACTCATAATCAACGGAAACTTCTGCGTGTCTCAATGTTTATGGGATTAAATACAATTTTTGTTGGGTAAAGCGGTCGCATGTTCTTTGAAGGGAGTGATTCAGAACATTATCAACTGAACTGAACTTTCAGGCTAAGAACTCGTCAGCAACCATGAATACCGCCCGGACTGGTGTCTTCCTCCTCCTTGTAGCTGTTGCCATGGCTCGACAGGAGACGTATTTAGTGGGTGTCGTGAGTACACCTTAAGTTACCATTTCAAAAAACGATGTCTTTAACAATATGTAACAAGCCTGCATCTATTTGATGCTTGGCCAATTAGTAGTGAGTGTGTAAGTGTGCTTTAGACAATCTTTCAGTTATATCACGACGTGTTAACGTAATGTGGGAGGAAAGACTTCCATAACGAGGGACGGTTAAGGGACGTAACCCTACACCGACAACTGTTGTGTGTTTGACCATTGAGCCAGCGGTACCGCCGATCAATGTTTATAACTTGTTTAAGACTGGGTTCGATGCAAGAACGATTCTTGTCCCTGTTACTTCGGGTGGCCAAGACGTCAAATCGCTATTATGAGTTGCGTCTCTTGGGCACACCAGAAATCGATGAATTCGAATCCCGGTTCGACCCGATTATGTTTCCAGGTTTGTCAGCACCATACTCGTGCCTGAGACGTCCGGCTTTCCTCCAACACTAAGCTGACACGCCGTGATATGACTGGAATACTGTTCAAAGCAGCGTTAAACCCAACTCACTCACTCACTCACATATGATAGTATACATTTACCGCTATACATGTGTGCTAAAGGCATTGGTGTTTTCTGGTTGTGTCAGTAGATGGTCATTTACTTGATGGTATTGTATGTTTTGATTTAATTTTATTATTTAGTCAGAAGTTTGGATGGTTGAAATAATTAGGAGATAAATAAACTGTGTTGCAGTGTACAGCTAGGTTATCTAGCGGCTTAATTTGGAACGGCGATAAGGAAATATTACCTGTCATGTTTATCCTTTCAGTGCAAGAATATGTGGCAGAGATGTGAGATGGGAAACTCCAACGGTTGCTGTGCTGGGCTCTCGTGTCGGGGAAGTAACGGAGTAACGAGATGCGAGAGAAACTGGGGTAACGGTGGAGTGAGTATTCATCCTGAACATTTCTAAACTGTTCTACAGATAGTACAAATGCACCAATGCTTACGATACATAATATGTAATCAGTATCAGTTAGAAGCAACGAACCTCTTATGACTTATGATCAAAATCGTTGTAGGGAACTATAGGTATTAAAATATGATTAACTGCCATGTATGAACACGTTAACGACTTTCCGGTACATCCTCAGTGAAGTGCAGAGGTGGTTTGCATACTACAATCATGTTAATGAAGACACTCTGGGCGTACACTAATAAAACAAGAGTCATCAGGAGATGACTTATCCCCTGTTATTGGGCAATTCAGAAATGGAGTTTGGCTTTAATACCCCACTTTTAGTTCATTGCCATTGGATACCTTCAGTTCACTGAAGCAAAGCTAATGCTGTTCAGTATTTTTTGATATCCCAAAATCATCAAAAGGCGCCCGTTCACCACCCTACTGATCTGTACAGACAGTTTTATTCAGAAATGTTCAAGACTTTTGGAGTTCTGTCCTGGAAACGAGTACTACCCTCGTTTTCTGTACAGGTGCATCTTCTCGTCATTACAAAAACATAAAAACAATTTGTTTAACTATCCCAAATTATCAATAGGCTTCTTCACCACTAGACTGATCTGTATAGCGAGCTTCAACAAGAAATATTCAACGGTTTAGGAGAAACGGGAAACAGGCGGACGGACGGACATGCTCATCGTTTTATGCTCATATCGCTAAAAATGTGGTGCTGAAATGGGTTTAACGACGCTTTTGTGTGTGCATTTATATGTGTGGCTGCTTGTTCTAGTTCAGCCATGCAGACTTACGCTGGTGTTATAGTGCTAGCCCCCTGAGAGGTTCTGTTAATACTCAATTTATGGTTCCTCTGCTTGTATTTCAGTGCCGCAGCCGTAATGAGGAATGCAAGATTACCGGTGAGAACTCCATGAAATGTTGTGAGACCCTTCGTTGTCAACCGGGACCAATGAACAAAAAGATGATGTGTCAGTAACTACATTTACCACCTCTTTACCAGCAATCACATGATCACAGTTTATACTTGTACTAATTGAGTATGACTAATAAAACGTTGTGTTTTATAAACTGCAGTTGTTGTGAAATGAGAAAAGACCCCATGGCTGGGCTTGGCGTCTGTGTCCATGTTTGACGGCTTTTCAGTGGGTCAGATTGAATTCTATTTCTGCTTTAACATCCTGGTAGTTGGATGGGTGACCGCGTTAGGCAGCTAAACTCCTGAAGGTTTCCAGAGCTTTGGTCTTGTCCCACACTGATGCACCTGTAGCACAAGTGATTACTGCTTAGGCATGTGACTTAATTCGAAATGAGTCTTTCAGCAGTGAATAGGTACCCGGTAGGATATGGTAATGTGATATGGATGTTTAGCTTCTAGCGTCTCACAGGCAGCATGGATTGTATACTCCACAGGGAGCTGAGAAAGAAGTACACACTGATCCTCTGACCGGGCTGAAAATGTAGGCTTTGATTACGCTACGGGCGTGGATTCGGCGCATTATAAATATGCACATTAACAATAATATCATGTCCGTGGCAATGTTTGCGTCTTTGCGATGCGTTACATAGTCCTTTGTGTCGCTTTATGGTATTTAATCGGTAATCTGCATAGCGTTTTGTTCTACGATAACGAAGATGGCAATAGAGCACACTGGTGTAGCAGGTTTTGTATTAATTTAGTAATTAGTATAAGGCACGGTGCAGATGAATGAAACCATATTTGTCGAGACGTACATACATGCGTACAAATTCTCAGGAACACATCTATTTTTTGCACGTGTACATACGTGCAAAAATAGATGTGTTCCTGAGAATTTATATAAATTACACACTATCATACAGTTTCTTTAACCTTTTTTTCAATATGAATAAGAAGGTTCCATACTCAGTGAAAATGTCCGGATTAACCAAAACCCAGATTAATAATTTTCTGGATAAACGAATCAGGGGAGCGAAATAGCCCAAAGAAGAACGTTCGGGACGTGGCCATTAGGATTTCTGTACTAATATAGTTTCAATCTAATTAAACATCACGTCATTCACATGAGTTTTAACACATATAATTGAAGAAAAACGTATTATTTTTGTTTGTCCATTCTCTCTTCCCGGGGCTAGAGTGTCCACTAGCTGATATCAAATTATAGTTTTACCCTTTACCCTTTCAAGCCGTCTTTTCGTGACTCGATCTTTGCCACCCAGTGTAGATTAGATCACAAAGGCACAAAGGACGATGTAACACATTGCAAAGACGCAAACATTGACACGGACATGATAATATTGTTTATGTGCATATTTATAATGCGCCGAATCCACGACCGTAGCTCCTTTAATGAAAACGCGATATCCAATCAGATCGCTGTTCTTATTTTGAATGGCTTCATAAAGATGGCGACTACCATAGAAGATTCGAGATTTCGTCCTTGACAAACAAACAAAATTGACAGATTACCACAGTAAAGGTACTTATTACTGCTGCATTTCGGTCTCACAGTAATTGAGACTCAAAGGCTGCGCTGTGTCAAGTTCTTTTTGTTTGTTGTCTAACACTGCACTCAGCGATATTCAAACGATATGACGGCGGTCTAAAAGATAATTGAGTCTGGACCAGGCTCGCAAATGGGATACGATGACATGCATCACCACAGGTCAGCGATCCCTTTAGTCGTCTCTTACGACAAGCATGGCTTGCTGAAGATCAATTCTAACCCGGATCTTCACCGGTCTGTATCAAGTGACGCTACACATCCCTTTAAATAATATACTCAGCAGGAGTCGTCTACAAATAGTTCAGCATCACAGTCACTGCAATAAGCGTTCAGTCATTCGAGTTAAAATACAATGAAGTTTACACTCAAATGTATGAAAAGACACTATTACAGTGTACGACAAATGAGTAAAGAATTCGAAACTGAATTGTTGGAATAAGTGGCCATAGCGTGCTGATCGAGTCACGAAAATTTGGCTTGAAAAGGCAAGAGTGTAAACTTTTGATATTGGCTTGTGGACACTCTTGCCTCGGGAAGATGTCCCATTGTATGAGAGAAAGAGCGCGTTGCGTTTAACGCCGCTTTAAACTTTATTCCAGATACTGTTATATCACGGCGTGTCAGCTTAATATTGGTGAAGCAGGTCTCAGATGTTCACCATTTTGTTGAAACCCACGAGCACGGGTATGGTGCTGACAAACCTAGAAACGCAATCGAGTCGAAACTAATGATAGGTTTCAGGCGTTTCAAAGGGAGGCAACTCTGCATAGCGAATTGCAGCGCCTTAGACGACTGGGCAACCCGTGCACCCTCAATTGTATGAAGAATTTTACAATCTAAAATAGCATACATGTAACTAGTTTACCTTATTAGAACGGTCATTTTTTCAAATTTCTATCTGCAACATAAGAAACTAATATGTTATTCATGTCAGGAAAATATTTGAATAATGTGTTCAAAGTTCGTGGTGGATTAGTGTAAATGCGCGTTTCGTACAAATGGTAATGTGTCAGCTGGCCTTGAAACATTGAACAAAGCACACTGCCGCAATGCGTTGTTGAAATCTGATGCTTGACAAAAGGCCTTCTCAACTGCCATGAAGGCACGGGCGGCCCAATCGTCTAAAGTGTAAAGACTGACAATGCGTTAAGCCATACTCTCTCAATCAACAAGATGAGAACATTTCACACCCACGAGATGCATTCTACACTGGTGATTTATTTAGGAGACGTTATTTCTTCCTAGAATACTTCATGAAACATACACAGGCATTTTCTTATCTTGAAGTAACATGAGGTATAGGGGCCGTTTTTCCCATAGGCATATATTTATATATTTCAGAGTCTGGATATCTGGGTCGTCAATCTATATTGTTATTGTAAATTCAAATGTTAACACAAGATTTTGGTCAGTTCCGAATATCTGCCGAAACAGTTTTCATGGGGCAAAAAATGCAATACAGTGATGACATTGATATGAATGGATGGCTGAAAACTCCGTGATGACATTAGGTGTTCGCGAAAAGGGTAAGCATGTCCTTCTCCACAGGTAGCATCGTACGAGTGAGTGAGTGAGTATGGTTTTACGCCATTTTTAGCAATATTCCAGCAATATCACCAGAAATGGGCTTCACACATTGTACCCATGTCGGGAATCGAACCCGGGTCTTCGGCGTGACGAGCGAACGCTTTATCCACTAGGCTACCCGACCGCCCCTAGCATCGTTAGAGGATAGGAATAGAGGATTTAGGAGTCATGCTGGAGACATATGAATCATTATGTGGTGTGGTCGAAGATATTGAAGTCCATGTGTATGTGACCATGTACAGCATAGAAGACTTCAAGACATAGCTCATAAGGGAAAGTATAATACTACACGTCCCAAGTTAAGCCCGAAGTTTTACATCTAACTGAAACTAATTCACTTCAGCATGTTTCATATTTGTGAATTGGATTGAACAAACTCAAATGTTATAAAAGTGCGAATGTGTTTTTGTACGCGAATATGTGTGCGTGTGTGCGTGTGTGTCATTGTATATTGTCATCAATATCATATAAATTAGATGCAATTCAAGATATCAATTCTCCTTGTACAAATTGGGTAATTTGTGTGTGTGCATCATATGGGAAGCAAGGAAGGCGCGCAGTTGGTGCCCAAAGCGATGCCGATGTATCAATTCGTAAACTTCAAGTGACACTTGCTTTCAGCTTTTACAAATTGCCTTGAACCTCTGAGCCTGTGTGAATTTGTCAGTTAAGTAATAAATTGGCCAGTTTAATAATGAAGAACAGGTAAAATGACATGTTGGAATGTTTCAGCTTTCACCTTTTCTTCTTCTTTTCTCTACTCATTAATCAATATCAAAACACAGTGAAAGACCTAATCTACGGTTTCAATCCTGACATTTGGTGAATTTTAAATGGAGATTTCACAGACTAGATAGGAATGAATTGAAATCAGCTTCCCCGGAATACTTTTTATTATCATATCTGCTCCAAAAGGGAGCATTACCTCCACACTAAGCAGAGGAAGCGCGAGAGCACACATCAAAAATGCTGGGTGTATTGCTTTTGGTTGTGTCTACATCGGCATACCACTCCTTTATGAGGAGGTATACCTTTGAGCATTCAACCATGACTATATCGAGGGAAACGGTTAATCAAACCGCTTGGTCTGTAGATGATGGTTCAGCGGGCTTATTGAGGTGCATCATCCGGTGTCTCCGTGAGAAGAAGTGTGTGATGGTGTTGAAAGATCCAAGGTCTCTCAAGTGTTCAGGGCTGACAGCCAGACCGCAGGTGCCATCCGGAAGAAAAGATATTACAGCAGCCATTTATTCTGTGCGTCAACAAGGGAAAAAGCACGGTAGGGCTTCGATAAGTATATTGATTTTTTATATCAATTATATCAAATCTATATCAAACAATATTTGAGGTGATGTGGGATGAAATGGGGTTTAAGATTATTGCACTTATATAGCGACGTACGTGCACGTGTGTGTGTGTGTGTGTGTGTGTGTGCGTGCGTGTGTGTGTGTGTGTGTGTGTGTGTGTGTGTGTGTGTGTGTGTGTGTGTGTGTGTGTGTGTGTGTGTGTGTGTGTGTGCGTGTGTGTGTGTGTGTGTGTGTGCGTGTGTGTGCGCGCGTGTGTGCGCGTGTTTGTGTGCGTGTGTGGATGTTTTAACTAGTCCGGATTAATCCCGATTGATAGTGCTAGCCCACTGAGATACCATGCCGCAGTTACGCAGAATACGTCACTCAGACACAGTACCGGGGATCAAGCCCACGACCTTCCGCTCTCCTGGCAGACGCTCTAACAGCTAGACCACGGATGTAAACAAATATATGAGGAGGAGATCTAGAGGTATATTAATGTAACGTCATATCGGCAGTATTTCAACGATATCGTGACGAGAACGGTTATATAGAGATACGGATATATTTCAAAGGATAGTAAGATGTCAGCACAGACAGTATTTGAAGAATATCAACTATCTGAAGTGAATTTTTTCAAGAAATGTTGAATCAATATATCCATAGCATATACACACTTTCTGAGTAAAGTACAAATTCTCATACTTTTTTGGGTTGACTCCTGTCATTGCAAACACGAAAACGTCGTTTTTTTCCGTATATGGTCATTGGACGGAAAAACGACGTTATTTGGACGTTTTCAAACCATCGTTTTTCCGTCCAAATAACGTCGTTATTTGACATCGGAATTTACTGGGAGAGAACGATAGCGTTAAGCTCCTCCCTTTCTTGATTGACATTGTCAATCAAGCAACAGCGTCTACCGGTATTTCTACTTCTCAGATTTCATTGGTCAGTCCCCGCGTGTTAGATTACAGGCCCGCGTTTGACGCTGCACTCGAAGCGCTTAGCGGAAGTACTGAAATCAATCGTTCTGCGCATGCGGATTACTTAATGCCTTGACCAAATTTTCCGTTCTGTGCATGCGCGACCTCGCGTATTGTTTCCTAGATTTAATGTCACCACTATTTGACAATGGTTCATAAACACAGTCACGTGAAGGTTCGGAATCGTAACGAGTAACTCCATTTAAATTGAAGCGGATTCCCAGTGATATGGGAGATTCCAAGATGAAACTATTCTATGGCTATCTAGGCTGCCACCCAAACCGATCTAAACGGGACCCGATAGCTTATTGTATGCTATATAGTCATATGGAAGTGGACAAGAACTATACATTGTATTCCGGCCGATTGTTCTTGCATTTACTTTTAAGTCAGGAAAATATATATACTATTAGTATGTTACCGTTCTAAAGTCAACCTCTCACATAACATTATATTGTTCATAGTATCAAAGTTTAATCAACAATATCAAGAGCAGCGATTTAAACCACTGAAACGCCCAAACACAAGGCTGTTATCAAGCGCTAGTGCAGACGTGATGCATCGTAAAAACTGTATCGTGATGTCTTCAGAAATTCAATTATACTACGAGATAGTACGGCTAACGCTGACTCACCGGTGGAACAAAGACAATATCGCTAATACAGATATAACGTATTTGAATGTTAATACTAAAGACAAACAATCATTATTTTTGCAGTGACGATATAACACGTATACACGTTTATTGTTAACTTTCATCAATTTTGCTCTTCATTTTAATAACTTTGTTTTCACATATATATATATGTAGCAATACCCGACAAGCATGTCATACATAATTATGGGGCAGTTTTCAATCTTGTACTGACTTACCCTGGTGTTAATGAGCGAAGTTTATTGGCTTGTGTGTAAAACCCCGTTTTTCTGGTAATCCTATTATTACTTAGTTTATTTCTATCTAATGACACCCTGTTCTCTGGATCATGGCTCCGTGACTATCCATAACAATTAAGATGAACATTCAGTTCAAGTAAATGAATGAGTTTGTTTTGACGCTACAGTCAGTCAAAAAACCAATGCTGTGAGGTTTGATAACACACTTCTACCATGTCGAACATCGTGGATCCTCATTTTCTGCCTAAAGAGAATCATAGTTCATATGCTAATCCATCTGCGAATACCCTCCCACTCAAGATGACCTTACTTGTTGCTAAATCTATCATCTATCACCCTAATCTCACCCGCCCCCATCCCCCACACGCACGCACGCAAACACGCACACACGCGCACACACACACACACACACAAACAAACAATTGACCTAAATAACCTGGACAGGAAATACTGCTGATAGCCTCTGGTCAACTCAGCCGCGCCACCGCAGAATGTTCGTCCAACTCTGCAGGGGGCATTCTCAGTGGCTTCAAACGCGCTGAAATGTTTTCGCCTTGCATCCAAGATGGTGGACAAGTGAAATCGTATGAAATTTGGCTATTTTAGGTCCTATCTCTTTTTTGATTACCCAATAAAGTCAATTCATAGTTACACGGTTGTGAAGAAGCTTACAACTTTATAAGACTTATTCATCTCATTCCAAAAAAGCTACTCGCGCTCACATAAAGTTGTAGTTATTATGTCACTGTTTTATTTCTTTAAAAATATATTACATGTTCAACAATAACAATTAAGATGAACATTCAATTTCCGATATAAGTAAATGAATAAGTGTGTTTTACGCCACAATCAGTCAAAGACCAACGTTGTCCGGTCTGATGACACACAATCTACCAGGTAGCACATTGTGTACACCCTATCCCCATTGAAGTCTCCACTGTGGGTATTCCTGGGGACGAAAAGGCCCCATGTACCTAGGAATTTCATCAATACATTCATGCGCGGCATTCTCTGCCTAAAGAAGATCATATAGTTAACATGCTAATCCAACTCGAACTACCATCCCGCTCAAGATGAATGTTTTATGTAACATCCAACAGGCCCACATTTACGCACGCACGCACGCACGCGCACACACATATTTGGATTTACCAATCCCTGAATTGAGAAGACGTGCGTTACGAAGCTCCTCCAAGTCATCATCAATATCCGTATATGTCTGTGATATCATTACCCATTCAAAGCCGAATATACATTTATTGTGTTTTCTTGACAACAAATGTTATAATTGGGATAACACTTTCTGAGTAAAGTACAGATTCTCGTACTTTCTTGGGTTGAGCCCCGTCCGGGATTTGAACCCACACTGTGAGTGAGGCACCCAATCGATCTTACCCAGCCACCGAACCAAAAATGTTAGTCCAGATGACGTATACTTTCTGTACTCCTCTGACAAGAGAAAAATGGCACGGCTTCTATGACCGAAAGCTTTGAACCAACAATGCCTTTAAGAAAGTGGTCAACAGTAACACACATTATATTTGGATACCACCTTCTCAGTAAACTACATATTTTTAGGGTGGAGATCATAGACGTTGATGGTTGATTATCAATGGACAAATTAAAGCCTAAACTTAACTTATGAATGATTGGTAATGGGAAATGGACAATGGGCAAACGGGAGGCGGGGTAATCAGCGCCATGCCAGTTATCTGTTGGCTTCCCTTGTTGCATTCCCTTCTTTGCTATCTTTTTACTTTTGTTGTTCTTACAGGTACAAATATATGTTCTCTGCCTCATAGCATTTAATAATATGCACCTGATGAAGGAGAAAGTATATATTCCGAAACGCAGTGTTCCTCCGTTGACATCCATAAATATTTTTCCTTGTGTGTATTAGTTCTTAATGCCCTTCAAAGACTCAATCTAGCTTTGTTTTTAAATGTGGTGATATTTGCGTAGAATATAATATGGTCATGCCTATATACATTTGGGTCTTTGTCTACATAAGCATTTAGACATACAATTTAGAGCTAAGGACATTGCTAATTCTGAATTCTGGCATGAAGTACACGTCATAGCAAGCTGTGATCTTTATTCATACTTTAGATATTCGTAATGGAGATCTGTAACTGAAGTTTACCGTAATCTTCGGCAACTCTCACCTCCTGACCAGTTGAACGTCATAGTGCATTCAGATGCCATTGTAAAATTCCAGGCTGCCCCTCTTTCTGTGATGTTTTGACGGATGAAATCTATTGCGTTATAATAATCTCTGTTTGCTGATATATAATATGTACATGTTGTAAAATATTTACGATATTTTAAACGTGTAATTCGAAGCATATGCAATGCAATGTGAACATAAGTGCGGATGCACGAAGGCGGTTATAGTCATAGTTATACTGCGATGGATGTAGGGGAATGGTAGGGGGGTGTATGTATGTATGAAAGCACGAATACCGATACATGAGGGCGGATATAGTTATAGTTCGAATTGGGGAATGGTGACAGGATGGATTATGTATGAAAGCATGCGCATGGATCCATGATGGCTGACGTAGACATAATGGTGGGGAAAGAAGAATGTGATGTGTGAGTGTGTGTGTGTGTGTGTGTGTGTGTGTGTGTGTGTGTGTGTGTGTGTGTGTGTGTGTGTGTGTGTGTGTGTGTGTGTGTGTGTGTGTGTGTGCGTGCGTGCATGCGTGCATGCGTTGTGATACGAGGGTTGGCGAACATGTTGTCAGATGATTGTTTGAGTAAGTTAAGTGGTTGAGGATGTGGCAGGTATGAGTATTGATACATGCAGACTTGGGATTGGGGGACTGGGTGTGCCTGTACTGAGGTCTTTTGTTTCACTCACTTATAGTGTTTTCTTTCACTCAAATACTGTTTTACGCATTTTAATGACTGCAACTGTAGTGACTCAAAGGTCATACTGGCCGGGCATTCAACATATCTACCCCAACTACATACGTAGCCATTTTTATGGTGTACAATTCTTCTTCTACCTCACACACACACACACACACACACACACACACACACACACACACACACACACACACACACACACACACACACACACACACACACACACACACACACACACATTAATTGTTTTATTAAATGTATCTTCGAGAGTCAGTAAGAAACTAGAAATAACTGCCTTTGTTCTGTAAACCTCACCAAGTTTCAACTTTCGCCTCTTCCTTTGTGGACTGAGGTTTCACATTTGTAAAATGATCTCTCTTATCTGTCTGTACCATCAACTTAACTGCCCTCACCCCCTGCAGTTTTCCCGTCCCATATTGCCAAGCAGGTGACCCACAAGGAGGAATACCGCCCTCCCTCAGTCCAGTGATACTGTGCCTTGCACAATATGTTGGGGATACGTAGCCTTGCTGTGGGCAAACATTTTGTAACAATTTGGCAAACTTTGATATGTAAACAGCAAATATTATTCAGTTTTATTTCAACAAAAACGGAAACAATCGGATCCTACTTATTTTGTGGATACCATAACAATAAATCAAGCCAATAGATCGTTTGAGCTGGCATGAATATAAAAAATAATTAGCAAGTCGATAGTCATAATTCCCTCTGTTGGTCCCACGTGAAATGTTCTTCATGAATAGAATAGATGGCTGATAGACGTTCGACCGAATAATATCATTTGCTAACTTCAACTGTTCATCTAATTTCCATGAATGTATGTTACATAGTTCATATGTTCATGGGCTTCTTCACTAAATGTATAGTGTGGAGGACTACTTCACTTGAGGATAAGTAACATAAATAATGATGATAATTATGATAGTATTGCCATTATTATTCCTTCAGATTATTAAAAAAAAGTTATTATGTTTTCATAGAGAGAAAGAGGTATGGAGATTGTGAGATTATTTTTAGCATCGGATTTGTTAACATAATTCTTAAAGATATTATGTTTTGTTTGTTTATTGTTAAATGCTGCACTCAGCAACGTAAGGATATTTAAACATTACATTTAGGTTCAGTTGTATTTTTATATTTGTATCATTTTGCAAATGTTACAGAGACCTGATAAGGGATATATAATAATGTATAGTCGCTATTCTTAAAGTAAGAATATGTTAGATTTATCAACCAGAAATATTGCACACAAGAGGATAATCATATTTCATGACACTATTCAACGTCGAAGTCAACGATATTTGTGTATGTTATTGCTACATGACACGGATACGTCATGATAAAGCAATTAGAAATTGGCATTTGATGATATAAGATAGCTACGCGATAAATCACAAAGAACAAAGAAGGAAGCGATAATTATTTCACGATAAAACATTGTTCTATCATGACGTCATTTATTGAGATTCGAACATGCACTCGCAACTTGAAAAGTAAAATTTGTAAATTTGACCTTATTTTTGAGAGGTATGTGTCTAGTGAGTTGTTCCCAATAAATTTTGCTGGAGAATCCGAAAATGAGAGTGATATGACAATCGGTATTGGGAGAAAAGGTACAGATGATTGACGAGAAAATTGTGAGAATATGCGGGACCAAACTCAAATCCTAAAATGGTATTATCTAGCATGGCCGCTGTCGGATTCTATTCAAGGAATCATCATTATTCAAGTACGGGTAAATATTGTAAAGCGTGTATTGTTTCCTAATTTAACACCCTAAAAGAGGCTTACGTAATGTTGGTATCTCATATAGAAATAAATGAGTCTCGGTCGTTGTTTATCGTACAATAAACAACTCCCACTCGTCGTTTGTTTCTTAATAACATGACCATATACACTAACATTATATCTTTTCATGTTTATCGGTCAACAAAAGCGACATAAGCATTTCCATTATCATGAGAAACCCTTGCGAATTTTAAAGTAGCGCCAACTGCACCATTGCGACAACATCAGGAGCATGTTTCATGATTCATCATAATAAATGATGACATTGGATGCTCGCAAAAACGCGAGCTCATTCAGATCCACTAGTTGCACCCGCCACAAACACATCCAAAGGCAAGCCAATCGTTCACCCGAAAAGGCAGAGAATTGCATCTGATATCATTTTTGTCATTGATACGTCAAACCTGGAAATGCCGTCTACACGTCCAACACAAAGCCCAAGCCAGGACCCAAATCCTTCAAACCCGGCCAAAGTTCTGTTAATTACATACATTTCCCCCTAACCTTAAATAATCTATACTAGTTCTGAAGTAAATCGTATTTACCCGTATGAATCGTCTTATGTTATTTATTGCCGATAAACAGAATATGCACACTTTCTGAAAGTACTGTGTGATAAGTCACGCACCAAACCTATACTCTCGATATACATGCTGCTCTTACTTAAAAAAGAATATTGGGTTAACAAGATACGTATATTAAAGTACCATGCTTTCCTGATGTGCTCTCATTCTAATTTGAAATAATGGCATAAATAGTTACCACTCATCTTTCAATATTTTTCAAGTTTGGGTTAATCACGAACATATGTACAACATCTTTACTTACTTATCTTTATACTTAAAGGCATCAGGTTTGTCTGTCATAAGACCCCGAAACAAATATGTCCAACACAGCCCAATATTTGGCTCTTGGCTCCTTGTTCTTATATTTTATAAGTATTGTTTAAACAACTGTTTTTTTCTGTAAAATATGTTCATTTCAGAAATTAGATGTTATTCTAGCATTAGGTCTGTGGTACGTTCACTGCATCAGCATTACATTAAAACGATATTACATTATATAAATCCATACAGAGGAAATGCTTAACATTTATGTTCTAAGGAAGAGTGCAGGACGACTTGCTTTATACATATAAATGTGGACATATATGTATGGACATTTGGATGATACAGATATACCTCCTTAAAGATAGTGTTCGTAGATGACTGTAGAAAATGGAATAATTATGTGAGTAATCGGGTTAATACCACGTTCAGCAATATTTAGCCATATTGCGATATTGGTTTCCAACATACAAGACGGACCATGAAATTATGACTTGAATTTGGACCTGGCTTTCTGGTGTGATGTAACACCCCAGAATCTCCGGTAGAAAAAGGGCTCAAAGCACGAATTAAGATCACGAGATGATACTGATATATGCATCTGGACATATATTTGCGTAGTATTACTACCTTAATTCATCAGTATATATGTATTTTGCAAAAAAGGATATTATAGGATCGACGCTGACATGCGCATATAACCTATTCACCAGTGCTGTAATATTTCATTTCTTCTGACACATATCGACACGAGAAATTAGATTTAAATTTAAAAGGAGCCCGAGTGGGATAGAAATTTGAGTCTGAACCTGTTGAACAAGGCTTGTTTCATTTTGGGCTATAGCATTGCCGCAAGGCCTTGGCGGAAGGAAACACCTGTTTGCACCCATCAGATACCAATCACAACTTCTCTCTCCAAACGAAAACAAAATACGATAAATGTCGGAAGTGTATCCTTCTTATTTTTTATTTAGATACATGTTTTAACTTTAAAGTAATTATATGTATCTCATGTATTATTGGTATCTGTTATGCTGGTACCGTTTTGTTGCCATTGTGTAGCTTTTGTGGAGTTATTATGAATATCAAATACATGCCTTGAAATATGGACTTGTGAAAGAACTCATCATTGAATCATTTGCATTTAAATTAATGCATATACCATTTACTTGGCGTGTATGGACATATTATCAATCTACTTATACACACTTATTATGGACATATACAGAATTTCATTGTACTTTATTATTTAAAAAAATACCCGTGAAGATCCGGGTTAGAATAGGCATTCAACAACCCATGCTTCTACGAAGGCGACTTGGCTCGCTGACTTGGTTGATGCATGTCATCGTATCCCAAATGCGTAGATCGGTGCTCTTGATGATAATGACTAAATGTTTGGTCCAGACTGGATTATTTACGAACCACCGTCATAGAGCTGGTATATTGCTGAGTGCGGCGTTAAACAACAAACAATCAAACAAAATCTATATAATTATTAAACACCTTCCAACAATGAGAAATTAAACTTATATTTTCTAAATATTCTGTTATTTTTATAACATAATTTGATTCATAATTAAATTATTGCGTTGCTTTCTTCCCTGTCATTCAATGTGCATGTTCAAACCCCTAAACTTTTAATATTTCATTTTCATAAATGGCTACGTTAGTGCGTTGCCTAGATCTCTCGTTACCTACTCACAAGAATAGATTAAAATAATTTGTTTTACTATCATATTTCTGTTTATCTAATTCATAATACGAAATTGATAATTCATTTATAATAGTATAGATCATATTCGTGTATATCACTATCTGATGCTAAGGTTTTATTTCAGAAAATATAATTAATTCAAAATGTAGAAAAATACACAATTTGCCATTATTTGACTTTTAAACTGTACAAAGTATGATATAATGATCAGAATACCTGTAACGGGTAGTATTTAAGAAAGAAATATTTGTCGAGAAGTCCCATTTTTCAGATATGCCCTTCAGTAGTATTATTGCATATCTCCAGAGAGAGGTTTACATTGTAGTTCTCATTATTTGTGGATAATTAAAAAAGCAACATAGAAAATATATATGCTACCATGACGAAATAATACAGAGTATACATAACTCGCAATTCTATATATTCAGCAAACAGCCCAAAACCGAAACTCCACAACATATCCGATTACACTGATTAAGGCTGTCCCAGTTCTCCATGCGATACTGACGCCCGTTCGTCTCCCAGACCATACAGAATAAATTTAAAAGGAATCCAGCTCAAGTCTAGAACGATTTGGCAAGCCTAGATTGCCTTAATTCTATCCATGAAAGTAAGCATTAATAAAAAAAAAATATTGTTCTTGTCTGCTTCAGATTATATTTTGTAGATACTTATTTTAACTAGGAAAATTGTACTGACACCGGCGCGGTCCCTATTGAAGCTATCAATCAGAATTTCGAATTGCCGTCCATTGTTCGATGTCAATACATCGATGACAAGTGAGGATATCATAAAGTAATCGTTGATGCCGCGCTACACTTTGATAAAAATTATAATCAAGTTGACTGGTGTGTACATTACTACAGTGAACATGTACATGATCATGCCCTAATAATCAAATGCCGTAATGTCAAATACTAATGTATTATTGTGTGATGAATTTAACTGGATCAGTGGTAACATGTGATATTAATATTCCATCAATTTCTTTCCTGGTTGGTCCATCCATGTCTACAAAATGAAAATAATACAATTAAAATGGAGCATAGAACAATTCTTAATTTCAGGCTAGAGCTAGGGAAATCAAGACTTTCACAATCATTATAGACTTGAGTTGGTCTCATGTTTTACATTATTCTCTTGGGTCAACGTCACAGCTCATACCATACACTAACAAGACCAGCTTGCCCCCCGCCGCAGCGCCTGGATTTTGGTTATATCATCTAACATGGCCAACTCTGCTCTTAAGTAAACAAGAACCTAATCAGCGAGGGGTCCTTTGTCATCCCTATGTGGCTGCTTATGAAAATTTGATATCTTTTCCCAAAGACCTGGTTAATAATATATTTTCTGCTGAATATTCGAAACAAATAGAGTGAGTTGGTACTACATGTACATATGTATACGGTTCTATTTTAAATGACTGCAGCGCTCCATTATGAAAACAATTTGTTTTAACGCCGCTCTCAGCAGTATTCCAGTGATATATGACGGCGGTCTGTTGTATATGAAATATATGCAAATTGAATCTTGAATCTTGAAAGTTGTAACATGTCCGCAAATAAGTATCACATGCAGTATACAGTATATCAACTGCAATATACTGTATACATCAGTATACAGTGTGTCGCGAGCTCTGTGCTGGGCTGGAGCACACATTTCTAGACTAACATCTAGTCTCTGAAACGAACATATCGTACATAAAAAAAACAGTTGTTCAGTAATCTTAATAAAAATATAACAAAAAGGAGCCCAGTGACTCTCTTCATACTGCAGTGATCTAGACTTGCCAAACATTATAGACTTGCATGGGCTGTATTTGATATATATTTGTATCAGGGTCTGTAAGACAGACTAACACATTTCCTACGCCTCTCCCTTCGGCAAACACATCACGAGGGTTGCAACGAGGTCACAGGTCAGGCGTGCACTCGTCAGCTGTCTAATACGGTCAAGAGTAAGATCTTCCGGAAGACCACTGCACTGGAGGTATGTGGATTATTGAGGAGGTACTACATGTTTGGAACTGGGAGTTGAACACTAAGCACTTTTAGAGAAGAGCTCACAATAAAACGTTATGGACTCGAGGACGGACTTGTGTTTTCATTTCAAGACGTACATTTATCAGGTTGAACTTCCTAACTGTAACAATAACTGAACTTTACGCCTTTTATACACATTTGTGATGGGGCGACAATGCGACAACGAGACATATTTTGACCTTGAAAATGTCGCGTTACGGCATCGTCGCCCTTTTGTAAAATAAAGAAAAGGATTATCAAAGAGCGACAATGCGAAAAACGCGACAATGCGACAAATGGCCAATTGTCGCGCTTTTGTTAATTTTGACACGTTTTGCTTGTTTTTGTAAAGGCGTCAATGCGACAATGCGACAACGAGACAATGTCCCTTCCATAGTAATCCGTGCAAATAAAACTGAGTAATGAAATAGAAGTCTGACATGCCAGTTAAAAGATAGAGTGTTGCAGCTTCTGATTTCATAGATCTTCAAGAAGGGTTATCAATAATGGGATGGGTGATGAGTTCAACTGCATACGCTGTGATTAACAATAATGCTCCGAGTCAATACATTTTGTCAAATGTATGACATGTATTACGTGAATGAACATATTGTTTATACTCGTCCATGTTTTTGACGGACAAAATAATTTACATGCTCGGTAAAACTGAGGACGGGCATCATTGTGTGTTTCCGTGCTTTGTTCAGGTGAACAATTGACTTGTCCTTGCATGTTTTGTGACGGGTGCCACTTGTGTGGCAGGATACGCTCACCCTTTCCCGAACACCCATTGGATGACCTGAACCACTTCGGTTTTTATCCCACATCAGTCTGATACACCATGATATAACTGAAATACTGAAATACTGTACAGTTGAAAATGATGTTTAATGCGATTACCGTAGTGTGTTACTGCAACTGTTCATATTTTGTGCAGTGATGTTATGTAATATGTAAAAGAAAGCATATTCAATTATCCAACTGATTTGAATAGAATATACTTGCGTCAGTGTATTTTGTTAACGCCCCAAATCGTAATTTAAACACATAAAATAACAGATCACGCATGGTGCCTTGACTTACTACTAGATTTAATGGGCCACCCCGGAATAAAATAGTTCCCCCCAAAGCGAGGAACATATGTTTTAGTATGTTTACAAGAAATATATTCCAAACAATATCCTCATTAGATGAGAAGATCTTTTGCAGAATTACCTCAGTAAGTCAATTACAATGACAGAGCGTCGTAATACATTTACATCAAGTACAATACGTCAAAATGGCCGACACGATAAACGTGACGGGAGATATTTTCGAAGTTGTTAATTAACCTGTGGCTATTTCAAGGCTTTGGCATCACTGATCAATTGGCCGATCATTGAAAGGTGATTGTGAAGTTGTGTCAAATATATACTAAGGTAAATTCATAGATATCTGTAAATTGTCACTGCGACAGTTTGGATTTTTTTCGTGTTTTTTCTCTCTGGGATGGGTTGCAGCGAGGTGATCCTTAAATGGGCTTGCAACCACGCTTCTGTATGAATTCGTACCAGGGAATTCCAAGGGTTTTCCCCAGGAATGTGGAAGAATTTAGTGTTTACGCCTTTTCAAGAATACAGTCACGTGAAGAACGTCGTGTGACCGACCTCGCGCCCAAGTCGTATATCTTGCAAACTTCACATTAAAAAATTAGTTATTGTTATAACCAAATGAAACACAACCCATTATCCGATAGGGGTAACTGTACATAGCCGTTACAACAATAAACTTAGTAACATTGTTTGGTTTGACTTCTTGGCGCGTGTCTGAATTCCATTAACATGTAACATATCCTAAAACTAGCTTATCAGCAAATCTCGCTGCACTGCGCGCGACAGATACTAGAGCAAGGCATGCCAGAAATACGAAACCTAAAGCTTCCGAAAGGAAGCCTTGGACATCACGTGCGTCGGTGGACCAGCGCCATCTGATTGGCCGTTAACAGTTGTACAAGGCGGAGCAAAAAGCATCGTTTTTCCGTCCATTTTACGCTTGAAAAACTCGACCCTTTTCTGGACACTTTCTAGACGCTGACCAATTAATCAATTTTAATGAATTTTTAGTCGTTTTTCCGTCCAATGACCATATACGGAAAAAAAACGACGTTTTCGTGTTTGCAGTGTGTCCGGGATTCGAACCCACACTGTCAGAGTGAGGCACCTAATCGCCAGCACACAAAGTCAGCGATCTCACCAACTCAGCCATCGAGGCTTCACCAAAATGAAAGTCCGGCAACTGGTAATCTGGATCACGTACTTTGTACACCCCTCTGACAAATGTAAATTGGCACTGCTCCCATGGCCGAATGCTATGAACACACAATGCCAGTTAGAAAGTGGTCAAATGTAACAAATGTTATATTCGGGATAACACTTTCTGAGTAAAGTACAGATTATCGAATTTTTTTGGGGTTAACTTCTTTGATAGTCATTTAGAAGTTGGAGTACTAAGTAAGGATAAGAATTTATGGATGAACAACTTCTTTATTACAATTTAAGAGCGACGTTTCGGTGTATGTTCTAACTTGCTTGATAACGGTGTTAGAACCTACACCGAAACGTCGCTCTTAAATTGTAATAAAGAAGTTGTTCATCCATAAATTCTTATCCTTACTTTTTTGGGGTTGAGTCCCGTCCGGGGTACACAAAGTACGTGATCTAGAGTACAAGATGTCGGACTTTCATTTTGTGGAAGCCTCGGTGGCTGAGTGGATTAGATCGCTGACATTGTGTGCTGGCGATCAGGTGCTTCACTCTGGCAGTGAGGATTCGAATCCCGGACGGGACCCAACCAAAAACATTTCCTGAATCTGTACTTTACTCAGAAAGTGTTATCCAAAATATGACATTTGTTACATTTGACCACTTTCTAAATGACATTGTGTGTTCATAAATGGACAGTCGTCTGTAATTACAGGCTGTCCGCACTCGCGTGCACATGAACGTCAATATCTTCGGCCACAACACCGATGGATTCGTACATCTCCAGTATGAATTATTGATCCTCGATTTACCAAATCACATCGACTCATTACAATTCTAAAAAAAGTGCACGAACTCAAAGATCCCCAGTTACAGCAAGCATGGACTCCAAGCAATATATGGTGAGGTGAGGTGAAATGGGGTTTAACGTCGCGTCCAAGTTTATTGCACTTATATAGCGACGTGCATGTACGTGTGTGTGTTTGTGTGGCTGCTTGTACTGGTCCGGACTGATGCCGATTTATAGTGCTAGCTCACTGAGATACCATGCCGCAGTTTAACATGAATACCCCACTCAGACACAGTATACTGACTCCGAGCCGACCAGTCCTTGTTTTAGCCCCTTAATGCCGAGCGCCAGACAGGGTAACAACAAGTACCATCTTTTAACGTCTTTTGGTATGACGCGGTCGGGGGGCGGACGCTCTACCACTAGACCACGGATGCGGTCAGCAATATATTGACTATATATAACTGTATATGGACTACCAACATATCCTGTTACCAGACGCATGTAACAATAAGCTTGAAATCCTCAATAATGATTTCGGCCAAACATAAAGTCCACGATCCCAAGTATGCCATAAATCATCAGCTCCGGCACCTACATTTTACTTGTGCTGACCAGGTGCTTTAAAATACATAGAGAGCACGTAGATTGTATTCAAATGTCTTAGGAAGACATATTTTCCTTACACCTAAGTTTTTCAATCAAGGTGTCACCATCACTGGTCAGGTTTTCCAGAAATGTTATGGTTGACACTCAGAGCAATTGACGAAGTATGTCTCGGTGTTTGAAAATATTATGCTCGATGCCGTTCCATACCAAAGCTTTTACATGGAGCTTTCATAATTCCCTGTCCCTTACTGCCAGTGCTACCAGCTGAGCAGGACATGTTTACCCTTACCACCAGGTGTCATAACTGATTTTTGAGGGATTCATTCATATTATTTTGATAACTGTTTTGATATTGTTGTCAGCCAGCGGAGACTCTTACGGTAAATATTCGGAACTAACTATTCTCAAGAGTTGTCGTTTTGAATTAACAATATATATTATGTATGTATGTTGACTACCAAGATACCCTGATTCCATATTCCTCTTAATTGAAATATCAAACCATCTTGAATAAGTCCCTATTCCTCCGATTTCTTCGAGATACAAAAATGTCAGTTTATATTTCATAAAGTATTTTAGGAAGAAATAATTTCGGCTTAGTTGATACCCATTTGTACTTGTAAAAGATTTGCTTTGAACATCTGTTTTCTGTCCAGTAGTTTTTCAGGATTCCTTTAACAAATCGTGCAATCGTGATGCCGAATGTGATAGTGACGGAAGCGATGCAGTGTGCGACAAAGGCAAGTGCCTCTGCCCGTCAAGCCAACATTATTCTCCATCAGCTGGAGGATGCAGAAAGTGTAAGTTGCCATTTAGTTAACTTGTCTGGGAGGGTCTCATCAGCTTGTGTAGAATGTATCTCGAGTGAGTGAGTATGGTTTGACGCTGATTTGAATAAAATTCACGCTTTATCGTGGTGCCTCAAATTTGAAATTCGAAACAGCAATTGGCGGATCCTTGCAGGGGTAGTTGACGCAACTCTGCACAGACATTTGCGGCACCTGAGATCATTGTTATACCCGAGCGCCTAATATGACACAGGTTCACAAATTCCTCTTCCGTGTGGTGGGTGTGCGTATCATATGTTATGTAAATGCGAATGTGGTTCTGTACGCGAATGTGTGTCTTTGTGTGTGTGTGTGTGTGTGTGTGTGTGTGTGTGTGTGTGTGTGTGTGTGTGTGTGTATGTGTGCGTGTGCGCGCGCGTGTGTGTGTTTGTACTAGAACGGACTAATGTCTTGTTTTTCTTCATTTCTTATGGTTATTATTACTAAAATATAAACATTACCTTAATGCCGACCGTCAAGAACAACCATATTTTAACGTTCACTTGGCATGACGCGGCTGGGGATCGAACTACCAAACTTCCACCCTCCGGACAGAGGCTCATTCACTTGACCAAGGAGACGGCTTACTCTTTCGTAGATAATATAAGGAGACGTTGCCATATTAATCATTTCTTTTTCTGAATCCAGGTAACCCCAATGGACGTACATTCAGCCCTTATCCTAGGTTTGGAATCAATGGATACAACACCAGATGGGTATTAATGATCTTTAGCATTGATGCCTGTATAGAACAGTGTCTTGAAGAAACCACATTCGTGTGTCATTCTGTAGAATACGAACACTATGGACTATCATTTACTGCGCACAAGTGTGCTTTATCCAATGTGACATATAGCGAAGTCGCAAACGATTCATTGTCACGAAACTGCTCTAGGTGGACTTTCTTGTCACGAAACTGTGAATAGAAATGGGACATAATTTCTTACCACTTTGTAACTACAAAGCAATTTTCTTTTGAATTCTGTTTTTACCCTAAACCCCACAGCCGTGAGACAGACGGGGCGTTATTCCGGAATAATATGACGTCATGATACTAAGTATTACGTCATATGCTTCCGTCAGAACTTTTCCGCGGGACCGAATTTGTTGTGGCAATTCTGATGAAACTATGCTTTTAATGGATGCGATATCCTCCTCGGTCGAATTGTCCTTGGTAATAAATAGAGGAAGCTGTTGATAGCTCTATCAGGTTTGCTGATGCTGCTTGCAGCGCGAAAGATATATGTGTCCAAGTGGAGTGAAATATTCCGCTGTTTTCAGCATACATGTGAATGTGCTCTATGTGTATGATATTAAACATATAATTATACCGTCTTGTTTGCTAATTTTATTTCCAAAATTGATCATTCTTTGCAAACACTTCCAAATCAAAACGAAACATGACATATATCATTACACCAGTTCCATATGAGAACCGAACGTCTGTGCGTGTTACAGCCAGAAGCCATGCTACCATTTCTCAGAGTGAGTATGCGTTTGAAATGCATGTAGTCGGAATCGTACAATGGACTCTAATTTCAGCAGAGATTTCTTCTGATTGTGATTGTCTTTTTTTTTTTTTTAAATCTTCCTCCACAACCATTTATGCGTAACGCATTTTATTACATACATATGCCTACGTACACATTATACATGTATATGGTAATAAATCTAAAGTGAAAAAGTCATCGATATCTAGGCCTGTACCTCCAATACACCGTACAGCGGTCTAAGTGTAATAGAGGCCTGTATGAATTCTGATCCACTGCGGCGACAGCTATAATTTGCTGTGACAAGGAAATCTAAGCCCCATTGATGGCTGTTCATATGAACAGCGAAGAGTAAAGAAAACACGTATCAGGGTTTTAAACCAGGAATACAGGAATGTGTCTACGCTTGTTTGTTTATGTACTAATATGGAGTTAACAAAACATTCCGTTCAATACGGATGTTACACAAGCGATAAAAGGACCATATACACTAAGATCGTCCCTGACTGCCCGTTCTTTCAAAACATGTTTATAAAGAATCTCTGCTGAAGGTATCTGGTTTAAGAGATGTATGCAATAAGACCTCATTAATCCGGAATGGTTCGGAATAACAACTGTTCGTATTAACGATTCATAGGTACGTATTGATTAACATCAAGTCTGTGAAATGAAAATATTTTACAGAAAAAAAACCTTGTTAAATTATCTTAATAAACAATAAAAACAGGAGCCCAGACACTCTCGTCATTTCCTGTAACTGCCGTAATCGAGACTTGCTAATTAGTATAGACTTGCATGGTCTATGTTTGATATATTTGTTTCACTGACTGCATGACTGACTAAGATGTGTTGCAGTGTCCTGTCCGATGTAAGGTTTTCGGAGGCCCATATTTGATTTGTTCGGAACGTGAGGTTTCCGGACTACCGGGGTCCGGATGTGTCCCGTTTTACAATATGTTCTCTTCTCATGTATGAGTAGTATCATATATGAATTCTTAGTAGAACATCCGTGTTAGAACGGTTCTTGATCAACCCTTACTTGTTACAATGGGATTGGGTTGTCATTCAGACTTCGTTGATGCATCTTATCTCATCCAAAATGAGTAGATCGATTCGCGTAATGCAAATCATTATTATAATTATAATCAGACTGCCGTCATATAGCTTGATTATTGCCGAGAGCAGCGTTAAAAGTATATCAAAGAAACGTTGTAGAAGATCACTGCAACAAGAGATGAGCAATTGTATCAGATAATTGGCACATCCTTTGAACAATGACAGCTGTCACATTGATTTGACGATAAACATTATCACGATGAGCTGTTACATTATTTCAACGACAGGAAAATTACGTAATTTTATTCGTCCATTCATCCACACAATTAATCTGCTCAATGTATTTTATCATGTTCTAGTGGTGTCAGACCGATGGACAGTCATTTATGAAACTTCCTAAATGGTAATAGTGTAGATAGTAAAACACGAAACAGTGTCAAATAACGAATTTCGGTACCAGTATTGCCATGTGAAATATGTTGGAAAATCCAAGATGGTGGTTTCTAACGGTATACGGTCTCATATTATGTCAGTATCCACCAACTTGGATTTTTACTGACGGTATACGGGCTCATGCGGGGTCAGTAGTTCTGCTCTCTGATTGGTCAATCTCACTTTGAGGCATAATAATGATCTGTATCACACAGTTTAGGTTTGGTGAATATCACCGTGGACTTTGGACGGCATGAATCAAACTTGTTGGGACCACAACGTATTTCGACAATTATTTATTTCAGGTGTGTGTACATAAACATGTATGTACACTTTAATTACGTGTCATAGTTGTTATGGAATAAAAGGGAGTTTGCATTCAAAATCCTTACTTTGAATAATGGCTTGTATTATGTTTTGTGACTCACTAAAAGCAGATGCATTCTGTGGACTGAAGAAAGAAACCACATTTATAGCACTGAGAATCAGGAACTCACGAAACACATTTGGTTTCGCTTCCCAGATCTAGCTGGTCGTGTAGCGGCATTTTCCGTAATCAAGTTAGAAGTCCTTAGAGGTTACAATCCATTTACACTGTAGAATGTGTGTAGACTGACAAACCGACAATTTTGGGATGGATGACTTTGAAGAAGTAATTCTGCTTCCACACATATTTTCCATGTCTAATACTCTCAAACACTCACACATACGCGGCACATATTTCATTCGACCGTTTAAGTTAATAATAATAACCTAAAGGTATCGGTTTCCTTGCCGGATTCTCGTTTGACATACGTCTCTACACAAGGTTATATATGTTCTAGGTTTTACCAAACGCATAACGAAGTTCTACTTAAAACAATACATATTTCATTAGAAATTTTCTTTTGAGACACATGAAATAAATCATGATCACTCAGAGACTTAATGAATTCAAAAGAACTGCTAAAACTTCTAACAATACAATTGATAGCTAACATTTTCATTTTCGAACACCATTTCATGGCAGTTGGAACTGTAGCATCGCGTTGCAGAATGTTTGGATTGTCTGGTCCAGACAAGATCTGACCACCCTCTGCGTCCGGCGTACAGCTGAAAGCAAACAAAATCTATATTAAACAACCTGCTACCAATTTGGATCTAATCTTTAAAGTCATTAGCATATGCAAAATGATGAACCTGATGAATGTCTTTCAGAGTGGGTTAAGCTTGTGCGTGATGTAGCCACTGGTGGAATGCACAAGCTAAAAAGGAGGAAACAATTTTTTTAAACAAACCCATTTTGTACCAGCCAGCGGTCATCAAAAGTGTGGCTGCCCCCCATCAAAAGTTTGTAGTTGTTCCAACTTGTCCTCAAATAACGTAAGCATCACTACAATAATTGTTTGAACAAAGAAATTGGTGTCGGTTACATGTCAAAAATAAGGCCAGTATGTTACTGAAGAAGAAAAATGCTAAAGGTACTGGTACTTGTAACTGGACTATTAAATCTGGAGACATGACTGTACATTCCTCTTTTCAGATGGATATCGAAGCTCGATATCAACATATGAATCCGTACATAAAGAGATATATACTATTTGGTCAAGCAGGTCAAATGCCCTGTCTCAAAGATTAACCATTATTCGTAATGCAATCAAGTGAGCGCTTTCTTTAAGATCACAGAAAGTATTGATACGAGAGGAATTAATGTTATGTGATTTCTCAAAACTCAAAGGATTTGCTTGACTGTTTGCTGAAGAAGAAAAAGTTCAAAACAACTTTCAACTTTGTACACGAGTCTTCAACACGACAAATTTAAGTAACTACTCCAAAGAGTTTGATCCATGGGACATTAATTTGCCACTAAATGTGGATACCATAGATATTGTTACATCTCTATCTTCAGGACTACTTGTCAAAAATGAAAGCTGTGATCTGAAGTTTACCGAGAAAACAATATGTGAAATACTGGACTTCCTCGTATATAACGTACATGTGAAAGTTGGGATTAAGACAGAGCTATTGAGATTCAGAGTGACAATAAACTATCGGCAATACTGTATGGCTAGAGGGGTGGCTTCAACTTTCCAATGGTCAATATTCCCTTAAAGTTATGCAATGTTCCCGCAGCTCCGGTCTTTGGTGTCTACATTTCATAACATTTCAGGAACAATTTTCTACGAAGATTTAAATGATCGTCAACTATTCTTGCTCAAAAGTTGTTTCATCAAGGTTTTATTAACAGTCAGTGTCGAAGGAAAGCTTTCAAAACGTTTTTGCTAGACATGTGGAGGACATTAACAAATTTGACACATCAGTGAGATACATGATGTTCAAAGCAATTTCCTTATTTTGACCATATTGTTTTTGCATGTGTTTGAAACGGGTGATTATGAATATTTTGTAGCTGGTATTTATAGATAGCCTTTTCTACATGTTCTATAAAACTCCCGAACAAACAGTATCAAACACACATTAATATGACATGTGTCCAAACGTGTGTACGTATAAGTGATAAAGGCATTTGACACACTACCAGCTTACCGTTAACAGATGTGAATTAAAGGTGCAACGTCTTACGCCAAGCCAAACATTTTATTTAGTGGTGAAAATTTCACATGCACATGTTGTATGACATTGCCTATTCTTACACTAACTTTACGTCACGTTCACGAGTAGATCCCTAATGTAGCAACGTGCATGCACATTTGTGTGGCTGCCTTTACAATACCCGTTTTAAAGGGCTAACTGGCTGACTGAGATGCATTTATCATGCCGCAGTTTTCACATGTATACCCCATATAAACAAATTATACTGACTCCGAGATGGCCAGGTTTTGTCTTATGCCCATTATAGCGAGCGCCAGACACGGTGACAGCAATTATTCTTTGATATATTTTGGTTTGACGCCTCCAGGGGATCAAACTATCATCATGAAGTACCCAGTGTAGACGCTCTATCCATTACACCCCTGTACGGTTTGAAAGAACATATTTGCAGCATTGACAGTTGCTTCTGGAATGCAGTGCGTTCTGGGCCTTTTAGCCTTTTTTTCAACATACGTGAATTATACATTATTTGAGTTTGAGCTACTTCCTGGAATGTTATGTAGGCCCACCAAAACGGTGCCATGACAATCCTGAAAGATGGGTAAAACATGTCGACCCTTGGTGAACGCCAGATGTTATCACTGGAACTTCATGAAAGTTAAAGATTGTAAGATTTTCAAAAGATTTGAGGATGCATAATATTTCTTTCAATGAGACTGACATTCCAACATAATATACCTTCATCTACCTGTAAGTGAGTGAGTGTGGTTTTACGCCGCTTTTAGCAATATCCCAGCAATTTCACGGCAGAATTCAGAATCCTCCACTTGTAACATATCTGTATACACCAATGCCAATGGTTAAAGTTTGTATGTCCTTAGCATAGTACGTATTTCAGCAACTACATCTGCACCTTGGGCAACAAAAACAAATATGAAATGTTTGAAACCATTTTTATTCTCAGGAAGTTCATACACGCACAAATCATGCTGTCGAGGTACAGGGATGTCAAAATATCAGTTTGCAATTACTGACAAGTCATCCTGTTCATAACGATGCTTCAAAGAGAACTATGATTCACAATTTTGCGAAGATTGATTAAGTCGTAAAATATATATAATAATTATGAAAAAAATTCAGCTATCAATAAAGTTGCATGATCACACTTGTGCATTTTTATAGTTCATATATAGTGTTATCATTATTACACAATACTGAAACATTGTCTCTATCGAAACTGTTGTTATTTATTATACACACTTTAAACCAGTAGTGTTTCTTTATTTTTTTTAAATCAGTATTTTTCAAAGCAAACAGCAAAACTTCAAATATTGCACATATGTTGGAAACAAAGTCGCGCTCAAGTAGCCGCACATAAGAGCTTTTACAGAATGACATTTAATGAGCAATAAAGCTACTCTCTGTGCTGAAAAACGAAAGTTCTCTGTGATACGTGTTATACTGAGTATTCTTTTCTGTTTATTACATTTCGCTCGAGATGATGAAGTTAATAACAACAGTTAATTGTACGGGCATACAGACGACTGTAACTGTTGCCCCCTTGCCGGGTCACACTAAAATACGGAAAGGATGGAAGTTGTTGTGACCCTGCCTGGCGCTCGACATTAAGGTGACAAAACAGTGACTGGTAAATGCATGGTATGTACATACTGAAGCTTCATCACAGGTATAGCCGAGATCTCCAATGAACATGTATTTTGCTAAAGTGGTTGTTAATCATGAGGAACTATGGTAGGAGTTCTAGTTACGAACATCGAGTTGATATTGAATATTAAGCTTAAGGCAGCAAGTGAAAAAAAAACACTTGTGTTTTCAGATAAATATAGTATTATACAACTTATTATGTAACAAAGGCATGTATCATCATAACCAGAAACCTATGATTGTGGCTTCGAATCCCGGTTCGCTCCGATTATGTTTCAAGGTTTTTCAGTACCATACCCGTGCTCGTGAGTTTCACCGAAGTGATAAACGTCAGAGACCTGTATCAGTTCGGGATTTCTTCTCACATTAAGCTGACACGCCGCGATATATAGCTGGAATACAGTTGAAAGCAGCGTTAAACACAACTCACTCACTCACTCAACAAGTGGGCAATTGTTTTTATTATGTACATATACAGGGTGAGGTGCCTTCAGGAACAGTTCATCAGTTACACAGTGAGACAGGACCTTCACACTATTTGCAGGAACATGTATCCATGTTGAGAATCACCCACGTACCCGTGTCCGTTGACGAAGACTTACCTACTAGCATGTCTATAACCCATTGCCAAGTATGTACACCCAGTGAGGAGAACTCATAATTAAAGTGGACATTTTAATTTCCATTCTACATTTGTTTTAGATAAATCAAATGAAAAAAGAGAACACGTAAGATATTCAATGTGATATTTGATAGATTTATTCGGAATACAATCAAATGACAAATCAAGTGACCGAGTTACTTAATATACAGGAACCTGGGTGCATGATCAAGCATCAGATGGCATCTACTGACACATCATCTTGTTCATGTATCCAGGCATACAGCGGAGTGAACCACAGCATTTCATGGCGTCGATGCCATTAATTTTACATTCTTCATTTCGGAGACGACACTGTGAACAAAAAATAATGAGTATGTTGTAAACTTATCATATCAATTATATTAATACTCAGCATAGGGGTAGGGATGCCGCAGGTTTGATTATAAGGAATAAGTGCAACATGAGAACAAGGACAATCATACTTGTATGGAACATATAATAAAATACAGGAAACTACACACGTTAGCTTATTTGTCCGAATTTGTATTCTTACGATTCATATTTACTGTTTTGCTCAATGTTAGCATGTCACGAACTCTCGAACACTAACGTTCCAATATATTCATATACTTATCATATACACGTAGAATATACATGTAACTGTAATACTCGTCAAGTGATAAAATTCAAGTTACTGTTTGGGGGAATATATCATACAGGAAAGGAATCCAACCGATTCCAGTTATTTTACACTTTTCCTTAAAGACAAAACCTGGTTATTTACTTACCCCAGCACCACTGCCGGCGCTTCTCTTGCATATTCTTGTGTTTCCTATGCCAGACTCACACATCAGGCCATTACAGCATGTTTTACCATTCATCACATTGCAGGTTTGTCCCTCTGTCTGGCACTGTAAAATAGAATACCTCTTACATTATGGCTCAGAACCGCAGGTCATATCAGTATGTACTAGCCTTTACCATAAACGGCAAAGTGATGATAATATTGAAGTCATGCATATCTCACCGGCAGTGAAATCAGGAACACGTGTGTGGAAGGCTCCAACAAAAGAAAAGTTTGCTTTGGATATTAGTGAAAAGTTGGGGAATCGTATTGCTGAAACCTATGATCGTGGCTCGAATTCCAAATACGTCCCGATTATGACTCTTTATTTACCAGCACCATATGCGTACGTTCTCATGACATTGTTAATCATCTATGACAAGCATCACTACAGTGATGTAGACAATAATTAATGTAACTACAATTAATACAAGCAGCTATTCAAACAACTTACTTGTTCGCCAACTAAATGAATAGCGTATGATCATCATACTATGCGTTTACATAGGCAATACGTTTACATTGAAAGAACATATTTATTCTTATTATGACATTCATGTACATACAGGTTTGTATATTGTAAGAATAAATGTTAAAATTGGTCCTGGACATCAACAGTCAGTATATGTACATACAGGTTTGTATACTGTAAGAATAAATTTTAAAATTGGTCCTGGACATCAACAGTCAGTATAAGATAATTTAGGACTTACAAAGCAATACGAATCTTGAATCAGAGCTGATGCTACGAGGGTTAGAGCAACACACACTTTGAACATCATTGTGATAGAGTAAAACTGAAAAGAAATCAATTGAAGTCACATATGTGATACAATTTAAGCCATCGAACCTTTTCATATAAACAACAGCCATACAGGTATAACTGAGCTTAACTTTCAAACATAGTAAATAAACTATTCATCTTAATAAACTTCATACTGTTTACTGTTGTGGTAATATTGATTATGCTGTTGAATTTTAAAAACATACACATGTTAATTCAGGTCTTTGGAAATGTATAACGATGCCTTAACCCATGAAACAAAACATCCAATGTTGCAGAGCACTGTAAACTGTTATGTAAACGAGTTGTGGTTCACATAACTAACTGTAGGGTTACCTGTTTAGCCGAACCAACAGGAATGGGGATACTTATTTGACTTAGCTACCATATTTATACCACTGAGACTCGACACTTACACAAAGCAAGATAAGGATGACAAATTAGTACAGCAGGTGTTTCAATTGTTATCTTGCATCCAACCGAGCCTGTCAGTCACAACCTCCGATTGGATCTGATTCCAACGTACAAAGATAAGTCATCTTCATCAGAAAGGGTTATCTTTACATATGATTATTTACTCATGTCATGTTCTCAACGTGGAAGAACGCCAGGATAATTAAATGTAACGGGGCGAATAAATAACAACGATTTTGAAAAAGACATGATACAATGTACCTCCTGGAAATATTACAGATTTTACAAGCCTAATAGTTGGTTTGAAAACTGCAGTGTGCGTTGTTCTGTTGATATTGAGCTTATAAAGGAACATTCAAGCCCCCAAACAAACATAATCTAAAGTATGTTTAGCAGTTTTAGATGGTAAAGTTAATATATACATGTACGAATATATCGAAAAGTATTCTATAGTCCACTAGAAGAGTGAGAGAGTTTAAAAAGCAGATATTATGAGGAGGAAATATCAATTCAAAGCATGTTGCGTTAGGTAGTGAAAAATATCTCTGACAGCTGTAATGTAATGATAAATTTCCAAAATGTAAACCCCGCCACCTTTAAATTTTAAAGCAACATTAGTATACATTTTGAGCATGCTTCAAAGAAAAGAGGATGCATCTTTTGAGAGCCTTTTTGTAAGGTTTTAAATTTACATATTCGTATGAATATGGAAAGGCTTTTATCGCATTTATTTTGATCAGATTCGACCAAAAAGCAAAATACACCCTCAGCTGTTTGCGATTCCTTTACCACTTTTAAAGTTCAGTGAAGTGTCAACGACACATGTGACATGTGAATCTTGATAACGTAATAACATCTACAGCTGGGCAGAGTAATGTCACACTTTGCCGTCATTAACGGTTCCAATAGATTTGTGATATGAAATGCAACACATTTTCTACGTATCATTGTATACAATTCTGGAAATTATTTCAGTTGACGGGTATAAATACATGTACTTTACTGGGCACTGTATATTCTCAATTCGATCTTACAGTTGAACAGGTATGTACATCTATGTATAACGAGTGAGTTGAACTTTACGGCGCTTTGAACAGTATTGTAGTTTTATCACAGCTTGTCAGCCTGATGGTGAAAGAAAGCCCGAATTGATGCAGGCTTAAGACGTTTGAGGAAATCCAAGTGCACATCTGTGGTTCCGACAAACCAAGTCATAATCTCTGACTTGAAGCGAGTATCATCAGATTCTGCATGGCTAAGAGACGTAAATCTGCACAACGAATTTCAGCGTGCCGTCCTCATGCCTACGCGTATCAATCGGGACTAGAATTTATCAATAGGAGAATGACATTTAAGTTATCTTTCCACATTTGTTTCAGTATCGTTTAACATAAATGGTATAATTACTGTATTTCACTGTTTGATCACAACGTACAAAGTTGTTACATACGGACGTCTACGCATTCTGCAGAAGTATTGAGATTTAAAATGTTTTGCACTCTGATTTCTTTCAGGTGTACCCGAACACGACAATGATGCTCAGAGTGTGTCTTGCTTTGTTGTTTGTGGTATCAGTACTAGCCCAAGATCCCTTTGGAGTAGGCCTAGTATGTGCTGTCATACCAGCTTATCTTCATTTATGAAACATGTAAACTATCTCTCCCTCGGGACTAATGTAATCCAAAGCTGATTTTGCAATGCGTTGGTTGCTTTAAAATTGCGTCATGTTCTGAATGACAAAAGGAAAGAAATGTATTCCATTTGCCACCATATATATTCCATGATTACAAAATATGATAGTCACAATTTCCTGATCCAATAATCCCATTGGTACTTATCGATCATGATTCATAAAAAATTAAATTTCTATTGGAATACATCACAATTCGGCAATGATACTAATTCTGCATAAATTTGCTCCATGTTTTACTGTATTTGTCGTGAAAGGTAAAAGGAGAAATATTAATAGTATGTTCACCCTAGCACTGTTTATATGTCCATAGTTTAACAGAGTTGCTGAATTATAAATAGTAGCAACAAATGTAACATATTGTTGAGTTACACGCTACAAATGCCAAACTTACTTCATCTGTTCATGCAGTGTCAGAACGAGGGGCAAACATGCAATTGGATGAATGGTAACACCTGCTGCAATGGCTTGACGTGTCAGTCGGGTTTGGGTAACATTCAAATATGCAAGAGGAACATTGGCGGCGGTATTGGTGGCGGTATTGGCGGAGGTATGGGGGTAAGTTAACGTGCCAGACATCGACTACTGCCATGGGATAAGATTTTAAATTAGAAAATGTAGCACTGAACTATATCCGTGTAAATGTAACTATACACATGTTCCCTATACCCATGATCACAAGTGGTCTGGACAGAAAGAATATTTGTGGATATTTTACATGTATTATTCTCTTTACATGTGATTGGATGAATGAATGAGAAATCCGAAGATTCTCAAAACATCAAGATTATGTAATTAAATAATCAAACAACACAATAATCAAATATATATACACACATATATACATATCAATGTCCCGCATATTTACAGGCTAAAACAGAGAGAAATATTGGTAAGGTTACCAGACGTTGTTTAGGATATGTTTAATTTGATAGAAATACTTTGAAAATTCAATAATTGTGAAATTCAACGTTATTACATCAATGTCATTGTTATCTGCACCAAGAAAGAATGCTAACATACTATGGTCTTCCATCATCTCTATTTTAACATACATTTCAACATCAAGATTATCAATTGGAGTTGAAAAGAATAAATCTCTCTCTGAAAGTAGACATTCACAGTTTAAGATGACATGGTGATAAAAATCATGAGCAAAAGAATTACATTTTGTACATTCTTTTGATATTTTGCTTCTGGATCCAATTTTTATTAAATACTGTATTTCTTCTCTCAATTCTGGATATAACAGTACAGTGCTGTATAACACATGAGGAGTAAGTGTTGTGTGAATTTTATAATATCGAGATAGGTCAGCTCTACATGAAAGTTTATATTTCCATACTTCTTCCTCGAGGGTAGTTATTTAATTTAACACAATTTTTCTCCACTTAGTCTTTGCGGGGAATTCCCCTGTGCGAACGTAATGAAATACATGATGAAGTAGGTTATATTTCTTGGCTATTGAGAGCAACACTCCACATAAACTGTGTAAATTATTGTTATGAAAGAAATAGAGTGAAGTTGATGCGCAGAAAACACTTTACAAATTGAGACATATGAGTTGTTGCAGAGACGCCCCAGCAGCTGAAGTCTACATTTATCTATATAGCAAACCATGCTCCAAAGTCCTAGATTAGCAATAGTGGGGGAACGTTTGTCAAAACCTTGTACAATCCTTGTAAAGTAACGCTGGGTGCTTTCACCTAATTCAAGATCTTTACCATGCAGAGGAGGTAGTAATTCACATCCATAAAAACTTGTTGTTAAGATCATTCTTTTCCATATCTCAATACTTGCATTCTGATGTAAGTCACTACTATTTAGACCAACAGAGAGGAGTGACGTTAGTACGCCTTGCTTTTGTGCACCTCTCTTCAATATATAATTTGAAAGAAAGATTACTTTGTAGAACAACACCCGCATATTTTACATTACCCATGTGATTATTATAATACGTCACACTATGGACGTGATAACCATGTGATTATTGGAATACTTAACAGTACGACGTTTACTAAATGTTTTACTGTATATTTCGTGAAAGGTTAAAGTAGAAATAAAGTATTATTATAATGTATGCTCATCTCAACATTCATGCTGTTATCCTAAAGCTGTTTATAATTGTTCTGTTATGATTCATATTCAAATGTTTATATACAATCGTGTCCCCCTGAATATTAATGTCATTACTTTAGTCATTTGCCAATGTGATTATTGGAATACATCACAATTCGGCAATGATACTAATTCTGCATAAATTTGCTCCATGTTTTACTGTATTTGTCGTGAAAGGTAAAAGGAGAAATATTAATGGTATGTTCACCCTAGCACTGTTTATATGTCCATAGTTTAACAGAGTTGCTGAATTATAAATAGTAGCAACAAATGTAACATATTGTTGAGTTACACGCTACAAATGCCAAACTTACTTCATCTGTTCATGCAGTGTCAGAACGAGGGGCAAACATGCAATTGGATGAATGGTAACACCTGCTGCAATGGCTTGACGTGTCAGTCGGGTTTGGGTAACATTCAAATATGCAAGAGGAACATTGGCGGCGGTATTGGTGGCGGTATTGGCGGAGGTATGGGGGTAAGTTAACGTGCCAGACATCGACTACTGCCATGGGATAAGATTTTAAATTAGAAAATGTAGAACTGAACTATATCCGTGTAAATGTAACTATACACATGTTCCCTATACCCATGATCACAAGTGGTCTGGACAGAAAGAATATTGGTGGAATATTTTACATGTATTATTCTCTTTAACTGTGATTGGATGCAAATTAGTATAATTCATGTGTCATTTCTACCTACATAACATATGTCCAAAGAAATGAGCATTGCCATTACATGCTCGACAGCATACATATACAATGCAGTTACCATTTAGTTCTGTCAGAATCATCGTTTCATGGGCTTTCCAATTCATATTCTCAAACATGATTATTTTGACTATCAGCTCATGCCTGTCGTATCACACGCAATGTGATTTGTGATACTCAGAGCAATGTGCTATTGATGTACGTAGATGATATTTTTCATGTAGAGGTGTAAATGTATTCTTCTATATTTTACAGTGTCGTCTCCGTAACGACGAATGCATGATAAACGGCATAGGTGCCATGAGATGTTGTGCATCCTTCCGCTGTATGCCTGGATACATGAACAGGATGACTTGTCAGTAGATGCACACTAATTTTTTGACATCCCTGTGCCCCGTGTGCACGGATTGCTTGACAATAAAAGTGATTTCAAATATTATATATGTGTTTGTGTTGTTCAATGTATAAATGTAGCTACTGTTAAATGAATATATATCCTGCTGAATGGACAACGTCTAAGACCTGCATCAGATCTGACTTTCCTCCCACATCAAGCTGAGACGGCATTATATCTAACTGGCCTTAAAGCAAATTTATTCTCTTAATCTCTGCAGATGAGATACATTACTCGTTATTGCAATGTAATATTGACTTTTGTTCAACGAACTCAACGAACGAATTGTAAAAACGTTTCAAAAGTTTATTGCCCCAACACAAAGGTTATTTTGGACACAATTAACTATATTTTCTAAAATAATTCTGTTTTAGCACTTGTGTTGTATTCGACAGAAAATGTGTTTGAAAGAAAGGAGAAAAAATCCACTTCACATTCTTCCGAGCAGTGTTTTGGCTATAGTTATGGAGAAAGTCGTCAGTCGTTATTTTCATTCCACAGACACCAATACGCATTCTAAGGGACGAAACATGTAAGGCTTCACTTTTGTTTTGATGTCAGCACAGATTAAAACGGCATCAAGATACCCTAGTCAGCCTTGACATAATGATTCATGAGAAGATTAAGTTGTAAAATCCAAATAATCATAATTATGAAAATATAAGCGACAACACCCTTCCATATTCATAAGAAATATCTGCCCAGAACAGAGTCGTTTGTAGGATTCCAACTGTATCATGAGAAATTCATTTAGGAAGTAATATGATCACACGTTAACTTTTGTAAGTTAATGTATAGTCTTATAATTAAAACACTGAACGATTGTTGTTAATTATAATACACACTTCTATCCAGATGTATTACACCATTAAAATCAATCAGTATTAAAATATGTAATAGATTAATGTTTTCAGCAAAAGTCAAATAGTCATCCATTGGGATTAGACATAAATGAATTATATACATATTGAGGGAGTGGTATCAGCAACATTTCATCAGTTACACAGTGAGACAGATCCTTCACACCATTTGCATGAACATGTATCCATACTGAGTATCACCCATGTGCCCATGTGCTGTGGCAAAGATTTTCCCTACTTACATGTCAAACCATTTGCCCATTATGTGAACAGAGTTAGGAGAATTCATAATTGAAATGGGCATTTTAATTTCCATTCTAAAATTGTTTGAGATGAATCAAAGGAGAAACTACAGAACACAAAATATATATTCAATGTGACAGGTGATTCGCCAAATGATGACTATAATAGAACTTTTGTTGAATACATGAATTACATAATTCGTTTTGCAGTGATATATTCTGATGACAAATTGACAAACTTTGCACTCGTTGCGCTAATAATGTAAACTTCAATCTTGTCACGTCACTCAATGAGATAAACACGAAGAATGGGATAAACAAATATCATCTGTGTATTACGTCAATGTACGTTCTTAATTGGAACTCTTACCATTGTTTTCTCTTGGTCAACAACCATTTTGCCAATATAAATGTCCCTCATCATCATATACCCCTGATGAAGCCTCGGTATAATATATATGTCGAATCTATTTGTAAAATTTAAGCCAGAATTTATTGTTCTGAGAAATTGTATTTTGTATTTAGTATTGCAACTGCGTTTTATGATGGTTATTGTTGGCAGCAATTTATTGAGGCGCTCATAAAAGGTCAAATGCTCGCTTTGCCTTTGGTGATACTCCCACCTGTGTGCGATTGTGTTGAGGTGATGCCCCACATAAAGATCTTTCTACCTGTTTCCATCGCGCCTACTCCCGGATTCAAGTCTGTACATGCGAAAGTGCCTCATCCAAGCAAGACAAAATTGCTGCGACATATTCTTTAGCATTGTAACATATATTTGACCCATTGTATGGCCTTATATGATATTAAACCTTACTTATTCGAGGAATTGGTTAATTTTACATTGATTGTGTGTGGTTATTGACTGATTTCACAATCAAGTTCTGTCTGCACCGATTTCGTGGTTAGTTTCAATTCGGGGAATGATCATGTAACAGCTATGGAGAAGTGAGGTGAGTTGAATGGGCTTGAACCTCGTGTGTTAATGTGTTTAACATGGAGACCCAACTGAGAGATAGTATACTGACTGCGAGCCGACCAGTCCTGGTGAAAGTCCATTGTAGCTAAAATGGATAGAATTATCATTAAACCGCCCTCTTTTTATCAGAAATGATCTGGCCACTTTAACTAGATAATGCCCACATATTGCTTGACGACGGGCCATTATCACTCCCGTTGTTATGCGAGGTCATATTGAATTTCAATAGTGACGTCATCTGGTTTTTTCAATGACGTTTCCATATTTGTAAAAGTGGCTTTCGTTCTTTGTTGATTGCAGAAACTGTTTCAAAACCGATATTGTTTTTTTTTATTCTTTGAACATAAATGCTATCCATTTTAGCAATAATAACGGTAACGCTATTTTTCAGGGCATTATCATTTGCAAAAGCCCTCGGTCTTTTCAACTGCATTCCTTCGCCGGGCAGTTAATGGAAGACCACGGGCTTCTGCAAATGATAATGCCCTAAAAAATAGCGTTGCCCTGATATTAATGCCGCGGGTGAGACATCCCATCTCTTAAGGTATTTTGGTTTGACGCGGCCATGGGGCAACAGTTAAGGTCGTGTGTATGCTTGCACTATTATCTGTTGTTATGAACTTCATAACCTTGAATGAAATGTGATGACCAGAATAGAACAAAATAAAGAATGTAAACTAAACACTAAGTATACCACAGGGCACTTTCGTTTTTCAGAATAGATACAAGTCTGACTGCTTTTTTATGTCGTTTTGTAATCATTTTATTCGTGGCTACGTGAGAGCTACTTTGTTTCCAACATATGTGCCAGGTTTAAATGTCTATTAATAAGTACTGACTTAAATAATTGTAATACTGCTGGTCAAACGAGCACATTGTGTTGGGGCGTTAAGCTTTTGATGTAAACATATGTTGACCTCTTTTACAGCGGTGTTCTATGAACAAAAGCCAGTATTATAATACAATAACGAGTAGAGTTCCTCACCTGCAGTGATTAAGGGAATGGATTTGGTTTAAGGTCAGTTACATAACGGCGTGTCAGCTTGGTATGGTAGGAAAGCCCGATTTGATGCAGGTCTTAGACGTTGTCCATTCAGCAGGATATATATTCATTTAACAGTAGCTACATTTATACATTCGGGAACACAAACACCGATATAAGGTTTGAAAACAGTTTTATTGTCAAACAATCCGTGCACACGGGGCACAGGGATGTCAAAATATCAGTGTGCATCTACTGACAAGTCATCCTGTTCATGTATCCAGGCATACAGCGGAGGGATGCACAGCATCTCATGGCACCTATGCCGTTAATCATGCATTCGTCGTTACGGAGACGACACTGTAAAATATAGAAGAATTCATTTACACCTCTACATGAAATGTATCATCTACGTACATCAATAGCACATTGCACTGAGTATCACAAATCACATTTCGTTTGATACGACAGGCATGAGCTGATAGTCAAAATAATCATGTTTAAAAATAGAAGAAGCATTGGAAAGCCCATGAAACGATGCTTTTGAAAGAACTATGGTAACTACATTGTACATGTATGCTATCGAGCATGTAGTGGAATTGCTAAATTTTGTTGGACGTATGTTATGTTAGTGGAAATGATACATATACTAATTTGCATCCAATCACATGTAAAGAGAGTAATACATGTTGAATATTCCACCAATATTCTTTCAGTCCAGACCACTTGTCATCATTCAAAATCTCTAATGTCTTATCCCATGGCAGAAGTCAATGTCTGGCACGTTTACTTACCCCCATACCGCCGCCAATACCGCCGCCAATACCGCCACCAATACCGCCGCCAATGTTCCTCTTGCATATTTGAATGTTACCCAAACCTGACTGACACGTCAAGCCATTGCAGCAGGTGTTACCATTCATCCAATTGCATGTTTGCCCCTCGTTCTGACACTGCATGAACAGATGAAGTAAGTTTTGCATTTGTAGCGTGTAACTCAACAATATGTCACATTCGTTGCTACTATTTATAATTCAGCAACTCTGTTAAACTATGGACATATTAACAGTGCTAGGATAAACATTCTATTAATATTTCTCCTTTTACCTTTCACGACAAATACAGCAAATCATGGGGCATATTTATGCAGAATAAGTATCATTGCCGAATTGTGATGTATGCCAATAATCACATGGGCAAATGACAAAAGTAATGACATTAATATTCAGGGGACATGATTGTAAATAAACATTTGAATATGATTTATAACAGAACAAGGGATTGCTGGATCACGATATTGGACTATCTTATTTATGAACCATGGAGCATAAGACGTGATGTGGTATATGACTTTCGGTTCCTTTTGTCTTTTAAAACATGAAGGAAATTTAAAAGAATCAACTGATTGCAAAAGCAGCTTTTGATCACATATGTCCTCACGGAGAGATAGTATACATGTATCATAAATGAAGATTAAGTTATATGACAGCACTTACCCCAAACCCTGCTGCAAAGAGGTCTAGACCCAGTACTGATACCACAAACAGCAAAGCAAGACACACTTTGAACATCATTGTAATGATAGGGTACACCTGGAAGCAAACAGAAGGCGATACATTTGAAATCCTAATACTTCTGAAGAATGCTCAGTACTTCATATGTACAACTTTAGTATGGTGTGAACATAGAGGTACTTGTAGTAATTGCACCAATTACTGAAAGACAATGTGAAGATACACAACATATTATCCTCATGATGAACAGTAATGATATATATTGGAACAGGGGTGGTTGTCCCAGTCGCCTAAGGCGCCGCAATTGTGCAGAGTTTGATTCTCTGAGCCGTGCAGAATCGGATTATCGTGGCTTCAAATCACAGATTATGACTTGGTTTTTTTGCACCATGCCCGTGCCTTTGGTTTTCATCAAAGTTGTAAACGTCTAAAGCCTGCATCCCTGCGAGCTTTTATTCACCATTAGGCTGACCCGCCGTGATAAAACTATTTTACTGTACAAAGCGCCGTAAAGTTCAACTCACTCGTTATACATAGATGTACATACCTGTTCAACTGTAAGATCGAATTGAGAACATACTGTGCCCAACAAGTACATGTATTTATACCCGTTGATAGAAAACATTTCCTGAACTGCATATACAGTTATACGCAGAAAATGTGTTGCATTTCATATCACAGATCAGTTGGAACAGTTAATGATCTGACGGCAACATGTGACGTTACTTTGATCAGCTGTAGATGTTGATATGTTATCAAGATTCACATGGCATGTGTCGTTGACGCTTCACTTAGCTTTGCTCTTTGGTCGAATCTGATTGAATATTCACCAAATACATGTTCGTACATTCTTTTCTCATCTTCCGATTATTTTGCAAATGGTCTGTATTATATTTTTTTCAAAGCAATATAGTAATATACCTGTGTTCAAAAAATAAAATCGACAAAAGCCTTTCCATGTTCATACGAATTATCTGTCAAAATATGAGTTGACTAAACGATTCCTACTATGTCGTGAGCATGTGTAAATGAAACGCAATCAAATAGTGATGATACCAGGACTGGTGTTGGCGAAAAGGCAAGTGTATCCTGCCCAACAAAGTGGCACCAGTCACAAAGTTATGCCTCTTGTTGACTGAATCAATAGTCCCCAAATTCACGGTAGTATTCTCATCCTGAAAACTCTGAAGGTTCATCAGATGCCCGTATTTGACGTCGATCGACTCTCACCCTCATTCTTAGGGTATCCTTGTCTGTCTGATGTATCTGATGCATCCAACACATTGTATGGCATAGATCAATATATTTTTGGGAAGTACAATTCATATTTTCACTGAATGTTTTTCTGTCTTTGAATGTAAATGAAATAATTTGAACAACATGAGGGAAAGTACCACAATTAGGTCTGTTACACTTTTGTACTGTTTTACATTATTGTTTTCCTCGTAAGAAGTAAGGCCTAGTAAGAATCCTTTCAAGACGACGGCTCTGTCTTTTACCTTTATAGGTTTATTTATTTGTTTTAGTTCTTTACACTTGTTTAAAGAAAACAGTGTCTCTCGATCATTTCAAAATATTTCCGGGTTTGGGTTATTAAAGATTGTAACAAAAGGGAGAACACTCCCTTTTGGTATATCTTACGCTTTAAGAACAATCACAACGGTTTTGTGATCTAGCCTTGTTTGTGACATCTTCTACTATTTTTCGAGTGTAATGTCTCTCTGAAAGGAAATACCTCAGTTCACTAAGTCAAAATGGCGCAGATTCTACTTACGAAATGAGTAAGGGACACTGTTTTTTGGAATGGGGGTGGGGGTGGGGGTGATTGTCAACCTTATTGTTTGATATTGTAACTATTACATCAAGAAAAGAAAGACTTTCATCGTTCATCTCTAAAGTAAAAGTAAAACTTGGATGGAGCGTCTGTAAAATATCGATCAAACACTGTAAATCTTCTCCACTCTGATAACACACAATGAATCAATCATCTAAAAATATTTTTCATTTATTATGAAATCCCTGTCCAAATGCAAATTCATCAATTTTCTTTATGACATGTTGAATTAACATCCAGGGTTGATTTGTGATGGGTATCATTCCAACTTTTAAAAACAATAATTGTGGTCATTATGGTTGAAGGTCAGATATATTTCAAGATCTATAAGAAAAGCTTGCTGAGAAATGTAAGTTCTCCTTGCATGAATCTAATATCTCACATAAAATCTCTCACAAGATGCATCCTCTTTTGTTTGAAGCATCCTCAAAATGTATTCTTTTGGAGCTTTAAAATTAAACGGTTTCGTGTTAACTTCTTGTAAACGTACCTTAACACAAGTAATGCAGCTATCGAAGAGTTTCCACTACCAAATGCAAGATACTTTGCATTGATATTGTTCCTCCTTATAAATCCACGTTTTAAACTCACTCACTCACTCTTCTATATTCTTATAGTGGACTAAAGAAAACTTTTCGATATTGACGTTCATGTATGTTTTAACTTTGCTGAGACGGTCGGCTAGCCTCATGGTTAAAGCGTTCGCTCGTCACGCCAAAAGACCCGGGTTCGATTCCCGACATAGGTACAATGTGTGAAACCCATTTCTACTGTCCCCCGCCGTGATACTGCTGGAATATTGCTACAAGCGGCGTAAAACCATACTCACTCACTCATTTTAACTTTGCTACCTAAAACTGCCAAATGAACTATAGATCATGCTGCTTTGGGGACATAAATGTCCCTGTATAAGCTAAATATCAACGGAAGAAAACAAATTGTATTTTGCAATCTAGTATAAGGCCGCTTATAAAATCTGAAAATATTTCCAACAGGTACATTCTGTGATGTCTTTTCAAATCGTTATGTATTCGCTCTGTTCCATTTAATTGCCTTGGCTGCCTTCCTCGTTCAGTGTATGACAGGACTAAATGATCATATGTAAAGATAGCTATTTGTGATGAAGATGATTTATCTGTGTAGGTAGGAATCAGATCCTACCGGAGGTTGTGACTGACAGACTGACATCGGATCCAAGATAACAATTGCAACACCTGCTCTGCTCATTTATCATCATTATCTTGCTTTGCGTAAGTGTGGAGTCTCAGTGGTATAAATATGTCAGCTGAGTCAAATAGGCATCTCATTCCTGTTTGTCCGGCTGAACAGGTAACATTATATTTATTGTGAACCCGTTTACACAACAGTTTACAGTACTCCACAAAAATGCATATATTGTTTCACGGGTTAAGTAATTTCCCATATATTTCCCAAGACTTGAGGTAATATGTTGTTTTTCACAAATGTTATAACATACTTAATCTACATGTCTTAAATCTACTTAATCTAGTATGATTTAAACTTAGAATGTCTATGAAGGTTTATATATAGATTATGTGCTTGAAATTTAAACCCAATATAATTTGAATGTGTGACATTGCATCACAGATGACTACAATGAATTTCTTTTCAGTTTTACTCAATCACAATGATGCTGAAAGTGTGCGTTGGTCTAATCCTCGTAGCATCCGCTCTAATTCAAGATTCGCATGGCTTTGTAAGTCTTAAATAATTCCATACTGACTGTTTAATCCACGAACAGTTTAACCATTTATTCTTATTAGAATTCAATGTCTGAAACATCACTATCATTAGTAATGTCGAGTAGGATGGGTTGGAAGCCGCTTGGAGTTATGTAGTTACGGTGTAGTTACGGTGTATATTACAGCTTGTCTGCTTGATGTGTGACGAAGGTACGATTGCATACCCAAGAAATATACCATTTTGTTGAGAACCTACGTGCACGGGTATGGTGTTGATTAACAAAGAGTCATAAGTGTCGGGATGTATCTGGAATTCCACGATCATAGGTTTGTGGCATGGCTAAGGGACTCAATTCTGCACAGCGAATTGCGGCTTCTCAACATAGCAGGACCACCGTGACCCCTGCTTTCTATTAACAAGTAATAAACCGTTTCGTTTAATAGCGCTTTCCATAATCGTGTTTACAGGGTTTTTGGCTTTCGGTTTAAATTACGTTTATACATTTTGCTGTTGTGATGGGCATGACATATTATCATATGACGTCTTTTTTTAGGCTTATTCACACTAACACGACATATGGTTTGGGGCCATAATATAAGAGGTATTCTATTTTACAGTGCCAGACAGAGGGACAAACTTGCAATGTGATGAATGGTAAAACATGCTGTAATGGCCTGATGTGTGAGTCTGGCATAGGAAACACAAGAATATGCAAGAGAAGCGCCGGCAGTGGTGCTGGGGTAAGTGAATAACAAGAATCTAACGATTACAACTGTACGCAACCCGTAAGAAGCAAGTATTGTCTTTTAGGTGTTGGGAGAAAACCGGAATCCGTATAATGTCCCAGTCTTACCTGAATTTTCATTGTACGAGTATGGTACATTCCTCCAGACTGTAACTTGAATTATATCTCTTGACGACATATGTCAGTCTGTACTGATATGGAAGGAAATGGAAATGACCAGTTGGCTTGGACATATAATGGTAGGAAATATGTGCAAAGGAACACATTTATTGGGATTTAAAGGAAAACACAACAATCCACGTAATGCCTTAACTTTGATTACAAAACAAATTACTTACAAAGTAGATATTGAATAGGATCACATTTTAAGCAGATTTAAAGAGAAAGCCTTTTACACTACAAAGCAACTCAAACCATCTCTTCTTCAAATTGTAACCAGGCACAGTTCTTAATGTTTTGGTCATCATTGCATACACAATTTAAGGATGTGAATATTCAGCAAGTCTGAATTTTATATATAATATATATTGAGAAATACTATGAAATAATGACTTGGTCAGCTGCATTATGTAATATTGAGGATATAAAACTCAACTAGTATCGATATATACTGCTTTAAAATGAACCAGATATCGTTTTGTTACATTACTGTTTATATAGGTATGTACACGATGTAAACAGAAATCGGAAATAAAATAAAATAAAATAAAATACAAACAACACTGTAAGTAGTATTCTTTAAGAAAGAAATAATGTGTGATTAATATGAAGAATTAAAACGTTTTCGTTACATTAGTTAATGTTCATTCACAAATCATTGTCCATATTTGATCTTATGTGTATGCATTGCTTTTAGTCAGCATAATGCCAATCATGCCAAATTGATATGATTAGTTTATAACACATTCATGTTTCTATTTGACAGTGTCGTCTCCGAAATGAAGAATGCAAAATAAATGGTATCGAAGCCATGAAATGCTGTGGTTCACTCCGCTGTATGCCTGGATACATGAACAAGATGATGTGTCAGTAGATGTCATCTCATGCTTGATCCCGTATTGATTCCTGCATATTAATCGATTGATTTGATTTGTCATTTGATTGTATTCCGAATAAAACTTTCAAATATCAAACTGAACATATCCATGTGTTCTTTCGTCTATCTTTAGATTTATCTTAAACACATTTAGAATGGAAATTAAAATGTCTATTCGCATTATGAGGTCTCTGAGCGCTGTGTACTTACTGGGCAATGGTTTAGACATGTTAGTAGGGAATGTGTGCGTCGCAAAACAATTGCAAGGTAGCATGGGTGATTCTCAATATGGGTACATGATCTTGCAAATAATGTGAAGGTCCTGTCTCAATGTGTAACTGAAAAAATATTACTATAGCACTGACAAACTTAGAAACATAATCGGGGCGAACCGGGATTCAAATCACTGGTTTCTCGCATGGCAAATGGATGCATCTTAGAAGACGGGGCGAGCCGTGTCGACAAATCAGTATAGTCATCGGCGCGTACACATGCTGTAGCAAATGTTGGTTCAAACGAGATGATTCATGTATTACTGTGATCGAGTTTGCATTGCAGGGAAAGTTAGTATTGGTATGTACACGAAGGTCTTGGGTGGTGTGAGATGGTGGGGTGTGGGGTGGGGTGGGGTAGGGCTGGGTGGGAAAGGGTTGGGTTGGGTTGGGTTGGGTTGGGGTGGGGTTATCACTGAGGGAACTATAAAAGCAAGTCTGTAAGTAAGTTTGGTTAAGCAAATTTTATCAGTATTCAGTTTATCAATGACAATGACCGTGACAATGATTTATTACACGCATTCTAATTCTTTGTACATATGAAAGTGAAAACAGTATGTATGCATAAAATGACATGACAACAAAAAGACTAAAATTGTACAGAACGTAGTAATCATTTAAGAGACAGATTATTGATCGCATAAAAGATCTAAGAGCCCTGTTGTTGTTTTAAAACGTGGCAATATATATCACCGGTCAGAAGGTAGAAATACATAGTTACTCTTTGTTTTTAATGGTCGGGGTCAGCCACAATTTTCTATGATTTTTTAAAACATGCTTTTCGTGTTAACTGACAAGAGTTGAAACATTATCTGGGCATTCCTGGTGTTCGAATCAAGAACAACAAAAACAACATATTGTTAGACAATATAAAAAGCAGTCAACAAAAGACAGCAAAATAACTAGATTCATATAACATATTTGTTTAAAACTAGTGTGTTACCATAAAAAATATATCGCGGTACATTATGACATAGGCATAGACATGACATAGACATTATGAAAATAGGCAATAGATCAGCAGCAGCCGAAGTTAGGCCACCACACAAGGGCCGATGGTGGGCTTACGATAACCCGGCTAACTGCACGGTGCCCTAGTAGGATTTTCACCATCTCTTTAGCTGCTGGCGATGGTATGCAAATTAGCCATCAATTAAAATTCACAAAGTTACTACGTTTAACATTGTAGTAGGAATATTGACATGCTTTGTATTATGTGGACTTACATATGCTAATCAAGAACAATTATCCATGTGAATAACGAGAATAGGCAATGCGACATCGCCGTAACATAATTATCCTCTTCAAATCTGGACTGACAGGAAATGTAACTGATAGTTGGTTTGATTTGATATAATTTATTTACACCCACTTGGGTGTCCCACTGCTTTTGCAGTAGATCTTTATTGTAACATCTAATTACAGGCTTAATATCCTTGTGTGGGATCAGAAGTGGTGGCCTAGATTTATTGAGGGCTACTTTAGCTGCAGTATCAGCCATTGTGTTACCAGTGATTTCAACATGGCTGGGTAACCAACAAAAGATGATGTCGTATTGGCCAGTAGCAAGTTCATAATTTCGATTAAAAGTTGATGTTTATTAATAGTCTGGAGGAACGAAAGAGAATCGGACAATATTATAAACTGCTTACATTTTGACTGTTTTGTGGTATATTTTTGTTATAAATGTTTGTTTCTGCTGTGAAAATGGAACAGCTATCAGGTAACCCGGATGGGAGAGTCCTGATTCCAATGACAGTGGCGGAAATCAACTGTAAATCTACATGTAAATATTTTTAAGGGACCGTATACTCGCAGATTTCGGAGGTGGTCATGCAGACTCTTAAGGACTGTGTAATTTGTAAGCACTTTTAGTGAAAATGAAATCGAAGTAATTTTCAATGGCAGGAACATATTAAAAGTAAAACACAACAAGTGCTGTCGTGGACGGAGTTGAACCACAGACAACATCAAGGAGTGGATCTTTCCAGAGTATTTATTTAAAATAACTCCTCTTAGAATTATCTGACCTTGTGCATGGTAGACTTAGTCGATCGAAAGGTGTGGGATGGGGCAGTTTCTAGAAGGAGGCTGGATGTGAGAAGTATTCTTATATGAGAAGTGGGCGATTGGATGCCTTTTCGAGCGGACTTGAGTAATGTTTACATTTACTTGTAAAGTCGTGTCTGGACACCTTTTTTATAAACACCGAATTCCCACTAGTCTCCAACAGTATTCTGGATTCAAGAACGGAGATTTGTTCCAAGACATTCGACAATTGAAAATTCTGAACATTCGTCATTGCGCTAACATCAATCAAACGTTATTTGTTGCTTCTGTCACCTATTGCATCCATTGGCTTGACTTGTTTTATTGTAAACCTAACTCTGTGTGCTTCAAAATACTTTACTGATATTCATTGATCGTGGGTGCTCATATACTGATTTGACAATTTATTTATGTAAGCGCATATTTCTGGGTTAACCTTAGCGTTTCATGTTGGAATTCACGTCGACGTAACATATATGCCCTCCTCGAAACATAGACGTATACACGAGAGCTAAACGCTGCTCCACATGTACACTTCTGATCAGTTTTTGTAGTTTCGAATTTTAATATAGCTCTTGGTAAAGGTAATGTTTCAATCGTCTTCATAGACAACGGTATAAAGATCTATTTCGAAACGTCGCCTTTACAGTAATTAAAGAAGTTGTTGTCCATAAATTGTGTCATCCGTCAAATTCTAAGTAATGCCCATCAAACAATTTGAGGGCAGAATTTTTTACGTCTTTTCTGACCCTGCTCCATAAATGTTAAGCTAAAAGAATTAGACTTATCGTTATGCAAAGATTTGTAAAGTTTAATTACAGTTAATTGGCCTAAATAGGAACCATATATATAGTGATGTCATGAGTTCATTTTCCTTACTATCATATAGAGTGTATTAAGTAAATGACTCGGTTTTAGAAAAGGCGTCTATATATGCTTATCCTCATATTATGAAGATGACATGCAATTAATGCCTTGTCATGCCTTTTATGAACTCGAGATAAGATCACTCACTCATGTCATCGGAAGATCGTCTGTGTATGTGTAGTTGAATGTGTATTTATTTGTAATTGGGTTTGAGCACACTACGTATTTGTTTTTTTAATTTCTTAACACCGCATTTAGCAATATTTCAGCTATATATTATATACTACCCAGCTGTATATTAGAGTTCCTGTCGGGCCCGTCACATTGATGGAATATTCCTGAGCGTGGAGCTAAACAACAAACGTAACAGTTTTTGTAACATGTAGGTCCTCATTTAGTGTCATTACTTCGATTTATGACCAGCGAGACAGTGAGAGAGAGAAAATGATTTTAGTAGTGATAGCCCTAACTGGCGTACCTAATTATCATAAATGATCGCGATAAGTTTGAATGAAACCATATCGTGGTGACTGTCCGGAATCAGATTAGATATGTCACACGTGGCATGTTAATTGCTCCTCGTCTTGGATTGTGTAACGTATGAAAGGGCTGCTTCCAGTTAACAAAATACCGTCATTCCAGTTTCCTTCGGTTGATCAGGTATCTGTATGTTTGTGTAATGTATGAAGCATCTCTGTTTGTTACAGAAATATATATGCTCATCGCCAATAGACACGCGAATACCATACATGTTTGTTTACATGTGAAGACTTACTCATATTCAAGAGATATTATATTGGTTAAATGCACAAACGAATGTACTGGTATATTGTATGTATTGATGCTCATGATACTGCTTTTTAAGGGTAGCAAATACAACCTGAGATTTCCGTAACGTATGAATGTCTTTTGCATGGAATCAACCCTGTTTGGCTCACTGGAAATGTGAATTTTTGATGCTACCGTAGTATTGTAAATATTGACATAAACGTTATCGGATATGTACATGTGACTGATAAATGTCCTTTTTTAGTTCTTAAGCTACAAGTTTAGGATATGATGAGGTAGATAACTATGGCTAAAAGGAAAAAGACAGCGATGATTTATCACACTTCACAAGAAAAGTCCAACTGTGAGCAAGGTCGTGATCCAAAATACTTTCTTTTTCAGTTTGGAGTGAGTGAATTAAAATTCACCCTGGCCATATGTTAGCCATAGTGTGACAAGCACAAGTTATTCAATAATACTAATTAAAAACCTTTCAGCCATGCAATCAAATGTCCATATTCAAATATCAGAATAGCACTTCATGACAGCCTATCACCACACTCCCTGTTGCTTTAAGGCCATACAATGCTAAAATGTTAAAAAGGACAATGACTCTGTATCATAAATATGAACACATCTGATAACTTTCAAAACAATTTTTAAATTTCAGATCATTTCATAAATTATGTAGATTTCCTTACTATACCTCGTTATTTAATAATTTCTCCTCTGAAGTACTAAAATCAAAGGTAACTCAATGATCATATAATTATATACATTGCCGATTTGGTTTGAAAGTTGAACGTCAGTTTTTGACATAGCTAGGGAAACATCAATTTTAAGTTCCTGCAATTTATGACTGTTGAATGGATGTTTTATTTTCCTTATTGTAGTGTTGATTTTGTTTAGGTCCGACTGTGGTCGGTGAAATTCCTCGAATACTTAATCATAAAATCATGAAATATATGTTGCAATGCTAAAGAACATGTCGCTGCAATTTTGGACTGCTTTGATGCTTGAATCCAGGAGTAGGAGTGATGAAAACAGGTAGAAAAGTCTATATATGGGGTACCACCTTAACACAATCGCACACAGGTGGGGGTATCACCAAAGGAAAAGAGAGCATTACTATTCGCCTTTTATGAGCGCCTCAATAAATTGCTGTCAATAATAACCATCATAAATTGCAGTTGCAATACCAAATACAAAATACAATTTTCACTGTTTCAGAACAATAGCTTTTGGCTTAAATTTTACAAATAGATTCGACATATATATTATACCGAGGCTTCATCAGGGGTATATGATGATGAGGGATGTTTATATTGGCAAAATGGTTGTTTAACAAGAGAAAACAATGGTAAGAGTTCAAATTAGGAACGTACACTGACGTAATACACATATGATATTTGTTAATCCAATCTCAATATGTATATAATTCATTAATGTCTAAAACATCCCCAAAGCATGACTAGAAAGACTTTTGTAGAAAACATGAATTTATTATATATTTTTTTAATACTGACTGATTTTGATTGTGTAATACATCTTGATAAAAGTGTGTCTTTTAATTTACAACAACCTCGACGAAGACAATCGTTCAGTTTTGCATAATAATAAGACCATACATTAACTGTACAAATGTTGACGTGTGTTCATATTACTTTCTAACTGAAATCTCATAATATAGTTGGATTCATAAAATCGCCTCTGTTCTTGGCGGAGATTGCTTATGAATACAAGGAAGGGTGTTGCGCTTTTATTTTCATAATTACGATGTAAGGGTTTTACAACTTAATCTCCTCATAAATGTCAAGGCTGACTAGGGTATCTTGATGCCGTTTTAATGTATGTTGGTATCAAAACGAAACTGACACCTTACATGTTTCGTCTCTTGGAATGCGTATTGGTGACTGTGAATTGAAAATAACAACTGACGACTTTCATTGCTTGGGAGAATTTGAAGTGGATTTTTTCACCTTTCCTTCAAACGCATTTTCT